>NC_064542.1:23882126-24229626 GCF_023856365.1 Brienomyrus brachyistius
ATCGATTCCAGCGTTAAAATATTGATGTTATTTTACTTGGTGATTTAAATGTTTATATTATTATAGGTAGCAGGACATAAAAGGAGGGGGCCACACAACAGGGAAACGGAACGATCGATCGGCGACCCCCCCCGGCGATACCTTAGATCGAATCAGAAAAAAAACACCTATAGTCTATCAATAGGAATAAATACGTCGCCAAAAAAAATAAAATTAAGGTTTACACAGTATGAGCCTGGCACTCACTTCTTGAGCTGCGGCATAAACACCTTTTAAGAGGGGACGCAGCCCTACGCCTTAACAGAATGATATGTATGGTAAACAACCTGCTTAACAGAAAAGTATTTTCTCTGTTTTTATATGTACTCTTTACAGGACAGGTGGCCTCCATTTTCGCTATTAAAATGACTTTGCCTTGCATTACAAGGATGATAAACAGATGTCATGAATGTGTTATGGAAATTTTCTTGAATAAATGAAATTAGTAATAAAGGCAATTATCTCCCACGGTGTTTACTCTTTTCATTGTTGACACCATCATTCATGGAAACTGCACCCAAAATGTTTGTAACCATTGTAATCACTTATTGGTGTCCTTCCTCTTTGAGAGAAGCCACACCTCACATTCTTAGGGAAAGAAAAATAAAGATATTAAAGTATAGTATAATATAGTAAAGTATTAAAGTATTCCTAAATTGAATTATACGTTTTTTTCCCTCACATATTTCTGTGCATTTTAATACACAAATGAGATGTCATTTTTGTGACTCATTGATAAGAAGTGCTTTAAAAATTAAATATAATATCCAAACTGCTAACTTGTCTCATATATGTGTTTTTGCTGGTATTCCTTGGAAAACTACAGGTAAGGCTACCTAATTAGTCTTCATATTTGTGTTAAAAATACCGTATGTGAAATAACTGCATATTCCATATTTTTTTACACTGCCTGTAACTTAATGTGTTCAAACAAGTGCTAATGAATCAATCGTTTTTTATTTATTTTTTTTGTATAGCACATTTTCACAGCATTGCATTGTCCCTGCCTAGTGCCCCCTGTAGAGAGGAAGCCAGAGGCAACAGTGGCAAGGAAAAACTCTGTAGCAGGAAAAACCTTTGGAGGAACCAGACTCGAAACTCCTGGGGCTGGCAGAGGGAGCCCAAAATAACGAATTCACGATTTATAAAACAGAATTGTGTACAGTCCGGGTATACATGGAATTATGGAAGTTAATGTCTGGGCAGGCAAGTGAGGATTCTGCTTCCAACAGCAGGATGGCAGGGTGGAGCAGGTCCAGCGGCGAGCAGGTGTGTAGTCAGGCTGGGTGAGCAGTCCAGTAGCGAGCAGGTGTGTAGTCAGGCTGGGTGAGCAGTCCAGCAGCGAGCAGGTGTGTAGTCAGGCTGGGTGAGCAGTCCAGCAGCGAGCAGGTGTGTAGTCAGGCTGGGTGAGCAGTCCAGCGGCGAGCAGGTGTGTAGTCAGGCTGGGTGAGCAGTCCAGCGGCGAGCAGGTGTGTAGTCAGGCTGGGTGAGCAGTCCAGCAGCGAGCAGGTGTGTAGTCAGGCTGGGTGAGCAGTCCAGCGGCGAGCAGGTGTGTAGTCAGGCTGGGTGAGCAGTCCAGCGGCGAGCAGGTGTGTAGTCAGCTGGGTGAGCAGTCCAGCGGCGAGCAGGTGCGTAGTCAGGCTGGGTGAGCAGTCCAGCGGCGAGCAGGTGCATAGTCAGGCTGGGTGAGCAGTCCAGCGGTGAGCAGGTGCGTAGTCAGGCTGGATGAACAGTCCCAGCGGCGAGCAGGTGCGTAGTCAGGCTGGGTGAGCAGTCCAGCGGCGAGCAGGTGCGTAGTCAGGCTGGGTGAGCAGTCCAGCGGCGAGCAGGTGCATAGTCAGGCTGGGTGAGCAGTCCAGCAGCGGGCAGGTGTGTAGTCAGGCTGGGTGAGCAGTCCAGCGGCGAGCAGGTGTGTAGTCAGGCTGGGTGAGCAGTCCAGCGGCGAGCAGGTGTGTAGTCAGGCTGGGTGAGCAGTCCAGCGGCGAGCAGGTGCGTAGTCAGGCTGGGTGAGCAGTCCAGTGGCGAGCAGGTGCGTAGTCAGGCTGGGTGAGCAGTCCAGCGGCGAGCAGGTGTGTAGTCAGGCTGGGTGAGCAGGCAGGGAACTTCCCACCATCAGGGGCTCCAGCACAAAATCTCTCGTGGTGTAGGGAGTTGAATAGTCCATTAATAAATGTGTGCAGTATGCATGCATTAGTAAAACTGAATCATTGCCAGCCAAGTGTTTGTGGGAGCAAAAATGTGGACTGTCTGGCGAGGTGCTGGGAGGGAGCAAAAATGTGGACCGTCTGGGGGTCTCTCAGGACCAGGTTGGGAAACACGGCTCTAAGCAAATTGTGCTGTTTAGAACAGAGTGCATCTTAGCTGGCCAGTGTCTTAAGTAAAGTAGATGTTTTCTGGGAAAGTACATCAACAAATTATTTTTATTAATGGAAGTAATATGTTTTATATTAAAAGGAATTACTATACAGGAACCCACTTGGGGTCACTGTGTAACATTGTAATGTCCATGTACAACTCAAAACGAATTGTTTTGTGTGTGCTGTAACAGACATTTGTAGGCAAAAAAGAAAAAGAAAATATTGTTTTGTACTTTACTTTCAGCCTCATCTATTAAATTGTATTTCTCTATTGTACTAACTGCAATTGTAAATTTGAATGCATTCTTGTTTCCTAGCAGAAGATTTGAAAATAATTTTCTTAATCAACTGTAGGTAAGTAATGTAAGCCCTTCACGGTTAATTTGGTCACAACCCCGTGACAAGCAAGTATCTTCTCCTTCTAAATTGTACTTTTCTCTGGCAATCTGAGTGCAAATGTATGCTAATGCAGTGGCAACTGGCTAAGGCAGCCTGAAATGTAACAGTGCAGCAGCATTAGTATGCAGTAATGTAGCTGTTATAACTGGTGTTTAAGTCAGAGACGTGGTTAAAGGAACTGTCTGATTTAAGCAGCATCCATACTTTCAAAAGACTGCCAATGAATCTACTGCATTTTACCTTCACCGTAAAGCATTTTTTTCTTGTTTCGGATTGTCTGGTAATTGAACAATTAGCAATTAGAGAACCCAAATAATCACGAGGACCCATTTTTACAAGGCAGATATGTCATCCAGTCCAAGGGCAATTAGATCACTTTGCACCAATCCCATGCACTCATCTCCTAACTGCTTATTCGCTGGGAGCACTTGGACTACATCCTAGGTAGCAAAAGACACAAGACAGAGGTTCATCCTGGGTAAGATGCTAGTCCATCACAAAGACTGTATACTAATGAGCCAAAACATTATGTCCATCCCAATGTCACGTGAATAATGTGGACTGTATTGCAAAAATGGTGCAGGTCTGGGGATTATTAGACGGTTTGTAAGCGGTTCATGGCTTTCCCCTCGTCAGACCACTCTCAGAGGGTAGTCACTACGTCTGACCGTAAGCTCTACACAAGCCTTGCAGTTTCGGAGATGCTCTGACCAAGTCGTCTGGCCATAATGATCTGGCTCTTATCAATGTCACTCGGGTCTTCACTCCTGCCCATTTGTTCTTCATTCCACAGGTCTGCTACAAGTACAGAATGTTGGCTCAATGGCTAGTATGTCCCAGACCGTGACATGTGCTGTTTTTATAAGATAATCAACGTTATTCACATCATGTGGGAGTTATAATGTTTTGGCTCATCAGTACATACACACACATACACCCGCTCGCACATGTAGGGTATACCTATCCTTATGGGGACCGCTCATTCACTTCTATGGGAAAAATGCTAACGCTAACTATGACAACCTTAACCCCCACCCTGCCCTAACCATAACCATAAGTAACCAAGCAAAATGCAAGAGTTTTTATTTTTTAAGTTTTTTCATAGCAGTCACCGATTTTTATAAAATAGAGTTTTCCCTTATGGGGACCAGGAAACCGGTCCCTATAAGGGAAAAAAAATGGATATTTATCACATTATGGGGACATTGTGTCTCCATAAGGACAGGTGTACCCGCTCACACACACACACACACCTGTATATATATCAACGGGACTGGAGATTAAGCTCACCCACACACATCAGACTACATTCTCTACCGAACTAGCCCAGTTGGCTAGCAGTCAAAATGTTTAAGCTCCACCCCTGGATGCCAATTACCCTAACGGCATGTCTTTTGGGGGTGCTGAGAGAAACACCACATGACATGGGAAGAACATGCAGACTCCACACACACAGGGGAGGTGAGATTCAAATCCCAACCCCTGGAGGTGTGAAGCAACACCCCCCCCCCCCCCCCCCCCGTGCCACCGTGCCACGTCACCCCCTTGCACAAAGTCCATAAAATTTAATTTTCCATCCCTAACCCTGGTCATTTCTGCCTTTCGCAACCTCACAGATTGTACCTACTTGAAGCTGCCATTTTAGGACTGGCATGACACTAGTGTTTTTGCTTATTAACTACAATGCATATTAACAAATGCATCACACAGAATTCAGACTCAGAGTAATTTATTTAACTCCAAGGGGAAATTGTTTGAGTTGCAGTAGCAATTTCACATAAATGACAGAAACACACAAGCACAGGTAGACACTTTTATCTTTATAACAGAATTACAAATATATATATATATATATATATATATATATATATATATATATATATATATATATATATATATACTGTATGTATAAATATGCAAAAACAACTATACTACATATAAAAAAGACTTTACAACTTGAGGGTACAAAATAAATGTCAATTTACTTTATGTAAAGAGGAAAAATAAATAATGACGAATATACATATTTTACTGCTGACTGAGAAGCATTTGATGGTAATTTTATGAAAAATCCATTGGGTCGCTTATCCAGAGGGACGTCTTGCTTATTTCGTACTTATCCTTTTATTATAAGAAAACCCATTACAGGGCATCATTGACAAGCCTTGCGTCCAATAACTGGTAAACAAGATTAGAGAAAGCTCAATATGAACAGATGGGTGTGATCATCCTTGTTTGCTGAGCGTGCAAGACCTGGAATCTGCACCAGCTATCGCTAAGGGCTACTAGGGATCCTCAGATCCATTCCGCGCTTCTGTGGAGCGAAATCACCACCATTAGTCACTTTATATTGTGCAGCTGGAGCTCACTGTTAGATCACGTCATAGGAGACTTCCACAGCTAATGTTCAGCTCAAGTCAAAGAGGAGTGTTCACATCCTGGAGTGCATCAAAACAGCATCATTCAGCAGGGCTGTAGGAGCGGCCATCCTCTACTGTCACTATGAAGGAGATGCTTCTTTCTAAAACTTTCTGTATGTGTGCAGGGTGGAGAATCACTTACCTACTTAATTCGAAAGTAATTTTATATACTTTTATTTTGAAACACACAGTTGTGAGTAGCTTTTGTTTTGCAATTGCATTGCTTAACTGACAGAATGGCCCTTTTCAGCAAGGTTGGCTGACAGTGTATAAACGTTAAAATGTTATAAATTGAGGCGGAATTAAAAAAATGGTGTTGTCATGTCAGGATGTAATGCATGTTACATAGCTTCTTTGTTCACATACACATTGTTACACTTGTAAAGCGATCCTTGTATATTCATTTCAGTTGGAGGTAATAGTTCATCATTGATTGATTGCACCTGATAATGTCACTATATAATTATTTAGTAAATCAGCATTTTTGCATCAAAAGCCTAACAAAAAATGTTTTAAATCTATGCCCCGCATTTATTTAAAAATGTCTTAAATATAAAGCTGTATAAAGTATAATTGAGCATAAATAAATAATTTATAGACACTGAGAAGGTAAATCTATGAGCTATTTTGTTGAAAGGAATTCCCCCTTCTTGAGTGTTCAGTGTTCCTTTCACTAAATACACTAAAACACATCATTTTCAGCTTTGAATGGAAACTGGTTCAAGACATGATAGGGCAGAAAAATCATTTTCTTTTCATATATGCACAATTCAATACAAAAGTCTATAATAATTGCTATAATTCCTGCCATCTATTGGAATAATGTAGCTCACCAAGACAATGATCTATCCACAATTTTCTTCTCACCAATTATCGCCATCTATACCCAAAGGTACTTTTTCATTGTAAATATTTTTTATAAGATGCATACTTGGACTTCACCTTTGAAGATGGGTTGGTATACTTGAAATGTAAGGTGCACATCAACACCTTATAATAAAAATACACATCTCTGTCACAGGCCAGCATCATGCCAGCCACGTTCGGCGAGGGCAGCTAACCAGAGCCGCAAAACACAGATACAAACCTTTCTGTCCTCCTTTTAATTTTTCCCTCAGCACCATTTTTTACACTTATGACTAGAATCCTTGTAAATAAATCATCTGATAGAAAGAGAAGTTTAATCCCGAAGCTATTTAGAGTGAATTCTACCTTGGACATGAGGCCAGTGGGTGATGTGCAGAAGACATGATTGAACGTTTAAATCCCTGGATGGGATCTCAGATTGGATCACTGAGCAAGGTAAGTGCAGAAGGATCACTGGAGTAGTGGCTAGACATCTGTGGTATGGTTATCGGTAATGGAGGAATTTATAATTATAATTGTTATTATTATTATTGGTTAAGGCGGTGCTCTGTTTTGCAATATGTATGAGTGAACAATTATTGTGTAAAATTTATAAGAGTCTGCCCTGGATATACATGAGACTGTAGTCTTCTTTATATTCTCTCAGAATTCTGTGCCATTTTCTGATGAATAATTCATATGTTTATCCAGCCGCCTTGTTAGGGCTGCACTCTCAGAAGCTAATCCTTAATTTACAATATTAATAAGAGTCATAAGTTTCCTGATTTGGGCACAGCGGCACATTTAATTATGCATATGCCATAGCTGTACGCTGCGAATTATAGATAAACCTCAGTTTTCAGAAGACACAGTTGAAAATACACTATTAATTAAGATACAGGGAGTCAAATTTCTTTCAGCCTCAGATAAGGTGGACAAGGGGCTTTAGGCAGGGTAGGTGACACCACTGCTAATGAAAAGAATTATTTTCTTAAAGTTGACCCATTATGTAGGAAGTAGTGTGACGTACCAACCCAGCTTAGCCAGTTTTAGGACCCTTTGCCCATTTTGGAAGGTCCTGGACTGAAAAACGTGTCTGGCAGAGCAATCATATCACCGCGGAGTCCTGGGCAAGGTTTCTATCTGGCTCTTGGATCCTCACTTGTGTGTTGCTTTGGACAAAAGTGTCTAAATCAATAAATGCATATCGGGCCATATGAATTATGTCTAAATTTTTGACAGGTTAAAATAAAGCTACTTTAAAAAGTGCATGGTATTCCAAACTCGTAAACTGTTCATAAGTACGTAGTTAAATGAGCTCCATATTTAAATAATTGAATCTTATATTGCATGAGGAATAAACATTCATGTGCTTTAATAAACCTTGAAACTCTTCTCCGATAGTACATTTCATTGCTATTCCTATAACATAACTGTAAAACAAAACAATTATGAACTCTACGAATGGGAGATGATTTTTATTTTTATCAGTACCACAGGCGATCATTCTTGATTCCCATGACAGTTTAGAAAAAAAAAGAAAATCGACATAAAACTTTTATATGCCAGTTACCGGTGTCTCTGACGGCGGTGACAATCTCATGAAGGCTACCAGACAAACGGGTGGCTTTTCAAAGGTATAACTCTTTGTGAGGAACAGGGCTGCCCACTGCCCGCTTGACTACGCCCTTACTGGGTGTTGCCTCTCCACTGCGAACAGCGGCTCCGCGCCAGTAGAGGAATGTTGCATCTCACACACATCACACAGGCCGGCGTGTATCTGCTCCAGATGAACGGCTTGCAGTACATCATCACTTTTTTTAAAATTTATTAGCCAAGTAGGGGCTTCATAAAGTGAGGGACCTAATTCCACACACTGACCATCTGTCCCCCTCGGCCCAACCAGCCATGCTGAAAACAATCAGAGTCACAGGGAGTGATAAGAGAAGAAAGAGCACAGGGCAGCGAGTGCCGCTTCAGCTGTAATGTCCAGCGGAGGAGGTGTAAATTACCTGCAGGAAACACATGGCTACAATAAAAAAGGTGTAGATGCAGGGCTATCCCTCTTATTACAACGACTCATAGCATTCACTCCGAACCTTCACCTGAGGGTTTCATCATATTGTTTATGATGTATATATATATATATATGTGTGTGTGTGTGTGTGTGTGTGTGTTTAAGCTTGGTCTGTCACCAAATAACCGACCTCCAGAAAGTTTTAATTGGAAACTCAGTTTCATCCGATCTCCAACCATCCGCCAAATTTGTATCTTCATCAGGGTCACGGGTGGGGGTGGGGGGAGGTTGGAGGGGGCTGTGGAGCCCCTCTCGAGGAACATAGAGCAGGAGACTATTGGCACTGTGCATAATGTTAAAAACAATAGCAGATAACGGTAACACTTAAAGCAGTCATATAAATGCATTATACATGCCATCATAATGCATTATGATGCATTCATGAAGGATTATAACCACGGCTATAAATATTATTATGTCTGTAAACCACCAGTAGTAATAACTCACAGAAGGTGTCTAGTGGCGCTAACCTACATAAACACGACACTGCACGCCTACAGGGAAACACACGTTTCCAACTTGTGTACAATAATCAAATAAGGATGTGTGCAACGTTACATTGACAAAGTCAAGGTACAGCTGTCAAGTCTTCTACAAATCAGAGAAAGAAGAGCAAATTCCACAGATTCTCTTTGAAATTATCAGTTTCAGGGGCTGGTTGTAAGAGAGCAGCACTGGAAACTGACCCATTAGGGGTGTACACCATCCCGCCATCACAGCAGCGGAAGCCCCCTCCTCACTGGCCTGCCCAGACCTCAGCTGGGCCGTTCACATTTATGTCTGGACTCTCAATTTTACTTGGTCTTTATTATTTTGGCTTCCTTTTCCGGGCTTCCCCTTCGAACCTGGTTCCTCCCAAGGTTTCTTCCTACTAGGGAGGTTTTCTTTGCCACTGTTACCTCTGGCTGCTCACTGGAGGCTTTGTGCAGAGACAAGGTGAAGCACTTTGAGACAATGTGATATTGTGCAATTGCGCTAAATTAATTAATTTCAATTGAATTAAAATTAAACGCAAAACTCTAAGAAATTAACTGAGGTTTGTGTGATGCTTAACAAAGGGAAATCTGGTGTCCTTCTTGAGAAATATTTAAACTAGATAGGCGTTTCAGAAAACAGGAAGTGAAGTCAACAACAACAAACAACATTACAAATGTGGGCAGTAGAGGGCACGATGGTTATGAATACAGAGATTTGTAACACTAAGGAGGAATATCCTACTGCCTCAGTAAAACTTCCAGCTGTACAAATAGGTTGAAAATAAATAAATTCAGATGGAGTCACTTTGGTGAAAAGCACTGGCTAATCAACACAAAGTTACAGAGAACTGTACTCAGACCCTTAAAAGGTGACGGAGGATGAAAAGAATCGTGTGCTCCCAAGATGGAGTTGTCATGAAAGCTCGTGAGACCTCATTAGAGCAGCATGCTGCCCTCATGCCGCGAATATCCGCCACATTAATAATCGACTCACGGTTTTTTCCAGCCGAATGCTGCCTTAGATGGGACGAATGTATGACATGTTTTAAGGTGGCAAGGCAGGAAACAGGAATGACCCGGTCTCTGAGCAACATCTGCACTGCATCCGTACTTTTGCTTAATCACATCCCATAATTGCCATAATTGACATTATTAGAAGGGAGTGTGTCAGATAAGCCGGTCTTGGACTGTCCTTCAAAGGATATACATCATTACTCAGTCCATTCATCAGCACCTCATTACAGTCCTGGCAGAATCCATTTTACACCACCCACCTGACACAGCGGGGCAGATCAGTGTACATCTGTAACCGCAGCTTCTTCATATACCACCAGATTCCCAGATAATGCTACCTGACTGGCTTTAATAATTTATTTGCTAATTGGATGGGCTCTGCTGCATACTTACACTGCAGGAAAAACTGAAAAAGGTTAGGCTTAGGGATAGGTTTAGGGTTAGGATTAGGTTAGGGTTAGGATTAGGTTACGGTTAGGGTTAGGATTAGGTTACGGTTAGGATTAGGTTACGGTTAGGGTTAGGATTAGGTTAGGGTTAGATCATTCTGACAGACATGATTGATGTGTAGCCCACCTTTGACTTCTGCATTCTTTAAGGTCTTACCTAACGCACTTACATGCAATTTTTATCATTTAAAATAAAGACGGCCCATAATACAGCAGGGGTAATACATTAATAAATTATTGTGTGTGCTAAAACTGCAAAAAGCTCTTGTATTTTGTTTGGTTACTTATGGTTATGGTTAGGGTTAGGTAAGAGTTAAGGTTGTCACAGTTAGCGTGAGCATTTTTCCATTAGAAGTGAATGAGCGGTCCCCGTAAGGATAGGTATACCCGACTATGTGCGTCTGTGTGTCTCGATTATGTTTATATTATATTGTGGGGACCAAATGTTCCCCACAATGTAATAAAAACCTGTTATTTTGACATTGTGGGGACCATTTTTTAGGACCCACAATGATATGTGAATACAATCGAAAACCCAAAAATGTTAAAAGTTTCGTATTTTTGGTTACTTTTGGTTACTTTTGGTTACGGGTTAGGTCTGGTTAGGGGTTAAGGTCATCATGTTGTGATTAGAGTTTTCCCCATCGAAATGAATGGAGAGTCCCCACGAGGATATGAATACAAAGCTCTTCTAAAAACTTAACATAAGAATACCAACAAAATGAATTCATCTCTACAAAAATAATCCTTCTACTTTTTCTCTATCATTTTCCTTCAATAAAAATATATTTAAAGCAATTAATCAGCAGTACAGCCAGAAAACCACAGAATAGTGCATGAAGAACAGCAGAGATGCTGCACAGGATGTAGAGTGAAGCCTTAGTGGCCGCAGGCAGAGAGAATGACATTGCTGTTACCCAGAGAGGTGCTGCAGCACCCAACATCTCCATCGGGGATTGAAATCCAATATCTGTGCTTCTAGCTGTTTAACCAGGGGAGTCATTCCACTAAGTGAGTTTGAGTCAGCAGTTTGGCACATGATGCATGCAGTTTAATTGGGCTTTTAATGACTCTTCATAAACATTTGGACTTGTGGTGATAAATAAATAAATAAATGAAACATAAATAAATAATAATGAGAATAATTACATTTCCTCCTGTTCCCTCACGCAGCTGCACTTACATAATTTTAGGTGTTCCCGCCTTAAATGGGGAATTTTCAGGGATAGTTTTATGTATCTAGAAGATGGAAGGATGCTGCGATACAGTGTGATTAATCAAGCTGACCCGACCATAAACACATAAAGCCACTGTGGGATTCAGGGTGCTGTTCGCTAAAATTCAAATTATAATCCCCTTGTCCTCTGCTGTGGTTATTTCATGTTTCGAAAATGTTACGCATGTTAAACCGAGTTAGCTTTCGAAAACTTCTCAGTCATGATCTTGAACCGAAGTACAGAGCACAAGGCAGGTTGAAGTTGACATTGGGGGGGGGGGGTCACTTATGCATACACATTTACTGGGATGTAGACTGTAGCTGCAGTGGTTAAGTACATGGATTCGTAGTCAAATACAGTAGTTGCTGGTTAAAGCTCCAGGAAGGGTTTTGGCTCTTTTATATATATATATATATATATATATATATATATATATATATATATATATATATATATATATATATATATATATATATATATGATGGAAATTCAAAGTATGCTATAAAGCCCAAGACAAATTAATTAGAAATAGTGTTACAACAGAGACAGTAAACCTTATTGCCTCTCAGTGTTAATCAAATCCATATGAATTAAATGTAAATCACCAAAAGGAAATAATAGAATTACTCAGTTCCCGGGCAGACAGGGTTTTGATGTCAGTGCATAATACTATTGCGTGAATAAACCCTTTGTTGAAGAGACAATACCACGTACTGATGACCAAATATCTTGCCTCACTGCACAAGTTAATTAAAATTAGAATGGGCCAGATAAAGGCGAAGGATTCATATAAGAATAATCGTTTTCATTGTTTTTCCATGCAGAATTTTATATGTCCCGCCTTTGGTGTTTGTGAGATCTGATGAGATTAATAAAGGCCACATGTAAGCCTAAAGACTACTAGTAATAAGCAATCACGCTTTGTTGTTTTATGGGAAACACGGCGGCCATGGTGATTAATTGAAGATGCCTGCTGTAAATACACATTGTTCATTAGTTCCAGTACCACTGGGATTTTGAGGCAATTTGTTGCGGGAACATCAATAGAAAAGAAATTGTTATTTTGCATTCTCTTGTCAAAACAGCATCAAATACTACATCATGATTCCTACTGACAAGCTTCTAACAAGAGCCAGGTTTTACAATGTGTGCTTAATTATTAGGTAAGTACCATTGCTGGAGATGTTTTTTAGCAAAAGTTGTACAGATTTATAAAAGTGAATTCCAAACTTTTCTTTTGGTCATGTCGTCTGTCCACAAAACCTTTGTAACATCAGTCTTGAGACGTGTCCATGGCCATTCCTGATGCTTTTAGCTTGTGTGCCTTACTGAGTTGAGGTTGTGTTGTAGCCTCTGTGACCCTCACAATGTCACATAGCCCACTGCCCCTAGGACTTCCAGAGATTCCATTCACATTGCAGTTTTGCGAAATAGTTGCACTCGATGCTATTGGGTTTCTGGAAGACTCCCATTTAATTTAACACAAATCATTGGCAGCTCCTGTCGTTCTACATGCTTCTTCCATCATCTTTGGCTGTTGGCCACAGAACACTTGACTGTACAGTGATCACCTTTTAAATGTTTGCCAGTTTTCATTGTTTTGCTTCCCTCTGACTCACCCTGTCCTATTTTCTTTATTCTGCTCTCTGTAAGGTCCTTCCTTGACCCATATTAATAGTAAAAATAATTTTCGGTAATAATAATAATAATATAATTTTACTTTACCTGCACCTTCATGATGCATTCGTAGAATATTCATAAGCAGTATATAAGAGTACGTTAACATCCCAACATTAACTGTCATGGATCAGCTGAACAACACTACAAATCCAAAAATGTGCCTCTCTGCCGCCATCTTAGTCAGATGCTCTCCCAGGACTGCAATTCCCAGAATCCTCCACGGCACCACCACACCTGTTAATCGGTCAGCCAGTTATACCTGCTATTTGAACCCTTAGTTTGCTCTGACTCCTTCTGAGATTGTTGCCTTAGCTGCTTTGTTCTCTTCCTGATGGTCTGATTATGATATTTTTGATCTGTTTTGTCCTTTGATTCTGAGACTTTGCCTGATGCTGCTGTTTATTAACTTATTTGACCACTTGGATTTTGAGCTGCTTTCCCTTTCGACTTTGGCTTGGATCACACCAATAAAACCTGCTCTGCCATCTCACAAGTACTTCTGCCTAATGTCTTGTGACATTATCAGTTTTAATGTACATAAATACAGTAAACATTAAATAATAATAACAAACACTATAGTCATGTAACTGCATGATGTTTGTTATAAATATATATTAAAGCTGTTGAGGTATGTTAGGATGTTAAGGTGTACTTACATGTTGCTTATGAATGTTATGAATGAATTTATCTGAGGGCATAAAAGAGAGAAATAACCCATAATATTTATCCACTATTCATCAACTCTAAATCGTAGTGAAATCTGAGTGTTTAAAATATTTAGAATCAACATTTTGATGACAAAATGATCAAAGTGGCAAGGAAAATCTTCCCAGAAGAAAGAAACCAGACTCAAAGGGGGAGCCCATCCTCCAGGGGCAGGCAGAGGTTAGGGTTAGGGGCCTGGCAAAAGGGCCCAATGGTGAAACCATTTGGCTGCCATGAGGATTCGAACCAACAACCATCTGAACACGGGCACAGCTGCCTAGCCCACTTAGCACCACACTGCCCCCCACCAGACGAAGCCTTCATTCAGATGTCTGCAGAAATCATTTATCCAGCACTGGGTCACAGCGAGTTTATCCAAGGATGATAAGGGTGATGCAAGTGCAGGGAGAAAGTAGGAAAAAATGGTGGATGCTGAAGAAAATAATGACAGCTTATAACTATTTAAGTTTTTTATATGTAAGCTTTCTGACCGTCGGAGTAGACGCTGCAAACACAAAGAGTGATTGAGCAGTTGGATTCAATTCTCAAGGCCCATTACTCAAGTAGGGCAATAAGGGAGGCATCCATTGCTGTGTCCGAGATGGCAGCCAAGCCGGTACCATAACATTTGTGTTACATCTCACAAACCATCCTGTAAGTCTTAAATCAAGTACAGAGAGCAGCCTCCCTTCAGGATACAGGTTTCTGTGACAAAGTTTTGGGCTTCAGTCTCTTTCAAATCACAGTGGCCAGAAAAGCATAGGACTTAATGGGAAGGGAACAGAGAGACATTACCATGGTGACCCTGCACCGAATATTCAAATATTCAAAAGCACATGAGGCCTGTTCTGTAATGCAGCAAATAGAACAAATGCATTTGCTCACCTTACTGTTCAATAAGCACATTTACTGATCATATTATGTTTTGTAACAGCACAGACTGAGCAAAAGTATCTCCTTTTCGTTTAACTTTTAAGTTAATGTATTTATATACTGTATAGTATTAAGAATACATATATATATCCTTAATTCTACATAAGAATATATGTTAAGAAGGGCATATGTCGCTATCACGTTACTGCAGCATATTATTTCTCAGTAATCATATGTAACCTCTGTGTTTTGTAAGCAGTGCACATGATAACTGCAATTATTTCCACATGAGTGGATGAGCTCAGATTTTGGACTCACATCAAATACTGTTAATGTGGATTCTGTGCCAGCAGTGGCTGCATTTAATGCCGGCAAACAAGCTCACATGGGAGCTGCAGTATGTGGGCTGTTCTTAGGAGGCCGCATAAAACCTACTGTTCCAGCCTACAGTGAGACGTGCATGACAGCATAGCATGTCTGCTACATGAATTTTCACTAATTGCATATGATGTGGAAGATGTTGGAAAAATAGTATCATTAATTATATTTAAACCACTAGGATAATAGTATGCAATTCATAAAGTAGTAAAAGCTTACAGAAAACGTAAGATTAAAAGGAGGGGAAGTATATGGAAACAATAATTCGGCATTTCTTTATTGGTGCATATTTTCCAGAAGCTTCTGACATCCCCTGCATGAAAACCTAGAAGAGTCTCTACATGTTTCCCCCGTCTGGTTCCTTGATGGTGGAACGAGTGACCCACCCGTACCCGGTCTCAGGCTCCCTCACTGCCGTCCGCACCCGGTCTCAGGCTCCCTCACTGCCGTCCGCACCCGGTCTCAGGCTCCCTCACTGCCGTCCGCACCCGGTCTCAGGCTCCCTCACTGCCGTCCGCACCCGGTCTCAGGCTCCCTCACTGCCGTCCGCACCCGGTCTCAGGCTCCCTCACTGCCGTCCGCACCCGGTCTCAGGCTCCCTCACTGCCGTCCGCACCCGGTCTCAGGCTCCCTCACTGCCGTCCGCACCCGGTCTCAGGCTCCCTCACTGCCGTCCGCACCCGGTCTCACGCTCCCTCACTGCCGTCCGCACCCGGTCTCAGGCTCCCTCACTGCCGTCCGCACCCGGTCTCAGACTCCCTCACTGCCGTCCGCACCCGGTCTCACGCTCCCTCACTGCCGTCCGCACCCGGTCTCAGGCTCCCTCACTGCCGTCCGCACCCGGTCTCAGGCTCCCTCACTGCCGTCCGCACCCGGTCTCAGACTCCCTCACTGCCCTCCGCACCCGGTCTCAGGCTCCCTCACTGACGTCGGCACCCGGTCTCAGGCTCCCTCACTGCCGTCCGAACCCGGTCTCAGGCTCCCTCACTGCCGTCCGCACCCGGTCTCAGGCTCCCTCACTGCCGTCCGCGCCCGGTCTCAGGCTCCCTCACTGCAGTCCGCACCCGGTCTCAGGCTCCCTCACTGCCGTCCGCACCCGGTCTCAGGCTCCCTCACTGCCGTCCGCATCCGGTCTCAGACTCCCTCACTGCCGTCCGCACCCGGTCTCAGGCTCCCTCACTGCAGTCTGCACCCGGTCTCAGGCTCCCTCACTGCCGTCCGCACCCGGTCTCAGGCTCCCTCACTGCCGTCCGCACCCGGTCTCAGGCTCCCTCACTGCCGTCCGCACCCGGTCTCAGGCTCCCTCACTGCCGTCCGCGCCCGGTCTCAGGCTCCCTCACTGCAGTCCGCACCCGGTCTCAGGCTCCCTCACTGCCGTCCGCACCCGGTCTCAGGCTCCCTCACTGCCGTCCGCATCCGGTCTCAGACTCCCTCACTGCCATCCGCACCCGGTCTCAGGCTCCCTCACTGCCGTCCGCACCCGGTCTCAGGCTCCCTCACTGCCGTCCGCACCCGGTCTCAGGCTCCCTCACTGCCGTCCGCATCCGGTCTCAGACTCCCTCACTGCCGTCCGTACCCGGTCTCAGGCTCCCTCACTGCCGTCCGCACCCGGCTCAGGCTCCCTCACTGCCTCCTGCACCCGGTCTCAGACTCCCTCACTGCCGTCCGTACCCGGTCTCAGGCTCCCTCACTGTCGTCCGTACCCGGTCTCAGGCTCCCTCACTGCCGTCCGCACCCGGTCTCAGGCTCCCTCACTGTCGTCCGTACCCGGTCTCAGGCTCCCTCACTGCCGTCCGCACCCGGTCTCAGGCTCCCTCACTGTCGTCCGTACCCGGTCTCAGGCTCCCTCACTGTCGTCCGTACCCGGTCTCAGGCTCCCTCACTGCCGTCCGCACCCGGTCTCAGGCTCCCTCACTGCAGTCTGCACCCGGTCTCAGGCTCCCTCACTGCCGTCCGTACCCGGTCTCAGGCTCCCTCACTGCCGTCCATACCCGGTCTCAGGCTCCCTCACTGCCGTCCGCACCCGGTCTCAGACTCCCTCACTGCCGTCCGTACCCGGTCTCAGGCTCCCACCCTGCCGTCCGCACCCGGTCTCAGGCTCCCTCACTGCCGTCCGCACCCGGTCTCAGGCTCCCTCACTGTCGTCCGTACCCGGTCTCAGGCTCCCTCACTGCCGTCCGTACCCGGTCTCAGGCTCCCTCACTGCCGTCCGTACCCGGTCTCAGGCTCCCACACTGCCGTCCGCACCCGGTCTCAGGCTCCCTCACTGCCTCCTGCACTCGGCTCAGACTCCCTCACTGCCTCCTGCACCCGGCTCAGGCTCCCTCACTGCCGTCCGCACCCGGTCTCAGGCTCCCTCACTGCCTCCTGCACTCGGCTCAGACTCCCTCACTGCCTCCTGCACCCGGCTCAGGCTCCCTCACTGCCGTCCGCACCCGGTCTCAGGCTCCCTCACTGCCATTGCTGGTGGTCCATCGGCAGCATGGCATGCGCTTGTGTTCTGCACTTGTCTAGCTGGAATCTAGTCCTCATAGTGTTTGATTTGAATAGCCCTTCTGATGTTAACACCGTAAGAACCTTTCTAATATATTGTGTCACTCTTGTTCCAGTGGTCACTTATCGGAAGCTCAGCCGAGCAGCACGTTCGCTTCAGCTGACTGCCTGACTGCTGTATGCTTGTGATGTATTATCTGCCTCATTTTCTTGTTGATTTGAACTAAAATTTCTCTTAAATAATAAATTTGATTGTGAAAGTATGTCAAAGAATTTCAATAGAAAGACTTTGGCTACATCAACGTCTGATCCAAAAAAATCCATTAAATGAGATTTGGAACTTCGTATTTATGTTGGAACAAATGAGTGACTAACGGAGATGTGACTGAGAGAACTGAGTGCTGATGCTTTTTGTCAGTAATGTCAGCCTTCTGCCATTTCAGGACTGTTTTCTAAACATCATTTCAAAGTCTGAGTGTTACAACCTTGTGATTTTTTTAAGAATAGGATTCATAGGCGTGGTGAATCAACTCAGCAAAGAAAACATGGGGAAAGTAATGACCTTGGCTCTTCCAGTAATATGGAATTCACCACTGCTTAGAGCACTTACATAAATAGCACTTTTAATTCATCAAACAAATTTTCTTGGAAAAAACTACATCATTTCCCACAATTCTATATCATAATAATAATAATAATAATAATAATAATAATTATTATTATTATTATTATTATGTATCTTCTAACTGCTTATCCAGTATGTGTGGTAACCAGAGTGCACTATTAAGAAAGACAACTTAGATGGGATGTCAGGCCATCGTAGACCATACACTCACATACAAAATAATAATATGATTTATAGAAACCAATTAACCAATTTGGCAACCCTAATGGCATGCTGTCAAGAATAAAATATGCAAATTGGACAAAGAGTGCCCGACCTGATCACCTGCCATTAGCCGCTAAATATGCATCTCTCAGATCCGTACTTACATTCTGCTGGCTACAGTGACACACGACGTGCCGGTATTGGTCTGACGGCACCCAAACTGGAGCTGAGAGCGGAGCAGAAGATGTGATGTGTGATGTCACTGCTCATCTACGCACCGTGGTCACACTTAACCCAGTGCTACAGTAGCTTCTCCAATCAGGGTGATTCCAATCCCATTCCAATCAGGAACAAGGCCCTGAACACAAGACAATGTTCACAAAGGTGAAAAACGTGTTAATGACGAATGGGGGAAGTGGACAAACGTTTTTAGCCACCAAATGGTTGGCTAAACATACTGTAAATACACATTTTTAAATGGCATATTTCTATGTTTAGAATTGCATGTATAGCTTATACTACTCTATACGCCTTATTACAAGATAAATACATATTCTGTACTTATATACAGGGGGTATATATATATATATATATATATATATATATATATATATATATATATATATATATATATATATAATGTGTATGTGTATGTACCAATTCATCTGAGGAATCATGTGAACTTGATGTGCAGATGAATCTCTAGAGTCAATAAAAATTTCCACAAAATAAACAGGTAAATCAATTCTCAAAACAGAGGAATATGCTGCTTCAGAGACTGCTACAGAAATAATAACGCACATGCTTTACTCCAGCAACAGTGTCATGAATATTTAGTTTTATGAATTGCTGATCCATCTACCAGAACGTCTAGATAGTTCATTTTGCGGGCAGCATTTGAAGGAGTTACAAGGAAAAATTGGGGTTGCCATTTTGTCAAGCACAAAAAAGAAACACCTCTGATTAAGCCAGGTGGGTTTGTGGGGAAAATCTCATTTCACTCATCAATCATATCTTACACAAGTACTTACTCAGCACAGTGTTGCACTGAGCTGGGAGACTAGCTGTTTAGTTTGCAGATAGCTAATGACTTTCAACATGGACCTGGTATGGATTTCACAGTGTGGCCCTCTGGTACCTGTCATATTTTCCGTGTGTTGCGGGACTACCTGTGGCTCCTGATGGGCCCCTAAGTTACACGACATGGCAGGCGGCAGAGCAGCTGGAGTGGCAGATAGCGAGCGGCGGGTGGGCAGAGCGGAGACGCGCACTGGCAGCGTGCCTCACGGCTTCTGCAGGGGCCTAAAACAAAAGGAAATCGTTTTCCCTCCACTTTCGTGCCTCAGTCGCTCAAGTCAGCATGTTAATCAAAGCAATAAGGTGACTCCTTCTAAGATGAGCACTATACGGTACTTTTATTTGTCCTTGAATATGGACTAAAGTGACTTTTCCTTGTAGCCTCCCATAAAATAATCGCTTTCATGCATAGAGTCGCATTTGTAGGGAACATAAAACGCAGATTGTTTAATGCAAAATTATCTCCCTATAGTAAACACATGTTTACTCAGTCTGTTAGACTTATCTCAATGGGTTTCTCCTATTAATGAATATTTGAAAATTGAAAATAAGCATCACACTATATTTCAAAACATAAAAAGTTTACAGTCGAGAGGAGGTCATTTGGCCCATCGAATGTCCTGCCCCGATCGTTCGCTCCTCCCGTGTGCCACGAACCCTCATCTACCCCGTGTGACTTCAGCTTGTTTACCAGCTGTTTCTTGTTTCTGTCATTAGTCTTATGCATTTGTCTGCGTTAGGTAGGTTTTCCCCAGTCTGGTCATTAACATTCGTGGTCTGATGTTTCCTGGTCTGCGTTGTTTTCCCCATTAAAGTCCTCATTCATCTGCCTTCCCAGCTTATGTGCTGTTTCCCTGCTCTGTGTTTGAGCAAAGATGTGACATCAAACTTGTTTGGGAAGAATTCAACTAATAGCTTGAAGTTGTTAAAATCTACAACACCTCTTATAGGGATACAAATCAAACACTTTTATTATCTTAATTTCAGTTTAATCAACATCAGCACTGAGATTACTCTTCATACATTCTATGGTCAACCCTTTGAGCATCACTTGCATTTGAGCTAATACGTTTGTGTGACCCTTTGTTAACTCAAAATTATTGCCAATGTTGGAATTCTGTGCAACACCATCCTCTAATCCTCCCAAAAGCATTTGACCTTATTATGGTTTAGCACAAATGATCTGTGGATGGATGGATGGAAACCAAACGATAATATAAGCTTAATATTGCAGGTTAGCTGGTTTTTCTCACAAGATACAATAAAATTACAATGAAATTCTCACATAATACAGTGAAGTGAGAGATAGCTGTAACCTTATTTAATATGACTCCTTTTTTTTATTAATAAACAAAACACAAAACAAAAGCACAACACATTAGTTAGGCCAATTGTGGACAACTTATTAAGATGGCAGACTGAACATACAAATACATAATGAATGAATGTGAGGCATCCAAAATCCTAAGCTGAAGATATTAATAAACATTTGCTCCTGTTGACCAATCAAGAGAATACAGCCCCTTTTGTGGTAGCAAAGCACACAGTTCATTGACCAGTTCAGATAATAATTACCGTCAATAAGAGGTCAGGGATTGGTCCACTTAACACCTGAATCCTCAATAGGGTGATTTATTGACCTAGTGGTCAAAGTGAGAATGAATCCAAGGTGAATTGGATGCATCTCCCCCTTTACCAGACCAGTGATTATGCAAATTCACAGCTTAATGTTGTGCAAGGGTAGCCACAGACAAAAAGATCAAAATTAGTAGCAATTCAGAAAGGATCAGAAAGGAAAGTTACCGTTTAAAAGAAGTTTGTTGGGAGAACATGGAGAAGAAGAAATAAGCGCAAATGCGCGGCTTGGCTCCTGATAGGACCATGGACATTTAAGGCCTACAGCTTATATACCGAGTTATATATGTGATAGTTTAGAGTTAAATTTCTTCAATGTCAATTACAAATTCAAAGTACTTCCACCGTTCATTCCAGGTGCACCTTCACAGCAACTGTCAGTGTCACCATACATCAACAAGAAAGCAAGGCTGTGGGTTCAATATAAACCACGCAGATGCACCAGAAAGAGCTCAGGGGGATGTAAGGGAGACCCCTGCAACGTAAACTCTAGGAGGTATATTACATTTTTAAATAACACCAGGAAGCTGTAGACTTGAGGAGGGCGTCTACATAGGGGGCTGTAACACTGATTGGTGTCGCCTTTTCAGGATTCATTTATAATCAATGAACCTTAAGGAATCAAAAGGAGAAAAATATTTAACAATAACGCTACAGAACACTAGTTGCCACAACAATGTCTATTATTGGGAGACAATGCAGGGTGTGCAAAGTGACTAAAACTCCTCCAAATGACACTGAAAATGTGTGGAAGGATTCCCCGGGGGTTGAATACCCTGGTAGATTCAGGGGGTCATGTACTTTATAGGGGGTCATGTACTTCACAGGGGCCCATGCACTTCACAGGGGTCCAGGCACTTCATAGGGGCCCAGGCACTGCACAGGGGCCCATGCACTTCACAGGGGCCCATGCACTTCACAGGGGCCCATGCACTTCACAGGGGCCCATGCACTTCACAGGGCCCTGACCATAAGCTTTCAATGTTCAGATTTGAGCTATGGACTGCAATGATTCTTCTCTGTAGTAGAGCCCTTTGACGGAGGATTATTACCAAGGCACTGAGAATATCTAATGGTTTGAATATATCCATTAAAGTAGCTATGAAAAACCATTTTACACACATTACGATTGCAGTCAATATGCAAAGCAAATATTTTTCACTTGTAAAGAAATGTACAATGTGAGGACATTCAAAATAATTGAATTAAAAGGGTAACACTTTCAGAGAGAGTAAGAGTGCTCAGCCTTTTCATAACTAATGATTAGAGACAGAAAAAGCCTGTGAACTGTTTACATTAGGGATCTCCAACTCCAGTCCTTGGCAACTACTGAGCAGGAGATTTTCTATCATTCCTGGTTTCTGATGAGCCACTTCTGTCTTCAGGTAAATACCAGGAATAGGTGTGGCTCATCAGAAGCCAGGCAGAACAAAAAACATACTGGATAGTAGCTCTGCAGGACTGGAGTTGGACGCCCCTGGTTTACTTAACATACACTGAATATTTCAGAATGACCAAAATCTCCATTTTAGTCATATAAAAGTAATAATAATCGTCTCCAAGTTTAGGTTAATTCATCACCCAACCTCACAGAATCACAGACTGTTATCCTGAGACCAGGCAGCAGCATATCCAAGAGAAGATGGCCAACCCATCACAGGCCATATGTACACACACATACATGGGTGAATCAGAGACATCAATCAGCCTAACTGCATACGGAAGTAAATGAGCACAGGGAAAACAGGCAAACTCCAAAAGATCAGAGCACAAGTGGGATTCACACCCCCAACTGTAGCAGAGTGAGGCAATAGGAGTGAGGCAATAGGAGTGAGGCAATAGGGGTGAGTCAATAGGGGCGCATAACTTTAGTGGCAAGAAAAATGGAAATATAATAAACTATTCAGTTACATATGGGAAAAATTCAAATGATAAAATATTTTAATATAGAGAAGTTTGATTCATGACAAACTCACAGCCAGGGGCATCAGAAGTATTTTTAATGGGGGGGGGGGGGGGGGGGGGGGGAGCATACTAGCGGGGAGTCTGGGGAGTTTTTTTTAATGCAGAATTTTTTTTAATGCATTACATGCCATTTCCTGCGTTCTGGTGTATTTGTAGCAGGTTGTTAAACTCCTTTTATTTTTTTTATAAAATATTTAAATTTTACCTACAAAAGTCACTTTATTCAATGACTATTTTAGAGACTCACCAATAAGTCCTTATTCAATTCATCAGTAGTGACGGCTAGTGAAAAAAAATCTTGGTGGGGCTGACGTACCAATAGATTTCCCTTCCTAGTCCAGTATATGCATTCAAATGAACAGTCAGAAAATGACAACAATTTAACAATCATAATTTAATTTCCTTAGTTCGCTGGATTATTAACGCCAGCTCATTAACGTGGATTTTTTTCCACCATCGTCCTTCTCGCAAAAGGGTAATTCAATAACGATCTCACCGAACTCTCTGGAAGCTGCCCCTCAGCTGTCGTCGTCGTCGCCATCATCTCTCTCTGACTGACTGACCTGAGAGGAGAATGTTGTTTAAATAATTCAGATTGTATGTAGGCATACACTATTAAGTAAAACTGACATTGATAAAAAGATATAAATATATTTTATATTCCCCCCCCCACATCTGGGAGGGCGGCGCCCGAGCGCCCCCTATGGGCCAGCCACCACTGTTCATCAGCCTGTTTTTAACTCCTACCCACTGCTATGTCTAAGGTAATGAAATGAATGTGACACAATGTGTCACCAACAATGAGATTATGGCTGCATTTTACTTTTTAATTTGTGTATTCTTTTATTTATTTATTATTTATTTATTTTTATCTCCACCTGGGTCAGGTGTGTGGAGTTTGCATGTTCTCCCCATGTCGTCGTGGGGTTTCCTCCTGGTACTCCGGTTTCCCCCCACAGTCCAAAAACATGCTGAGGCTAATTGGAGTTACTAAATTGCTCGTAGGTGTGCATGTGTGAGTGAATGGTGTGTGAGTGTGCCCTGTAATGGGCTGCCCCCCCCCATCCTGGGTTGTTCCCTGCCTCGTGCCCATTTCTTCGGGGATAGGCTCCGGACCCCCCGCGACCCAGTAGGTGTCACGATTCGCTGGTGAAAGCGGGTGAGCGCACTGGCTGACAAGCGGGCAGGAAGCAGGCAAGTAGGCGAAGTCGGGGATTTATTTAAAGGGATCGGGTAACCGGGACGGAACACTGGCACTGACATCGACTAACATCAATGACGGACAAAGAACTAAGGCAAGACATGGTATCAAAAAGACAAGACAGAGCAAAATAACAAGGTACAGCTGGGTACGATCGGGGAAGCACACGTGGATAATCAGGGGGGCGTGGCACACACGACGATCGTACGAGCCGGGCGTGACAGTAGGATAAGCGGTTTGGAAAATGGATGGATGGAAGGATGGATTTATTTTTATTTTAAGAAGAAGAATATTCATAATTTCACACAATGAACAGGCATGACGTGGCCTGCATTGACGATTCACTTCACTTGCGTATGGTGAGTGGTTGTAGGTAACCTGAAAAACCCAGAATGGCTTTTCAGTGGTACAGTATATGTATTCTCATATCGATCAAGCGGAATGGATTATTTCGTGAAGCAATAGAAAGAGCGCTGGGTGAACTAATATTGAAAATTATGGGAAATGTGGGGGGGTCCAAACGAATAATTATGAAATGTGAGTGGGACACGTCCCCCTCAGATTTAATGGCGGTGATACCCATGTGCTCACAGCCATTCAATTTAAAAATTATTCGCAAACTATGTTGCATTAAAATTCAGCACAAATACCTACTGAACCTTGTAAGTTACTATCATCCACTAATTTCAGCCCCTAAATTGTTACTGATTGATGGCAGAAAAATATTTAATCTTTTTTTTGCCTCAAGTGATTAAAAATTAATGAATAAAAATGAAGAGATGTTACATTGCACTTTATTATAAACACAATTAAATTAGTTAATTCATCAAATCAAAATGAACTTAACTATTTCTTTTTAAAACTGATCCCAGCATCTCATATGTAATACATTTATTCACCTACTGTAGGTACAACATACAGTAAGCGAAAGAGCAAAAATGTTTTTTTAAGCCAATATTAGCAAAAACTATTAGTAGAATTAAGAAACAAGCAATTTTTCCTGCATTAATGGACTCGCGTAATGAATAATGAACATGTTCTGTTGTCACATCTTTCCAGTATTTCTCCTTGGTAGTTGAGCTATTTGCCGGAGACAGAGGTGACGGTATTGGCTGCTGTGCTGACTGACCACGATTCCCCCGTCCACAGGCAGCCCAGTTAATGAAATCCCTCCTGACCCAAAAGAGACCGATTAAGCTGTTAAGTAGGTTAAAAGTAGGCTTGGATTTAGGAAATGGGAAATCAGGAGAGGTTGCATGAGTTCACAAGTGAGTACTGGGTTACTGCATTAGTATAATTTACTCTGCTTCTTGGGTCTTTGAGTTGGTGCCCTAACCCTTTCCAGTTGGAGTTTAAGGGTGTGTCTGTGTGGAGGTTCACGGAATAAACATATTCACAAAATAATGATCTGAACTGCTATACTTCCCCCCCCCCCAACAGGCACTTGACCATAATAAAATAAGCCTTTATACGCATATACATATAACATAAATGACTAATTGTATTTTAAAATAAACAAAATTATGCACATAAAGTACTTAAACTTGAACTACCCCTGTAGCCAATTGGCAACAAAATATTTATGTTTCCTGAATTTTTTTTCTTCTTCTGGATTTGCTGCCAAATTGGAAATAACGTGACTCCTTAGTGACGTCTGATCTGATTCTCAGCATGATCACTGTTCCATTAAAGACCTTCAGCTCTTTCTCCTGCCTTCGCCGAAGCAATATTATGGCGCTTCACCAAGCTTGAAACAAAAAAATTCCAAAATTGAATTTAATCTCACAGTAGCACATTTTGCATAATTAAGACATCTTAATTGATGGTGTGACTGCTTATTCAGAATTTGGCGGCACACTTTTCAAATTTGCGATTTACATTACATTACTTCTGTGGCTAATTTGTCTTGGTAAACAGTGACCAAAGTAGAAAATATTTCATGCCATGTGTTGCAGATTATTTTTAGAAAAGAAAAAATAAGAAAACCTTCCTGTATCCTTATCCTGGATTCTACCCAAAGCCTTCATTTAATTTATTCAGAAGCCACTTAAATCCAAAGTGACGCACAATTAAGGAAGCGGGGGTCGGTCAGTCCCTTGAGCAGTTGGGGGTTAAGGGCCTGGCTCAAGGACTGTAACAATGCATTATGTAATAACTTCACAAAATATAACACATTTTCATTACACAATGAGAGGTTATTACATAATACCTAACTTGACAAAATGTTACAAATTTATAGACTAAATTATAACATTGGGGGGCGGCATGGTGGTGCAGTGGTTAGCATTGTTGCCTCACACTTCAGGGTCCCAGGTTCGAGTCTCCGCCTGGGTCACATGTGTGTGGACTTTGTTCTCCCCATGTCGCCGTGGGGTTTCCTCCGGGTACTCCAGTTTCCCCCCACTGTCCAAAGACTGTGGCTGATTGGACTTGCTAAATTGCCCATGGAGTGAATGGTGTGTGAGTGTGCCCTGCGATGGGCTGGCGCCCCGTCCTGGGTTGTTCCATGCCTCATGCCCATTGCTTCCGGGATAGGCTCCGGACCCCCCGCAACCCAGTAGGATATGCGGTTTTGAAAATGGATGGATGGATTATAACATTGACATTAATATTACCCTGTTATTATTTTTATAATTATCATCATAATATGAATATATTATGATGATAATATGATGATCATTGTCATTATATTCATCATTCAATTTGTTACATTCTGTTGAGTCGTTACATAATGGGGCATTATTACATAATGCATTGTTACAACAGCCCAATGGTTAAATGGTTTTACTAAAGCTGCTCCACTAACTACTGGTATGTGATTTGAATTAGCGACCGTCTGATTGCAGGTATGGCAGCCTAAGAGGCCAATGCTTAACCCATCCATACATTTTCTGAAACCACAGAATCCCAACTGGGGATTAATTAATTCATTAATACTTCAATCAGATGACGCTAAGACGGAACAGAGTACGGGTGGTGGGCATGTAGCCAATGTGGGGTCTAAGCCCCGGACCCCAGTGCACTCTAGACACAGCCCTGGTTCAGTCAGTTCTACTCTGCTGCTCACTGCGCAAGTCAGAATTAATTTTATCCCTGTCACTAGGATCCAAGGGCAAACCTTTTACACTAGGCAAAGCCTCAGGAAAGTCTTAGCTTACAGTACCATACAACAATGATCATTTTCCCACTTGTATAATACACAGTGAACTACAGTAGACTACTACTTAATTGGTATTACTCCCAGTAGACTCCCTGTTTTTCAGTATTTTTTACAAAGGCCACTAACTTTTTATTTTCATTAATGAAGGGATCTGCTCAGCAGCATGAATCTTTTCATTGTATGCGGATTATTATGAATCGCAAATATGGGTGTATCATGCACCATACACACAGCATACTGTACTTACATACATCACACCGGCAAGACAGTCCATACAGTTTGTTTTGCAGTGTGGGGATAAATGTAATACAACCTATCATTAAATGAATGGGCCAGTTGGCAGAGTGTTAAACACCAGGTTGTTAGCTTAGGGGGCAAAGTAATTAAATGAAGGATTATAAAGGAAGTTACACCTTTCCCCTCATGCCCCCCAAGCACCATGCAGGATTAGGTCAGCTGTACTAGCGATGTCTCTTGGGAAGTGACAGTTACTCCATTGCTCATCAATTTTCCAAATAAATAAACAAATAATTCTTGTATACTGCTGTAGCATAATTGTACTATAATATTACACATCCGTCCATTTTCTGTGACCACACGAGCTGTTCAGGGTTATGGGCTATCCCAGAGGCTACTGGCGCAAGGCGGGACACAATCCAGGATGGGGTGCCAACTCTTCTCAGGGCAACAGTAATATAACATATAACTATGGATAACTAGGATATAAAGTATGCAGCTCAATGAAGCAATTCATCCATCTATTTGCCACGTCACTTATGTAGTGTAACAATTAGCCCAGAGTACTGATGCATCAAATATGAGATGTATGCTTATCAGTGCATAGCTTCCTCGGTGTCAGGCTAGCATGTGTGAAATGCAGTGGGAACTCCTGTTTGGTGGCCTCCCCCTAAACTTCCATCTGCTTTACATTCCCACTTCCTTGTCATCGGCTCTTACTTTCCGCTCTTTCCCACTTTCCGATTGATTAGCTAAAGGCAGACAGTGCTGTGTTAGGGCTGCTGCGACTGGATGGATACACAATTAACCTATAACTCCTGGGGGGGAAAAATAAATAAAAAAGACACACACAAGGTCGCATGAAAATTTTAATGAAGGAAACATGATGGGATTAAATTAAATTAGCCCGTACATTAATGCAAGGCATGCTCTTTCCATTAGGCAGATATTAGCATTTTTCATTATTTCAACCAAAGTTTCAGCAATAATCTTATCCTTGCATGCATTCTCAAATTTGAAGTTTATGGTGCCTAGATTTAATAAGTCCAATTTCAACATATAATTGAAAATAAAACTCTTATTCCATGACAACATAATGCTTGCTAAAAGTTTTAATATAAGAAATCTGATGGCAGAAGATTATATAGACTTAATATATTAACGTAGTTCAAACCGGTTGCATAATTTAATTTAATGTCTAAAAACGTGAAATTCTTGCATACATATTTTAAAATTAGGGATGGACTTAAAATACATATTGAACATTTCCCCATTATTCTTCAATCCACTTTTTTTTGGTTATAAAGGAACATAAAAGAGGGGGCGGCATGGTGGTGCAGTGGTTAGCAGTGTTGCCTCACACCTCTGGGACCTGGGTTCGAGTCTCTGCCTGGGTCACATGTGTGTGGAGTTTGCATGTTCTCCCCATGTCGTCGTGGGGTTTCCTCCGGGTACTCCGGTTTCCCCCCACAGTCCAAAAACATGCTGAGGCTAATTGGAGTTGCTACATTGCCCGTAGGTGTGCATGTGTGAGTGAATGGTGTGTGTGTGTGTGAGTGTGCCTTGCGATGGGCTGGCCCCCCATCCTGGGTTGTTCCCTGCCTCGTGCCCATAGCTTCCAGGATAGGCTCCGGACCCCCCGCGACCCAGTAGGATAAGCGGTTTGGAAAATGGATGGAATGGAGCATAAAAGAAATATATCCCATTCTATGCATTATTAATCAATTTGAGAGAATATTATAATATTGGTTTGACTTAAAATTTAGAAAAGTTTACAATATTATGTATATGGGGGGGGGGGCAATACCTTAAAAGGTATGATATTGGGTCTTGTGTAATACTGTCATAATGTTCTATGAAATGACAGCGGATCATTAAATCTTCATTAAAATGTTTCTGAGGACCATTACAGACTGAATGCTATTCTATATACCTGTAATCCTTTTACAGCTCATTATAATGTCAATATTCTTAACAATATTGGTGTGATCATATGGCATCATTCCTGTATTGAAAGAAAATTCTCATTTGGTATTTGTGCTACTACTTCATAAAAAATACAGTTTTTTGACAAGCACAATTGTAATTGCAGCTCTTCCTGATCACTGGAGTGGACCTGACAAAACTGTCTGAGTCTTCAAGTCTAACCTATGAACAGCCTGACTATAACTCGTCTGCAGAAGCTCTTGGTATGTGAGCACAGTTCTCTGTAAATCTCAGGAAACAGACAGCTTGCTTCTGAAATCTATACAGACTGACAGCAGAAGAGTACAAATTATTGCAAATGCCCTTGTGTCAATAAAGAATACAATAATTTAACTGTTATCTTAAACTGTTAATTTGTAGTTACAGTACTTCTCAGTATGGAGTTCTGAAGCTTTCTCCATAGTGGTTAGTTAATCACAGCGATTTAAAGATCTCTTTCTCATAAAGAAACAGGACATCTTATCATGGCAGTTCTGTTTGTCATTCCATTAGCCTTTCCTTAGATTTCATTTTATTTTAAGTACTTTTTGCATTATATTATACTGTGGAAAAAACCGGATGTAGAGTAGTTTGACAAAGAAAAATGTTCATGACTTCCCTGTGAGAAAGGTACTGGGGGGGGGGGGGGGGCACTGGACATGACAGGACAGGACAACCACTGTTCATTAAGAAGAACAGAAAAGTTCACTGAATAACTAATAATATTCATAACCGGTATCAACCACAAAAGTTCCACATTTACATTTATTTACTTTAGCACATGCTAAAGCAACACAAGAGTGAGGCAAATAGCACTTTACAGACACATGTGCTGTTGAGGAGTCAAGTACATAAGTGCAGGTCGGCTGAGCGGCCAATGAATGTCTGGGTGTAAGAGTGAGGAGCAGGAAGTGACACTCCGGCTCTCAGCCTCTCAATCTCATCCGCGAAATCTATGCTGTTCAGCTATAAACCCAAAATTAGCTACATCAAAAGCGCGGGGGTAGTTTGGAAACCCTACAGAAAATTTACAATGCAATAAAACTGTCACATACATGTAAATGAGTATGCAGACTCGTCTCGAATTGAAAATCCCAAGCCACCCATCTACAGTAACCAAAGCTGGCAACCCTGATACAACATCATCCAAACAACGCAAGAAACTAACAAGACGCCTGTGAGCAGTAAGTAAGAATATTCAGGGAACCTGGAGCGTTTCATTATGGTAACACTGGGAGGATGGGTGTGTCGGGTCAGCGCTGTGATGGTCACCTCACCTAATAAGGCGATTCTGCAGTCGCGATGTACAGTAAAGTTCATTTTTTTCATAAAATATTGCTGTTATAGTTGCAGTTTATCAACTGAAATTTAGCTTTCCATTTTACTGTTATTCAGCTTCACTAATATGGTACTTTAAGTGCGTTAAATCCCACATTATGTATGCTGAATTAGTGGTAATTATTAAATGTCAGAAAAAATGACCTCAACTCTGGGTCTGCTCTGATGCTCCTGTCACTGACCTGCACTCTGTCTCTCATAAACACATCCTGACTTTCCAGAAAGAAACACAACAAAATGAGAGACCATCCATCTTGGAGCAGACGCTGAAATGTAGCTGAATCATGCAGTGAAATAGGCAATCACGTCTATATTAGAACGGCTGAAATAACGAGACTGAACTCTCATTAACTCCAGTAATCCCGGAGAGTTGAAGCATGGATGAGTGGGCCCAGATTTCTCCATAGTGCTGTGAGCACTGTTATCAGTTACTAACCACCTACATGAAGCATTTGGTTGCAGTCATGGCTGCTAAAGGTGGCATAATCAGTTACTGAGTGCTGGGGGGCAGCTCCTTTCCCCACACGATACCATTGAATGTTGCATAACGTTCTTTACTAATTCAGTGATGTAGCTCTTAAATTTTGTGTCATTTGTTTAATTGGCCCAGTTATATGTAATATTCAGTGCTGGGTGAAAACTGGATGAGGAAAGTATGCAAACATGCAGAGCAGGAGACAGAGAGTAACTTTATGAGTGGCAGGAGCTTGACCCGGGGGGGTCCATCTCCGTAAAAGTACCGCGATCAAAAAGGCGTATTCTGGGCCATAGAAGGAAGAGGATGTCAGTCTTTCTGAGAAAAGAGGAAGGTGTACAGACTCCCACTGTAAGTAGATAGATAGATAGATAGATAGATAGATAGATAGATAGATAGATAGATAGATAGATAATATAAAGCATGTTTGCTGAAAAACAAAGTTATTTAATTTAAAAATTATAGTGATCACTGCAGAATATATTGCGTAAGTCAAAAATGCTGGGATTTTAGAAAAAAAAGTCAAACAATTCCTTAAAAAAGCAAGAAGTAAACGAGGTATCAAACGAAAATAACAACAACAAACAAAAACACAAATGATCTATAAATGAAAGAAATCCACTCTTCTGAGCGCTGCTTATGAAGCCAATATGAGGTAAACATTTTTATTACTGTTGGTAGTATTTCATGAACATAATGCACTGAGTGGAATGAGATGGTCACTGGCAAGTATTACGCAAAGCTTACATAAGTACCCGGCTTCAAATTAAATATGCAGAGAAATTTATATTCATCCTTGTTTTATGCAAATGCTCCATGAAACAAGAGGCTGATACATAATACACTTCAGGTGCTAAGAGCAGCGCTGTGTGTGTCTGAGCCATGTTACGCAATTCTGCGACTGCAGCAGCCACAGGACACATTACAGGCAAAATGTGTAGTAGCTACATTTAAATGCTGAGGGACAAAGTGCCCAGACTTTTTGTTACATCTGTTAATGTGACTCTCAGTAATTCCTAATTGCAGCACCATGGTAACAGTGATGTTACATTGCTTAACAGTACCAAACATGTATACATGTATCTATAAATGCACATTCACCCCCACACAGTCTATGGTAATGAAAACTAGAAAAAAAATATATAGAAATGACTCACTGAAGTCTTGTACTTTTTCATACTGTAGTAATTTTAAGACCACCCACCTAGATGGATGGATGGATGGATGGACACCCTGTCACCAGTAAATGTGATGGAAAGGAATGCTTATTTTCCCTTGATCAATGGGCAGGGAGGTGTCCTTTTAAAAATGGGACAGCTCTGTTCAGAAACACAGGCATAAATTGTTCATTTCCACATGCCACCTGTTTTACAAACGTCACATTTTGCGATGTTAGGAATTCTACTTCTCATTTTTCTTCTGTTGAATTCATGAAGTTAAACTCCATTACATCAACCAATGAAGCGCAGCCCCCCCCACTTGTAGACTCCCACAGCCCCCCACCCCCTCCAGTGAGCATGCTGCTGCCGGCAGCTTCTTTTCACTTCTGAGGCAGGGTAACATGCTCGGGGTAGAAGCCAGTGTGTCCCATTTCAGCCACAGCCTTGCTGGTGCCTGAGGTGCCAACACCAGATGTCACTGCAGAACAATTAGAGCCATTTAAGTCAGCTGCCATTCTGCTGGGAATCTTTGCCACAGCAGGGGGTAAAATTCAGGTCCTTGGTGCAGGACAAGCCGCAGTGTCACTGAGGAAGCCTTACGCTATTTGTTTATCACAGTGTCTAAAATGGACACTGCAGTGGGCCAGGGAGGTAAACAAATCAAACAATTACTTTACTTTCTGGTCTAAATTCTGGTAAACCTTAAAAATTCTTGCTAACTCCTAACTACAACTATGAAGATTCTATAAACTGCAAGTTACTAGCACTAACATTTTGTCTAAACCTCAAAGTAATGGAGTAACATGGGTTTTCATACCAGACATTATCTTTACCTGCTGTTTTTTTGGATTCAGATGCCTCTCAATGAGTGCAGATACTTTTCATTGAGTAGAGATACCTTTCAAACAAGTCCTGTCTTCGCACAATTAAAAATGTGTCAGGATTGGTCCCTGCCCAGCCCTGTCTGTCGGATTCCCTTTTGCCCATCATGTGTTCCTGACCATCTCAATCCTTCTTCTGTGTCCTTAGAGTTTCCTGACATTTGAGTCTTGAGTGCTTAATGATTGGTAATGGTTCACACTTGTCCCTTGTGCATTATCATCTATGTCTGTATGGGACAGCCCCACCCCCACGCCTCTTTCAGCCATTGTAGATGTTGCATGTGCTACCCGACTGAGTATTAATTTGCTGTTGAATGTTCCCTGTTTAGCACCCATTCTATCTGAACCAGCTAGAATAACCATCATACGCTGGTATGACCATCAAGCCAGCTAAACCACAAACCACCATGCAAAATCATACCTTAAGCTGGTTATCTAAAGCTGGTCGTCTAGTTTAAGAAGCTTAAGCTGGTCAATCTGAATCCTGCCCCAAAGTGACAGAATGACTGCAGTAGGATCGGCAAAAATTAATTGTCAGTTTTTCAATAGCACTTCATAATTTCACTGCAGAAACAAGTCCCCTGCCCCCAAAGAGATGCCCGTGCAGGGCCGCATTGACAGTCTGACTGAGCACCTCAAAAAAGCACTCAGGTAACCTGTGTCTGCTTCTTCTTCTCCCAGGTCTTATGGAAACACACACACTGTACTGCGGCAGCTGCCATCCTGCTCATCACGTATGTGTCAGTTCACATTTAAAATCAAGGTACTGTCATTAACCTTGTATCTCTTTAACATCGTCAGGCAGGATCTCACCCGTATTCTCGTCAAGGTCGTGAGCCACATCTGGTAATGTGGCCCATCAGGGTGTCACATCCTGTCACGCAAGCAGTGTCTTGCCAGTGGTGTGTCCTGCCAGGCGTAATGAAGTGGGACTCGAGGGGCTGCAAGGGCTCTAGGGGACTCGAAGGGAGCAGTAGGTCAATACTCTGTCCCTCTGCAAAGGCACATTTCTTCTAGATCAAAGTAATTTCTGCAAAATTGTCTTGTCTATTGCCAGGATTGTCATAATACCCACTAATCTGCTGCATTCCACGGGGCCGTGATTCATGTGCCTCGTTCCCTTTCTCTGAGAATGTTACAGCGTGCCAGCCAGCAATTGGTAATGGCGTCCGCTGAGTGACCACTGAGCCCAGCCTTATCTCTTTCTGAACGTATGTGTAATTAATGACAAATGTTTCTTTCATTCAATGGTAGTCCAGCAATAGAGCACAGAATCATGGGTAGCTCTCACTGAAATGTAAAATGAGTTGCTCATTGAAAATAATGAAAATGACAACACAAGGATGCACATTCAAATATAAGCGCAGTGGTATTGCTTGTATGTTTCCGGTAGCAGTCAAAGTCTTTGACTGTGACTAATTTACAGTATATTCATCTTAGGTGTTACAGAGGCATAATGTTTTCAGGTCCGGTGTTCATCTCTAAAGTGTTTGTGAGAATGCACCCTGTAGGAGCCGTGAACAGAACCAGGTGACCTTGGAAGTGAGGAACTATTATGTTTCTTTAAAAAAATGCATCGATGAAGATGAAGATTGCAAAGGAGAATATTATGGATCTTGGGATTGATATCAACTGTTAACCTGGTTACTAAGAGCGAAAGAGAACCCACAATTTTTCAAGACTGAGAAATCTAGTGACAGGTACAACTAATCAATATTAATAACATTACTCCTCCAACAGTTTCATCTCATTCTTCAGCCCTAGAGACAGGCCAAGCCAAAATGGAAGTGAAAAGTGCTTCAGTACAAAATACACCCAAGTGACACGACTATTGGGGTCTTTCATGTTAGATTGGACAAAAGGGTGAAGTGCTGACCCAGACGACAGGTGTGGAGACTCACAACTGAAATGCAGTACAGGACAGTCCATTCTCCTCACCTCATGACAGAGGATGGCCTCCAAACCGTGGTCTGATGTTTCTGTCGGTAAAGCGGCAGAATGGGAAGGCCAGGTGACATTAATAACACGCCCCCGCTGACCTCCGCCTCGGTACCTCGGAATGCCACCTGGCACGGCTCTGTCAACAGCACCCGAGGCCGCCTACAGCTGAACGAAGTCCAGATTGAACCTGGCTGACCCTAGGAATGACCTCAACTGCTTTTTAGATTTGGACCGTGGGCAGGCCACACTCACCACAAACCCATTCACCGCCCCAGATACGATACCTTTCACTGTGCAATTATATATTTTGCAAGGTTAACCTCCCTCAGAGGCTGCAGCACCAAGTTCATTCATTCCTGTACACATGCTGCAGGACTAATAACATGAGGACAAAAATAGTTTATCGGTTACTGAAAAGTGGTGAGAGGTCCATGCAAACCAACTGACAGAGCAGCATATACTAATACTCCTAATGGACTGGGGAAGGTTGATCTTTCCTTTCTACTCTTTTAATAGAATCAAGCTATACTCAACATATCCAGTAACTGATGAATTTGAGGCATCTTTTTATGAGAGGGTAGTATGGACAGAAAGACTACATCCAATGGGATCTGTATGCGAGAAGCACAGTGAAAATCACAGCCATAATACCTGGAGACAGTGTTTACTTGTGCACTATGTTTGGGAGTAAAGCTGGGCACCACAGGAGATCAGAACAGAATTAGCTGTTTTGGGAGATTCCATAACTAGATCTTTATTGACAATCTCTAGTGCAGAACCATCACCGCCCCCCTGTTTTCAGGAGGCTTAAAAGTTATCTGGAGTACAATCCCTGGCTGGATCACCACACGACCCCAATATGTGATGTGACCTCAAGGGGCCCCTGCAACTTAGTGAGTCATTTGTTGCAGAAATAGGGAGTAACATGAGTACACCACACTGGGTAAAAACACATACAGTAATTTAGCCCCTTCATTGTAATCTCTTTGCTGTTTCGAGCCTACAGCAAATTCTCCTGTGAGAAAACCCCTAGTGAATGCAATATTGCTATGAAGTCCAGGGTATATTGCATCTTATTATTAGACCTGGATGCATAATCTCCAATTGTACAATTATTCAAATACTGAAATCCCATTCAAGGCCAGGAAAACCAAGTACATATACAAACAATAACGGGCATTAATTGAACATTAATTGAACATCTATCTTAAGATACACATTATATGATTATACTGTTTGTTAGTCATGTATATTGCAGCTGTCATGTCATGCTCATTGGAAGTATTATGAATGCCATGCTTAAGGTGTACTTGCATGCTGCTTATGAATGTTCTAAGAATGCATTATGCCTGTTGAATGTGAATATGAATGCATGATATATGTGTTATGAAGGTGCAGTTAATGAAAAGCATTACTGAGTTTTCTTAGCACGTTTGCCTTAACCATTGTTATGCAGATGGAAAAAGCAATATCAAATCGCTTTAATGTCCAGAAATGCTTTAAAGCAACAAAAGTTCTTTCAGCACATGCTGTCTCTGGGTACTGCATTGTGTCCACAACAGTGGTTCTCAATCCTGTTCCTGGCGCCCCCTGCCCCCCCACCAGGATGTTTTCTTCCTAACCCACACTGCTTTCAACCTGCCACATTCATTATTAGCCTATTAAGGACCACATACGCCTGATTAAGCCTGATTAAGGTAAGGCTAGAATGGAACAATCCCGGAATGGGTGGGGGGGGGGGGGGAGAATTGATAACCACTGGTCTACAATGATAATGCAAATGAATGCCCATCAGCTGGATGTCTAATGAGATCCATCCCGATTGTTAAAAATGGGGATCCGCCATAAGCAGAGGAGTTGTTGGTCTGCTTTTGCCCCCCCAGTAGTTATGCATAACTGTCTAAAACATTTCCTGGTTGCTTCTTGAGTCCCAACGACCATGTGCATCTTGCTTGTAATTGTTTAATTGCTTTAAACTCATTTGTACAGTATGTCACTGCCTAATCCTGGACCTGCATGTGTTTTAATGATCCCACCAGCCACACGATGAAGGGTGTTATCATGTGTCTGCACATCAGGAAGAACTTCAAGGAGAACGAAAAGTAGTTGGGTCTTCTGGTAACTGAACCGTAACCCTCCGGGAACTGAACCCTGCAGTAAATAAGGACAAAGGCATGAGATTTCTGTCAAAGAGGCGTCTCCCGGATCCATATCGAACTCTGCTTATCGATAGCTGGGACACAGCTAGACACACACCCTGCCCATTCTGGGACCCCTTCAGTAGCTCTTCTCCTGAGTTTTTTGTAGCCTGTCAGTCTTTTCTCAGGAAGCCTCGATACCGTGCTTGTGCCTAATGTAAATAAATGAAATCCTTTAGACTGGATATATACTGTATAAATCTCCTTGTTCTCATGCAAAGCCCCCACTGACTTTGCCATATCTGTTGCCCATTGTAGATTTAGGCTTTTGTGGATGTAGGACTAAAATATAAAATTCTGAATGAAATAATGCGGGAGTGACATGTCCTTGTACCAGTAGGCAGTAGGCAATTGCCAGAAGGGCGGATGATCTAGCCAGTGTTTCCATGTAGGTAAGGGGACAGTAGCTTTGGAAGGGGCCCAGAATCCCACACCGCCAGCACTTCTTTCCCTGTGGCTGTTGGCAGGACTGTTTGGGTTTCTGGAACAGGAAGCAAATTAAGGGCAAGGGGAGGTTTCCTGTTACCGGCATGAATGTGACGCGATGCAGAGTGAAGGCAGACGGAGCTCGCTTTGTTTTCGAGGAGAAGAAGAGGAGGATGAGAATGAAACAGGGGAAAGGGCCTAGTATCGCTATCATGAGTTTCCCCATGTCGAGGAACTGCTATTTGTAGGGGTGTTTCATGGCTGCAAGGGCTTGTCCCCATAGCGATTTTGGGCGTCTCTCCGCCAGCTGGCTCATTCCCTGTAGCACCCCCCCTCTAGAATATGACATAAAGAGGGAGCAGCTAGATTGCATTGTAGCTCGGAGGCTGTTCATACAATTATGTCTATAAATGTCACTGCATTATCTTCAGGCCCCATGTTCAGGATGTGGACGTGCCCAAGAACAGGGCTCCTGTGTTACATTTTCCTGGCCCATGGACTAGAGGGGAACCCCCATTGGCTAAATCTACCAAGGGGCACTCCTCCCATTTGGCAAGGGGGCCCAAAGTATCATTCTGTCAGGAGCCCTAGAATTCCTGGCTACACCCAGCAGCCAGACAATCAGAGGTGGAATATTCAGGTTCAGAAAGCATAAATCCAGACCAAGACTTTGCTTCAACCAACCAGCTGAGTCCTCTGTGATTGTGACTCTCTATACTCAACTGGTTGGTTGAAAGAAAATCTTGGCCTGGATTTGTACTTTTTGAACCGGAACTTTCCACATCTGCAGACAGTTACCTCCGTGGAGTTACATTACATTACATACGCTGGCACTTAGAGATGCTCATGGAACACGAGGAGATCCAGACTCCTCCCCCTCTGACAGCACAGTAGAAAAGAAAGGAATTAAAATGAGCTCGATTTTTTAAATAGCATCCAATCCACACTAACATATTACATCAACAGCTGCAGTCCCTTCGCCTTTTTTGTCTTCCCTATTAAAAAAAATGTGGATGATATGATATGAACCCTTTCAGTCTAATTGTCTGTGTCTTACAGGCATCGGTAACTAATTACAGTGTGTTCTACAGAACCATGCCCGCCCCAGTGGATCTTGTTTTGCAAATACCGTGGCAGCAAATCCAGCAGATCATCCATCCAGTTCTCCTTTGGTCCTCCACAGTGCCGAAAAGCCAAAGGGGCGGGGCTTGTGAATCACGTGACTTTGCATCGCCGTGCTTTTTGTCTGCATATGCTGGATCAATGTTTCATTTTTTAACTTGACAAACGCGTAACGAACACATGGCCTGAACGCAGCTCGATCGCAAGAAACCCAAGCTGATAAATGCTGCTTTGCGCAATTAATGTCAACGGGAGCACACAGTTAGGGAGGGAGGTACACGCAATGAGTAAATAGTCAAATCAATTGTAAAATTGCTACGCGCGTTGCTCCTCCGGACAAATGGAGCAGATTTTCACATTTGCCTCCATGGTGCACTAATGTGAGCCTCAAGGGTTTAAATGTGGAGATCACTCAAGGTCTCGCGTTGGGACAGTAGCCAACGAACACTTTCTTCTTGAGAACGCCTTTGTGTTCAGAGATGTGCCAGACAACTCAGCAGGGCTTTTGCACAAAGACACATTTTAGCTTTCCTTTGAAAGCCGTGATATGGAAAGGGCATTCAGACAGCTCCTATTATATCAGGAGAATAAATACAATATCCCAAGAATTGTCCAGATATTCCTACTGTATTACCATAAGGATGTGCTTGTTCTTAAATACCCGGCAGACTGGATTCAGGTAAAGATGCTGCTTCTGCGTTACGAAATCCCCCTCTTAAAACCACTCTTGTGCCTACTCTTGCATCTAAGTATGAAAATATACAGGTTATGAAATGTGAAATTAAGTAATAAATTTGGTTAATGTTAAATCCCCAGGCATTGGCCAGCTGATTGGAAAGATGCATTATTTACTGAAAAATCGTGGATTTTGATTGGATATATTTTTGTGATTTACATTACAGAGCAGATTTGTTCAGCATGGATCGAGGCAACCTCCCTTCACTGAATTGCCTGTGAGGGCCACGATTCCAGGCTTATCTAATGTGGAGTCTCTTCTCTCTGAGGTACATTTTAGCTGTGCACTCGCCTGCTCTCTGACAGTGGGTGGCATTGTGGGCTCCCCAATGCTCTCTACCACTAAACTCTTCTTGAAAGTAGAATCGCTAATATTTCCTGACGAGAGTGTAATTACAGAGTAATCACACGGCAACAAGGATTAATCTAATCTGGTGATATTTAGCGCCAGTGAGTCATTAAAATGCGAAGGCAGAGGAGTATCCATGCAGCAATCCATGCTGTGATTCAGACTTTTTGCTAAGGCTAGTATTTATTCATAACTGAAGAAATTATTGAGGCTTCAGAGGGTCTGAAGGAAAGTGCTAAAATACTGATAATATCACACGACTGACCACTTCTTAGCTACTCTGCACAATGCAGCTATGCAGAAAGGGTGTGCTTTCGGTGTGCATAATATTGTAATATGCAATTAACCTGTTTGTAAATTCTATAGTTATTTTAAATGATGATTGCGACCTCTGAGGAATGGTATCTTATTGGCTAGCATAGATATCATTCCACAGTCCAAAAACATGCTGTCCAGAGTGTTCCTGTACTGTATGCTGGGCTGGTAATCATGGGTTGGTATAGACTTCTCGGTGACCATGGTCCAGCACTGGAAAGGCACATGGATGGATGGATGGATGGATGGATGGATAGATCGATTGATGGATGGATGGATGGATGACTTAAACCTGCATTTTCATTCAAACACATCAATTCCTTTTCAGTTCATGTCACTCTAGAACTTTGTTGTAGGGTCACGTTTATATTATGTTAAAAGTATTTTATATCCACGTACTTAGAGTTGCAACAAGCAAACAAATAAATAAGCAACACCACCTTTTGAAGAAACAAAATTAATAGCTGTGAGACCATACTCTGGGCTTGCAGTATTAAGTGTTTACAGATCACTTTATCAATCCATCCATTTCTGTAGCAGCTGCTCCAATGTAGAGTTACAATGAGTCTGCAGACTATCCCAGGGAGCACAGGCGAGAGACGTCTCAGATGCAACGCCAGTCTATCGGTTCCTGATATCTAACGTTTTTTTGAATTAATATACTAAGATACTGCATTCTAGACTGAATTACAATTGAACTTACTATGTAATTACATTTAAGTAGCATTACAAACAAATGATTTGTAAGGTCAAGCTGAGCGATATCTACCTACATTCATTTAATCATCCTGGATGTGGCAGCCCACGCAGAAACCTGCAGCTTCATCGCTTTCCTGACATACAGCATAATGCCAACAATTTCCTAATGTTGTGAAATGTTTGGGAACTATTATTCATTCGTGGTTTTTTATTGCATACACCATCCGAGTCAGCACAAAATTTAATACTTACATTCAGAAAGGGGGCTTTTAGCCATGTTATAAAAAAGGATAATATATTATATTGTTAAAGTACACACACATATAAAAATGAATATTGTTTAATGTAATTGCATCATCCTTCAGTAAATCTAGAAGCATCTGGGTCCAAGCTAAAATCTCTTCTTTTTTATCAGATTTTAATATCCAAGGATAGGATTACAATTTTCAGGAATAGTGTTTATTCAAACGTTTTTGGCTGTAATGGCTGCCATGACCAGTCAAACGTTTGCAGCCGACGTGGCCCCTGATGTACCTGGTGAAACCAAACGCCATTTTACTTAAGAATGTCATTCTTATTGCTAAGTATGACAGTGGTATGGAATTGGTTTTGGGGAGACTTGTTGTATCAGAAAACAAAAAAATCACAATCACTGAGAAGACTCAGAATTCATAATCACTGAAGGTAACAGTGCAAGGTAACAGAATTCACAATCACTGAAGGTAACAGTGTAATAGTGTAAGGTAACAGAATTCACAATCACTGAAGGTAACAGTGTAAGGTAACATAATTCATAATCACTGAAGGTAAAAGTGTAACAGTATAAGGTAACAGAATTCACAATCACTGAAGGTAACAGTGTAACAGTGTAACAGAATTTTAGAGTTTTAATGGAAAGTGTCAGTCCAACCGCTGTGTCATGCCATCGAAAAGAGTAGTGAGTATGTCAGTGTCAGTGAGTATTAGTATACTTTTTCATTTACGTTTTGAAATGTCCTAGTTAAAGTTTAGCACCAAAATCCATTACAATGTTGTGACCTGAAACAAGCTGTTGAAGTTTATACATCCAGAAAAGGTCTACCTTTTGTATGTTCTGTTAAATAAATAAATAGTTAGATGGCCATACAGGAGCTAACATGTGACATGTGCAGTTCAGTAAGGCTGGAGGGGGTAGTATTACTGCACTAGGCATAGTGTTAAACAGTAATAAATAGCAATTATCAAAATATATTTTGATTGCAGTGGTTCTGCTCTCCAATATCAGATTTTCAAACAAAATTGAATAATACCAGGGCCAAAAATGTACAAATGTATTCACTCAAAAAGGCAAATACATTTTCATGCAACTATATTCTATTTTGAACATTAAACATTACGAATGACATATCAGCTGATAGCTCTTCGAAGAAACTTAAGTGTATTCACACTAGAGCCCTTATAAGATGCACTTGGAGAGCTATATTAATAAGAGCTCTTCTCAATCCCCACTGGCGACATTCAGTGTCGTAAAAACACATTAAGATCTCATGTTCTTCAAAACACTTCGAGAGGGGCTGAGATAAAAGTCAGCCTTATTTATAGTGATATTGATCTTTGTGAAATTTTGCATTGCATTTTAAAGGCAGACTCACTTGAAATTGCAGTTTTAGAACTAGAGAGATTTATATATATATATATATGCTATGTACACTTGTAAATATTGCCACTTTCAGAATGTGTGACTGTTCTAATAGATTTTATTACGCAGATCAGATACAAGTAATTAAAATGTGCTGAAGTCATTACCTGTTTTTGTTGCCTTGTAATGGAGTAATATCCAAGCCAAAAGCACTACATTGAAATTTAACCCAGATTATGTGCTTTGGATCGAGTTATTTTAAATAGGCTCTTTATTCTAATCACACTCACTACCTGTGTACCTCCTTCTCCGGCTCAAACATTTGCACTCTGCAGGAAAATCGCTCATTCTGGCATCATGAAGGACACCGGGACAACAGATACAGCCTGTCTGTGTTCGTCACAATCCATGACCTTACTCAATAACAGCAGACAAGCTTCTCTATTCATTATGCACACTCTCCAATTTGAAGCAGAAATTACTTTCGGATTGAGGACAAGCACAAATATAAATGCACACATGCAGTTACATTCGAACGCTGCAGTGTCTATGATGAAATGACATGTTAAGTAATGGCATTGTTTTTGCCCTGTTAATTTCAGAACGGCTTACAAAGGAGGCTGATAAATGCACACGCACACCAACCTACAAAACACTGTGATGATATTTAGAAAATGTATTTGCACCATATTACTGCCAACATAATATTTCAGACAGATGTTAAGCGTAAACCGCTCAGGAATACGGGCTGATCCAGTTGCAGCAAGGTGTCATCGCTTAAAATGGGTATTTCCCTGTTTTTTGTCCAACCTTCACAGTGACCATTATACTTTAAATGTCATTCACATTAAGCACTTTAGATTCTGGGACCCCTGCTGAGCAGCTTGCTTTGCCATTTCTGCTCAATGCAGTGTTCGTCAGAACACATTTGTATGAGCTCTCCTTCTGCAGAATCTGTAGCTTGCCTTGGCAGTTCATGCAATTCTGTGGGCCATAAATATGGCCAGTGGTTTAAAGATGTGTAGACGGATGGATGGATGGATTGATTTATTTATTGATTAACCAATATAGTAATTAATATGATAATTATGATATCGCCTCTGTGGAGTCAGCATGATCTACCCACACGGCATGCATTTCTTCCAAGTACTCCTGTTCCTGAAATTGAAAGACTAGCCGTTAGGCTAATTGGCATCTTTCCTGTTTGACTGTGCATGCATGATTGGTATATGTATGTATAAACCCTATGAATGACTGGCACCATACAGAGTGTACCACAAGCATGTACTCTGGGCTCCAGACCCCCGTCCCCCTGTGAACCTGATGAGGAAATGTGGTTGGATTATGGATTATTATTATTATACACTGTTGGTTCTTTGTCACATTGCTATATGTGTCATACAAGGCTTAGATTGCTTGCTTGAGAGACCGGGAATTGAACCCACAGCCCTGGAGGTATAAAATAATACTAAGTAAGAGAATAAAATACAATTCTTTTTGAAAAATACAGAGAGAGAGATAAAAATCAACAGTGAATCATATAGTAGAAGAGCTTTAATCACAGTTCTGTGGAAACAGTAACAAGATTTTTAAGTTTGAGTAAAGTTCTATTTCAGCACACAGACAAAACAATTAATGGTGCCACAGAACAGTGCGCACAGGTGCTAACAAGTAGCTTGCAACAAAAGGAAGAATGATCATGTTTAAGGAATGTCTTGTACTAATAGAATTTTTTAATATCCATTGTTCTGCAAAATGAAGCTTGAGAATGTTTTAACGTGCCAGCACAACCAATGGTAAACTTACTGGTATTCAGGGAAAGATGCACTTGAAAAGTTGGTGGGTCTCGGACTTAATTGCTGACATACTAGTGCATTGTAGGCTCTAGGCGATTTGTATCTTATAAAAGTCGCCAAGGATCAGCAGTTTATACACAAGAGAGTATTCTATGCTAGACAGCAACAATGCGGCCTCTGCTTATGTTCAGAGTCTCTCTGAATTTTATTTTCTGTTCTTTATACAGTACTGTGTAAAAGTCTTAGTCAATAAATGATCTTTAAATGGTCTCCATGTTGGTGTAAAACTATGATTTTATGTTTGTCAAAGTTTATCAGTTTAGCCATTTTAGAACCTCTGCTAAAGTCACCTCAGTATTTTCAGCGACCATCCAAAACCGTCAAAACTCGCTCACTAATCAATACCTCATTGACTTTTAAAATTATTATCTTTATTAGATGAATTAATTAATCTAATTAATCTTGGGCTGCCCCTGAGGAGATGTTTGGTAACTGAAGTGGTGTCCTTACGGCCAGCCAACAAGATATCAGTGATTTTGTAACTAATTGTGTTACTTGTAACTGACGTACTTGTAACATTAATGTTTTTTGTTCAGAGCAAATATGTATTTACCACGCAAATAAAAGACTTTAAACAATTCCTTTGACTGCCTACAACTGTACAGTACTGCACAGTACTAAATGTTCTACTTTTTTCTGTAATACAGTGTTAAAATATCAAGCAAAGTTTAGTAATTATATTAACCCTCCGCTGAATGAACCATGTGATGATATAACCCTCCTGAATGCACCACATGATGATTTAAACCTCCCCTGAATGCACCACGTGATGACTTAACCCCTCCGAATGCGCCATGTGATGATTTAACCCTCCCCTGAATGAACCATGTGATTATTTAACCCCCCCAATGCGCCACACAATGATTTAACCCCCCCCCGAATGTGCCACATGATGATTTAACCCTCCCCTGAATGCTCCATGTGATGATTTAACCCCCCTGAATGCACCACGTGATGATTTAACCCCCCCCGAATGCGCCACGTGATGATTTAATCCTCCCCTGAATGCTCTACGTGATGATTTAACCCCCCCCTGAATGCTCCATGTGATGATTTAAGCCTCCCCTGAATAAAACAAAGTCCATGAACATCGTGATAACACTGTTCTCATTATGAACTATTCCCCTTCGCTTGTTATCCATCCAGTTCTAAATATTATCCATCTATTTTTAAAAGCCGCATGTTTTTTCATATGCAGTGCTGTGCAAAGGTCTTAGGCTGCCAAAGAAAATTATATTTAAAAACTAGGATTCTGTGTCTGTCAAATTGTGTTAGCTTAGCCATTTCAAAACCTCTCCAGAAGTTACCCCTATATTTACAGAAACTATCCAATCTACCCATGTATTTGATGACCGAACCAGTAGCATAACATGTTTAGCTAATCACTCCCTCACCAAGGTAGTTATCTAATTAAGCTAATTTTAAGTGAGTTGGTGGTAAAATTCAACAAATACAGTACATGGACTGACTGGGTTGCCTCTGAGGAGAGATTAGGGAGCTGAATGGTCATTTTTATTGTGTTATTTTGTGTTATTTTGCATATGTTCCCATGTTAAATTGTGATTGTTTTTCTGAGCCAATATGCACATTTACAACCAAGATAAATAACTTTAAAAATCATTTTCTCTGATGGCCTAAGACTTTTGCACAGTACATATACAATTAGAATTTTATATTATATAATCTAAATATATTCTATATAATTTTATATTTTTTGTTCTAGTCTTCATAACCGAAGAACAAAATCCCAAAGTGACTGCCCTGCATCTCTGCAGGCTTAGACATTTCATAGATATTTGCATGATAAAAGTGTTAGGAAGCCTTTGTTAGCTCCATAATTCCCACTGTAGCTGCAGGTTAGTAAGCCAGCCTCTGTTACACACGTCTTCTAGCTCTGAGATCTGAGGACGTATCAAACTCTTAATTGCCAAAAGTGGCTTATTTAGTTTCTGATCCATTACAGTTCCTGTCTATCACAGGGATCTACAGTTGGGGCTGTTTGATTCCTCCATGAATGCAAAAGCCTTTTAGATGAGCATCAGCAGCACGGCTTTGAAAGGAGCCATGGGAGCTGACATGGCTGTTCCGTTTGAGCCATTATCAGAAGAGAGAGTCGCACATCAAAGAGATCGCAAAGGGGCTCTGTGGAGGACATGCGTGATACCCCTTTTACATATTTTATGGGAAATTAGAAATTTGTTTAAAATTCATTTAGTTCTTTACTGGAAATTTAGCAATGAAGTCAACTTAGCAGATACCTAACACTTCCTTTGAGGGTTAGACGTGTCTCTGATGTTCTCAGACCATGAGACCATGAAGCTGACCCCATTCTCAATCTGCATGCCACGCTGTGTACTGGGAATTATGGGAGCCGCACATCCATAGGAACCGGCACCACAGCCACCACTCACGTCGAGAAGCGGAAAATTCAGCATTTTATGTCGGGCGCTGGCGCGGTGTGATTATTGCAGCACAGCGGGATTCCTGCCTGGGAATATTACGGAATAAGCAATGGAGCAGGGAGTCGGCCCGTCACAAGGGTAAGCTTTCCGCTCACTTTGCGACTCTGTGACCGAAATATGAATATTGTCTGTTTAGTCGCAAAGTGTCCTTAGAACCAAGCACAAAGCCTTTATTAAATTCTCACAGACCCCCATGTGTTTAGCATTTCATAAAGTCAACATTCATTATTTCAGCGCTGATTGCATCTGTGGTAACTTGTCACTATCTCTAAAATTATGTCCAGACATATAAGAGAAGTGTCCTGACTATATTACACGGTGGTAATGAAAGACCTTGCAGGTATGTATTAACTCCCCTGTTAATCCACTGTGACAGCCCGGCATGACTAATATCATAAACATATAAACCTGTATAAAATTAACTCAGAAGCACTTATTGCAAACCCTTTAAAACAATAGAATAAAATAACAATTTAGCAGAACTCTGCACAGCAACAGACAGGTTTACTTGTACGTGGAAAGATTCCCCTGTTAATTTTACAAGAAAGAGTTCCCTTAGAAAAAGTTGAAGTAAAAAACGACTTTGCGTGCATCAGTGGATTCCGAAGAACTCCAGATGGTATTTACACATGGTCCTCCAGGAAAGTCATTTGAAAATAAATGATGAAGGAATGTATGCATTTGGAGAAACCAAGCAAGCGGAAGCACTTAAAGACACGACAAAAAAAAAAACAAACTTTGCAGTGATGCCTATAGTCAGTGATATTTCCCCCAACAAGGCCAACATTCTCCTAGCTGATGCCACACAAGAGCAGATATACAGAGAATAATAATCTTATACTGGAAACCTTCCCAATCGCCTGTTTTTTTCACTGGTACAAGCACTCGACTGATGAGTCCCTCATTGCAAAGATGAACACAATCACTGGCAGAGGTCAGTCACTTTGGGCTTAAACATGCTGGTTCTCCTGCCACGCCGGGGAAATGGAAGGAATGTGACTCATACCTAATCCCATGGTCACCATCACCTCTTAATAATATGTAAATTGCCTGAAGCAGTGACACTGAAAATTGCCATGCCCCATATTTCATTTGAACAATTTCCCACAGATGTAAGCTCAACTTAGCACTGAAATCACTGCCCCCCCCCCCACCACTTCTGATAAAAATGGAAAGACATGTTATTAAATACATTATTTAGTTTGATCCCGACAGACTAAAATAACTTAAAAACCCAAATAAAATACTTCTCTTTATTACGGTGGTTGACCCCGTTATTGTGGGAACCCTTCACTTAGCAAGAGTGTAAAATCTTGATACACATGACAGATAACCCAAGGTGATGTATGTTAGAATCACATGGAGACTCCAGTTCCTCATTAAACTATAAGAGGATAAATTATACACCCTTGGGGAAACCAATCTCCGTATTGGCTCCTGCCAAACCAGTCACAGCCACCTTCACCCGAGCAAAGCTTTGGCACTCCAGTCCTGACAGCTCCCGATACCATTGAGATGCAGTCTTTGTTCAAATGATGTTCAGCATCCTGCTTGTCAGCCCCCCGCCCAAAAAAAAAAAACATTTCACAACAGATTGCTGGCCTTGCAGCAGCTCTTCTGCAATTTTCCCTGAAGACCTTCACTTTTTTGTATAGCTCACCTCCCGCCCCCCCTCCAGATAAACATATAGCTTAAATCTTGAGCCGTATACTTACGGCGTTATTTGTCTCTGTAAAATAACAGAGCGTGGCTTATCATAGCCGTGATCATTGTCATTACCTTCCTAGGAATTAAGTCGCGCAGTTTGCGGAGGAAAGCGGATCCCGCCTGAGGTGTAATCTGGGATTTGTCTGCGGGGTGTGATTCAGCATTAGGCTCTGACATTGACATAATACCCAGGCCCCCCGCTCAGACTCAGAATGGGCCATTTAACAAGGTAAATGTAGATCTTATTGTTGATGACCGTGAGCCACTGTCTGAAGGAGCCTCAACTGCTGTGATGCCATCCCCACCGCACTCGTCATGGCATCTCGCTGGCCCATGACCTCCCATGGTTATCATGCCATCTGTTCCCGCCCTGTCTTCCTCTCCCCCTACTCCATAACCCCCCTCGACGTATCCTATTCCTTAATAAAGTCAACTGTTGCTGTTCAAGCCAAGGTATCCCTTGCAGCACATTACTGGCAGGCTGTGAACCGCAAGGCATCACTTACGAGTGTCGGACTCCTCCTCTCACCTGTCAGTTGTCATTGCTTCAGTTTAGTACAATTTGTCCCTGTACAGCTCCCCAGAGGAAGGGAAACTAAACAGGAGACATAGATTAAAAAACTATGGAAAAACGCTTTTCATTCCATGTGCAATTATTTTTTTCTAACCCAAGTAAAGAATGTATGTAAGAATGTAAGTATAGAAACATGTTAGGGTTTTTACATCAACGCAATCATCCTTTGATTTGTATTCATAAACTCCCACAGAATATCAAACCTGTAACAATATCGGGTTTAAGGTGAAGATAATATATTCAACCCACTTCTAACTGTTCGTGCTACTCAGTCTGTCAGGTATTATTCCAGTCAGAGCATCTGCTGCCACATCTGTTCATTTCAGTCATCGTCTCTAACATAAATATAGGCGTGATGCTCCCATACTATGACTTGCTGGTATAGTAGTTCAATATCTTCGCTGGACTTGATCATATTTCTGCAAGAAGGTTAAAAAGCACATAACTAGAATGAAATGTAACCTGGGGAAAATGTCCTTACAGCTGTGATTTGACTAAACGCTGTTACTAAAATGGATTCACTTCATTTCATCATTCAGCAAATAAAGACTGTTGTATTTTACATTTATTAACCTCCGCACAAACGTATTGCTGGAATTCTATGTCAGAGATACAGACAGAGTAGCTAAGTAAGCTAAGTCAGAACTAAGTAACATATCAGACAATAAGTTCTAAGTGTTTCAGTGAGCAAATTAATTATCATTACGCAATGATTTGGAATGAATTCTCCATAAAGAACAAGGTAATAAACCCAAAAAGCATTTCTGTATCTGTGCAGGGAGTCTATTAAAATAAACAAACCATTAAGTCTACAAGAGGATGATAACAAGAATCAAAGCACTGGAAAATGAGAACGATCCCACCAGTTTTTCAGGTCATTTTTTGATGGATCTGAGGTAACTTTCCTCATGAGTGTGACACTCTCCCCAAAAAGGGAGGATATTGTTCTCATTTGTTTGTTATTTGATCACACTAAATCACACCATTTGTTATTTGGTTTGTTGTGCTGTGTCAGGCAATCTCCCAGGAAGCCTAAATTAGGGTCCTTTACATACACCCAATCCTATCCTTCCAGCACAAGCAAAGTGTATCTTATAAACAAGGAAGGAAAATGAATTTTAAAAGGGGAGAAAGTCTCATGACGTATGGCCAGATGGATGACACAATTCGCTGATATTTACACAGATTTACATAGATTAATAATATGTGGATGATCTTACACATAATTCTAAATATGAATCCAAACATGATGCATAATTACCCAGTGCACTCTCAGCCATTGTTTGTGTTTCACTGATTTATGAGCCATATAGCAACAATACCAAGAATATCTTTTTGGGTATACCAAAGCTTAGTGCCAATTAATGCTCAGGATAGCCATTCTGGAAAAAGATTCTGCTTGTGTTCTTTAAAGTAAATAGATTAATGCTTCTTATTTAGCCAACAATAATATCAAATAATATGATAACCGATTCTTACTGTCTGTCTGATAGTACACGACAAATCAATTGTTTATATAATGTTTTTGTCCCACTTGTTGTCTTTTACACTTACAGGACACATCATTTTGAAAATATACCATTTATGAAGTGAATTATACATTTTAATCGTGTAATAAGAAATCTGTGACAGTTACTGGAAAAACTGCTCCCACTGTATAAATAAACACCTCAGTGTAACACAAGGAAATGTCATTTCCTGTGTTAGATCTTAGCAAGCATGGAATTTTTTTACTTAATCAACAGCTTGACATATAAAGTCTGTACTGTATGGGTTGGTGTCTCAGTTTAACTGCTGTATTAAATGCTTTAGTCTGACAACCTGCCAAACTGAAGAAGTCAGCTGATGGGCGATGAGTGAAACAGCAACACTCCCTTTCATTTGACACGTCTCCCTAATAAGGATGGAGTGCTGAGGAGTATTTCAGACAGGAGTCAGACAAACACACACACTCACTCACGCACCTCCAATCTCTACATCCGGCTCCTGCTGTACTGTAAGTTTTCTTTTCCACCAGAAGCTGATATTTTACGCTGACAGGTTATATTTTAGTTATGTCCCCAGGACTTTAATCAAGGATGTTGCTAGACATCTGACATTGACCTGGGATCAATAATTAAGCAGAGAACCCAGAAGATGTGCCGAGACCTGCAGTGTGATCTAAGACACCGTGAAATCATTTAAGTGATTTTAATTGAATATAAATGCGACACTGGCCAGTGGAATTATTTTGCTAAGGTAAACCTGCAATCTCCACGGCGTGGATCGCTACCCAGTTCCAGGAGTCATGCAAAACTTTTTCAAAGGGCAGAGGCTAATCCTAGTGTAATTGCATTCAGTTCCTGAATGAATAATTTAAATTTAGTTGCTTTGCTGATACTTTTTTCCAACATGCAGGTTTTACCCATTTAGATAACTGAGCATTTTTCAGGTTAAGAACCTTGAACAAGGGCCCTGCTAAGATTCTGACTAGAAACCTTTAGGTCACGTTTGTCTCTGTAAGCTGTATGATACATTCTGCCCTGGATTCATTCATTCAAATGTCAACCTCTTATTCAGTATAGAGTCACGGTGGGCATGGAGCCGACCCCAGGAAGCACAGGGCACAAGGCAGGGCACAGCTTGGATGGGATGCCAGTCCATCGCAGGGCACAAGGCAGGGCACAGCTTGGATGGGATGCCAGTCCATCGCAGGGCACAAGGCAGGGCACAAGGCAGGGCACAGCTTGGATGGGATGCCAGTCCATCGCAGGGCACAAGGCAGGGCACAGCTTGGATGGGATGCCAGTCCATCGCAGGGCACAAGGCAGGGCACAGCTTGGATGGAATGCCAGTCCATCGCAGGGCACAAGGCAGGGCACAGCTTGGATGGGATGCCAGTCCATCGCAGGGCACAAGGCAGGGCACAGATAGATGGATTGATAGATAGATGGCTAACTTTAGTGTGGGCAAATGAAGACTAATAATTTTCTAAAATAAACTTGAAGAGTCCGACTTAAGGGTTGTTCGGAAACCAGAGGAGGTCTGGTATCACTGCTTTGTTTATAGTTGTTTAGTATATTTGCAGCATACAATATATTTCTGAAATATATTCTAAAGGCTATTTTATTACTGTGTGCTTCTGGAAATATTTCTGTTATTATTGGACTATGACAAAAATGCCCTGCCTGTTTACTCCCTATGGAGATAGATAGATAGACAGACAGACAGACAGACAGACAGACAGACAGGCAGGCAGGCAGGCAGGCAGACAGATAGATAGATAGATAGATAGATAGATAGATAGATAGATAGATAGATAGATAGATAGATAGATAGATAGATAGATAGATAGATAGATAGATAGATTTTTTATGTACAGAAGCAATGACCTGAATTATAATTATTCATAGCATTGTTTAAGCCCAGGGCTGATAGTGACACTCAAACCGGAATATACGGCGAGCTGCATGGCCATTTCACCAAAAACATGCCCAGAAAAATACCCAGAAAAACGCCACTCCCAGCTTATCAGCATGTTTTCTTCCAAAATCACCCTGGCTGGTCATTTTAAATGCGCATGAAACATCTAAAAACAAATGTACTGATCACACTTGAAGAAATGATGGAAAATTATTTATTTTAAATGGCTAATCAGGAGCTAAGTGTCCCTTCCGTCCTCTTTCCTGAAATACGCCATTAAATAAACTATAATCACTGTCATACAATTATAGCACAGCACTTCCTCTAAATGCAACCGTACATACAATTTGCCGTTATAATGAACTGCTCCTGTGACTAATGTCATTTTGCACGGCTGTGGTGATTTCCTCAGGAAAAACCCTGTTCATTGGTCCTTTGTGGGGAAAAAGAAACATCTAGTTACTGACAGCCTTTAATCAGTGGTGGAGCCCAATTTCCACCGCTGCCAAAGTCCGGAGATACACCATGAATGCAGAGACAGCTGTTTAAAACTACTGCTCTAAGATCTTCCTTTGAAAACTAAAGCATCACACAACATGCAGCCCTGTATGTATACGTGTGAGTTGGGGAACTTTGTGGAGGGAGGGTAGTGTTCTGCACATCCAGTACATTTTTGGCATCAGTGATTTGCAGTTGGGGGCGGGGGGTCATTTCTTTTTGTTTTCTTTAGACTATATTTAGGTCATGCTTTGTTAAAAATCGTGGTAAAAGGAGCAGAAGGTACGTCCTCCGTCTGTGGTGCGCTAGTCCTCGTTAAATGGTGATGGACCAGGTCATGTTCAGAAACTGAGCATCACTCCCGTTTAACTTCCAGCAGCACACAATATAAACCAAAGATCAGTCTATCCTCTATGTGAATGGTACTCATAGATTAACTATGGGTTATAGGATAGAAAAATGAAATGAGATGCAAATTCATATTTATGATTTTAAAAATCTATTTGTGATATGATGAAACGTCATCCCTTAATTTTATATTCTCCTTTTTGTATCCATTTAATAGAAATGTATAATATTAAGACTTCACACTGCAGAGACTTGTCTTGCTGTGATGGTCATGTCAATTCCAGTTCCATTATACAAGTCCATTGTCTATTAGATCTGCATGGGTCACAGGGATGCTAGTGAATTTCACATTTTGGACATAACTTAGCAAAGGAGGTAATATAATGGGCTCGTGATTCTGAATATTAATAAAACAGACTAACTTGCTTTATCACAACAAACTAATTAATAGGCAGCAGTGAAAATGTGCAGCTAGGCTGAACCTGGAGAGTTTGACAGAAATACAATATTTAGCAGTGGGAGAATGATTCTACTGGCACGCATGTAATTGCAGTTTTGTCTTCTGCAATAGAGACAGATCAAAATTCACCGGAGTGGTTTTGGTGCATTGCAGGTGTGTCATCATACAGCAGAAACAGACCCATTGTACTGTAAATGTTTTCCTTCTGAAGTTAAATTTACTGAATAATAAAGTAACATGGCAATTATTGAGGGGTATTTCTATCGGAGCGGCTCAGTGTAGTGAATTTCAAACATGCCATTCAATTACTGTATGGAAATTTCCCTTATTATGTATCACTGTCAAATTACTCTAATAAACATGATTCCTGAGGCGTAATAAAGCTTAAACTTTTTAGAACTTTGCATAAGGAAACATGGGCAATGTTTGTATATATATAAAATTATCAGGGGAGGCCAGCGCCCCCTAACCCCCACGACCTGGGAGGGATATTTACTCTGTTTCTTTGCATCGAGGCTTGGCTTTATATTCCCATAGGATTCCCTTCAAAAGAACAACAAATTGAATGGCCTGTAAACAGAAATATAATTTTAATCAATAACTGATGAAAAAAATAAACCTTTTTTCAGAGAACGTAGTAATACGTAGTAATAGGCTAACAGTACAGTTTGTTGCTGGATTTTTTTGTCTGATTGCCGCTACAGGCACCACCAATGCCATTTTGAACCCGTGTGGGAAGTTATTTGTCCAATAATTTTTAGTGACAATTTTCCATACAGACAAGTTTGCCCCCGTCGCCGCTGTAATGGACCGTCGTATTTCGAGACTTTTCGCTACCCAGCTTTCTTTTAACAACTGAGTCCACCGGCTGCTCAATGCCAAATGAACCAGAACCAAAACGCAACAGAGGAAGAAAACAGCACAAAGATATAAGACCACCATTATAGTACATCCCCCCCCCCCGTCTTAAATACAGTCCCACTAGAGAGGTAGACAAATTACGGACAGTCATGGAGAGACCACAATTAAACGTATGTATGTGAAAATTCAAGACTAACTTTAGCAAAAGAGGAAACGTTAACCTTAAATTTGGCCGACTGATCTGTTGCCGTAGTAACCCCTCTCTCCCCGACTGCCAAATTTTACCAATAGTATCTTGCCCTGATTGGAGAGTTTTACTGCTGGCTCCCTGCGGGTCAATAAGTCAATAAGATCCAGATTCATACAGTACTAAAGCAATTAATTTAATTAGCCACACTATGGAATGCTCCCAAATTCGCCACAATTCATGTATGATACTGTAAATGTAATGGTTTCAGAGACATTTGTTTTTTTTTCTGGTTTGTGTGAAATCAACAGAAAGAAAGTCTTCACACCAACTTGGGGTATTGGTTCAGTCTTTACTATTATTATTAAATAATAAAAACAGTGATACCAGTGGCAGCTTGTTTATACCATAGGCGCTGTACTCCGAGTAGAAATGCTTTCAATTCTCGGATGAAGAAGTCCGAGACCGAGATGGACTCAAATACTACAACACTGGCAGCTACAATATTGAACTGCACACTAGAAGTATGTCACCATGTTAGAAAATATATGAAGGGATCCTGAGTAATCATTTAATAAACTCACGTAAATGGCAGCTACCATTACTGAACAGTACCTTACCTTTATCATGCACATTTTTTTTAGAATTTTCTCCTAATAGAATAAGAGGGGCAGTTGCTAGAATATGCCATAATATGCTAGCGACATAATATAGCATATTCTTCCATTTCTACTATTTGTTTTTCAATCACAGCATTGAAAATCCACCTCCAGTCATCACTGGCATGCGTTTGGTACAGTATGTAATGGAAATGCCTACGAAGGAAAGTCTCGGAACTATTACGATGGGTGATGGAATTTATAGCATCTTGAGCTTGTGTCATTATAACCCCAGGGCACCTGCATAGCGAAAGCTGATTAGGAATGGAAATTATCTTCTAAGAGCATAAACATTTTATGAGTAATGGGATGGGATGCACACTGCGAGCCCGTACTGTTAGCTAAACTGTTTACCTTAATTGTCATTTGTCTTCCAAGTGATTCACATAAATCCTTAAAGGAAAAAAAAACCCTGTGAAACTTTTATCTACCTGATTGCATTCATGCATATTAAAGCCTGACTTCTCCCCTTAAGTCTGGTCGGTAACCATCTTCAAGTAATATCTGATAAATAATGTATATGTAGTGTATATAATATTTATGTTACAGATTTTTTACTAAAATTAAAAAGGCAACAGCATTTGAAAAATGGATGTGCTTTTATTCTTAACAGCTTTAATTGTCTGAGTCATGTGACTGAGTCATGTGACTAACTGAGTCATGCGACTAACTGGAATCCCATTCAGGGTGGGATGCTGCCTGGATTAACATTTGGCAGATGTATGGATAAATCAAGCATTAATTTATTTATTTGTAACAATTCTGCACAAGTATTTACCTAAACAATAAATTAATGGTCAGGCAATATTATATATACTATAGATATATATCTATGGTATATACTATATGCAATGTATACACACACACACACACACACACACACACACACACACACACAGGCAGTCGTGTACTAATATCTTTATGGGGACCGCTCATTCACATGGGAAAAATGCTAATGCTAACTATGACAACCTTAACCCCTACGCAGCCATAATCATAACCATAAGTAACCAAACCAAATGCAAGAGTTTTAGCATTTTTAGGTTTTTCATTGCAGTCACAGGTTTTTATAAAATATAAACAGGAATTATTACCCTATAAGGTAAAAAAAAGAAAATGGGTATTCATCATGTTGTGGGGACATTTGGTCCCCACAAGGTAAGGTATACCTGGACATACACACACACACACACACACGTGTGTGTGTATAAGCTTTGTGATCCTGTGGTTCAGCGCCGGTAACTTGCATGTTTATTTTGGTTGGGTCATAAGAAAGTCAGGCAAGCACCCTAAAAGGGTTTGGTTAGACAGTGAAGAAGACCTGAGCAGAATGGAGATGTAGCAGGGTCTGGCAGGAGCTGAGGGTCTACCCTAGGAGCTGAGGGTCTGGCAGGAGCTGAGGGTCTACCTCAGGAGCTGAGGGTCTGGCAGGAGCTGAGGGTCTACCCTAGGAGCTGAGGGTCTGGCAGGAGCTGAGGGTCTACCTTACGAGCTGAGGGTCTACCTCAGGAGCTGAGGGTCTACCCTAGGAGCTGAGGGTCTACCCCAGGAGCTGAGGGTCTGGCAGGAGCTGAGGGTCTACCCCAGGAGCTGAGGGTCTGGCAGGAGCTGAGGGTCTACCCCAGGAGCTGAGGGTCTACCCTAGGAGCTGAGGGTCTACCCCAGGAGCTGAGGGTCTGGCAGGAGCTGAGGGTCTACCCCAGGAGCTGAGGGTCTGGCAGGAGCTGAGGGTCTACCCCAGGAGCTGAGGGTCTACCCCAGGAGCTGAGGGTCTGGCAGGAGCTGAGGGTCTACCCCAGGAGCTGAGGGTCTGGCAGGAGCTGAGGGTCTACCCCAGGAGCTGAGGGTCTACCCCAGGAGCTGAGGGTCTGGCAGGAGCTGAGGGTCTACCCCAGGAGCTGAGGGTCTACCCCAGGAGCTGAGGGTCTGGCAGGAGCTGAGGGTCTACCCCAGGAGCTGAGGCTCTACCCCAGGAGGAAAAGTACTGATACTGCACAGTGTTGGGAAAGGCAGCTGGTTGTCCAGGTAACATGCAGGCATTGGGAGCTCTGCTGTTATCTGTGCCACATAAGTGTGGGAAATAATAGTCTTTAAAATCATTTTTGGTCATGATTTATCTAGGACAAAATATGTAACTTTCTAGGGGCAGCATCTAGTTCTAAAATGAGGTCTTTCGGATGCTGTGCACTGCCCTTGTCTCCGCTCCCCTGTCAGCGGCTCAGGATCAAGGGACCTTATTCAATGGTTCTCTTGACTGATGCCATTCAGCTCCACAGAGGATCTGTGCATCTCCCACTGACATGAGACTTCATACTACCCCAACTTGACTTGCTGCTCAGCTTCCCAGTGAAAAGAGATCCAAAGCATGATTAATAAGTACTGATAACTGGTTCCAGTGGGGAAAAGAAGTATTCATTTCTCAGAATGACGCTGAGGTGTCAAGTCTTTCCGTTGACTCGCTCTTGACGGAAGCAACACCCGTCGTTCCGTGGGTGATGTGAAGGGGAACCGCCGTCTAGAATGGACTAATTCATGCCATTTTGAACTGAGCTGAACTGAGATTTTGTCATGAGAGAGAGGAGTGTTTCTGGAAAAACAGAGAGTTGGACTCTGGAAAAAAGAGGCACTTTCTGAAACTGAAGTTCCATTTTTGTGTATTGATCCAGTCAGCAACAAAGTATGGGACAGAAGGAGAGTGCAGAAGAAGCAGCATTAAATCCCATCCAGCGCTGCAGCGTGGGCTAGTTCATTGGTGGTTTAAGCAGGTCACTTTGGCTGTTTACTTTCTGAAAAAAAGCCATTTGCCAACATGATTTCACTTCTTCTTTATTTGTGCCCTCAACAGTAAAGGAGATTCTGAATAAAAGGCATTTTTCTGTCTGGGCTTTGACTTTGAATTATTGCCCTGCTTATTAAAGATGAAAGACAGAACTCAACAATTCCATGAAATTATTCTAATCCAATAATCTAAACTGGAGAATTTGAGGAATTACTGGGAAATATTTAAAAATGAAACTTCTTTAGAGGGTTGAGCTTATTGCTCTGAAATCCTTCCATTCATTTTATTATTATAGTAGCTGTTCATCGTTCCCTTTTGTAGTCTTCTTGGCCGTCCTCTCAGTTGTTGATATATACATACAGTAAATCCACACTCTCTGCAGTCTATGGACCATAAGGACCATGTTTTTGCACCAATGGAAAGTCATGAAGGAAACCCAAAGAAGAGGAGGAGAACATGGCGTGGAGAGCAGAACGTGAGGCTTGGGGCAGAAGGCTCTGATGGCTTCACTGAGCCTCCAATACTGTATGCAGTGCAGCGGAAAAGTCACAGGCAGTCAAAGAATATGATGTTTGACTGATCACCATGTTGGTGTAAAACGATATTATGATATTATGACTTTAACAGTGTGTCAGCTTAGCCATTTCAGAACCTCTCCAAAAGCCACCCCACTGTTTGCAGCAACCAACCAGGGCATTGCATGTATTTTTTGACTGGATCACTGCTCCACCTTGTTTGGCTAATCAATACCTCATTGAATTATTAAGCTAATTAAGTTTATTAATTAACTGAGTTGGTCGTAAAATTGAACTAATATGTTGAATGGCTGGGTTGCCCCTGAGGAGTGGTTTGGGATTTTTGTCTTCTGAGCAAACAAACTCTTCAGACCCAGATAAGTAGCTTTTTCTTTGACTGTCTATGACTTTTGCAGAGTAATATGTGTGTGTTTTGTTCATTAGCACTGGGATAGACCCCTGCAACCCTGAATAGGACAAGCGGTTACTGGAAAAGGAGGGATGGATGGGTGGATGGATGGATGGATGGATGGATGGATGGATGAACTCCATTTTAAAATATATCCTCATGTGCACAGTGTAAAAAACTATACTTTTTAGTCATTTCAATCAACCTGCTTTGGACTACGTTCTTAATAGCAAGTTTATAACATTCTAACACTCAACTAGCCAGCAGTTCTTGTGCTGTTTGTGTAGAGTTTACGTCTCACAGCTGTGGTAGGTTATCAGTTTAATGATTTTGAGTGGCAAGAAGTATAATCAGTATGTGTTGTACTATGACTATATATTTTTGGTTCTTGAATGAGGTGTTACTGAGATGACTGAATATCACGGCATGACGACCCCACGTTCCCCTTGGCCAAAACACAGTGAGGCGGAGATAACCTTACTGTGTGGATGTACGTTACTGTGTGGATGCACCTTACTGTGTGGATGCACGTTACTGTGTGGATGCACCTTACTGTGTGGATGCACCTTACTGTGTGGATGTACGTTACTGTGTGGATGCACGTTACTGTGTGGATGCACCTTACTGTGTGGATGTACCTTACTGTGTGGATGCACCTTACTGTGTGGATGTACCTTACTGTGTGGATGCACGTTACTGTGTGGATGCAGGTTACTGTGTGGATGCACCTTACTGTGTGGATGCACCTTACTGTGTGGATGCACGTTACTGTGTGGATGCACCTTACTGTGTGGATGCACCTTACTGTGTGGATGCAGGTTACTGTGTGGATGCAGGTTACTGTGTGGATGCAGGTTACTGTGTGGATGCACCTTACTGTGTGGATGCACCTTACTGTGTGGATGCACCTTACTGTGTGGATGCAGGTTACTGTGTGGATGCACCTTACTGTGTGGATGCACCTTACTGTGTGGATGTACCTTACTGTGTGGATGCACGTTACTGTGTGGATGCAGGTTACTGTGTGGATGCACCTTACTGTGTGGATGCACCTTACTGTGTGGATGCAGGTTACTGTGTGGATGCACCTTACTGTGTGGATGCACGTTACTGTGTGGATGCAGGTTACTGTGTGGATGCACCTTACTGTGTGGATGTACGTTACTGTGTGGATGCACCTTACTGTGTGGATGCAGGTTACTGTGTGGATGTACCTTACTGTGTGGATGTACGTTACTGTGTGGATGTACGTTACTGTGTGGATGCACCTTACTGTGTGGATGTACGTTACTGTGTGGATGCAGGTTACTGTGTGGATGCACCTTACTGTGTGGATGCACGTTACTGTGTGGATGCAGGTTACTGTGTGGATGCACCTTACTGTGTGGATGTACGTTACTGTGTGGATGCACCTTACTGTGTGGATGCACCTTACTGTGTGGATGCACCTTACTGTGTGGATGCACCTTACTGTGTGGATGTACGTTACTGTGTGGATGCAGGTTACTGTGTGGATGTACCTTACTGTGTGGATGCACCTTACTGTGTGGATGTACGTTACTGTGTGGATGCAGGTTACTGTGTGGATGCACCTTACTGTGTGGATGCACCTTACTGTGTGGATGCAGGTTACTGTGTGGATGTACCTTACTGTGTGGATGTACGTTACTGTGTGGATGCACCTTACTGTGTGGATGCACCTTACTGTGTGGATGTACGTTACTGTGTGGATGTACGTTACTGTGTGGATGCACCTTACTGTGTGGATGCACCTTACTGTGTGGATGCACGTTACTGTGTGGATGCAGGTTACTGTGTGGCTGTACCTTACTGTGTGGATGCACCTTACTGTGTGGATGCACCGCAGCTTCATAACCGTGTGAGTCTTAAATCCCCACTGACTGCAGGCACGTCGAGCAACGGCTCGGCAGCCGTTAATGGTCACTGCCGCACGGTTATTAAAAAACGGTCTGTGGGAATTAATCTTCCACTGGTGCATGAAGCCAGAAATAAAGAAAAATTACACAGACAAAAAGGCACAATGGAAACACAAAGTCAACTGCAAAAGATGCTTGAACTTTTCAAATAAAAGCAAAAGCAGGATGGAGCTCATGAGTTCTGTAAGTTCCCAGGCATGTCTGTAAAATGTTTCATAGAAAGTATGTAAGTAGTTTACATTATCTCCTTAAAACATATGGATTTTCTGTAGTCTACCTTTGAAAGAAGCGTTGTTCATATGACTTGATTAAATTTTTCAGTGACTGTAATACTGCATGTAATTCCGATGAAGCTTATGTATAAGAGGTCATATGAATTCATCCTGAACCAGTACTTATTGTGATGTGATGTATTGTAATGTAGGAGTTGAACTGTGACCCCGCATAACTCGGGAAAGCTGAGCCTTGGTACTCTGTCCATGATAATGATGCTTTATTTGTCACTTGTACAGGTATATGTGGATTTTTTTAGTTTTTCATATCCCATCTCACTCTCCAACGTGACATACAAATTGGCTAAAGCTCACGCCGACTGTCACCAATCCACCATCAGTCTTCCATAGTTACCCAGTGATCATTCAGCTCATGGTCCTACTCTGACTTAAGCCAATTTTTAAGCCCATGTCACATCCCTACGTCCATGGACAGCAGAATGGGGGGAGGTGTGTGTGTGTGGGGGGGGGGTACTTGAGTAACTTTTGAGCCTTATAAAGAATGTGGTGATGAATGGTAATGAAAAAATTACCTACAAATAATATATTGCAACCTGATACAATTTTTTAAAATACAAAGTGGCTTTTAAAATAAAAGGTTATATCTGTGACTAGTGGAGAAGACTTTATGACCCCCCCCCCAGATATATTCTGTAATCCACACCTCACCTACATCTTCCCATGATGAATGGACAGTTAAACACTAAATGAAATGGAAATGAAATATTATAATTTTCTATAATTGTGCCTGAATTTTTATAATTATCGCACTGGATTTGTTAAAGAACAATTCAGTTGTTCTGGTATTTTATTCTGCTATTATGCACAATAAAAGCGTATTATATGTGACTAATTAAATAGCAGTTTTTGTGGTATTCCAGTGATCAGTACTGTTTCCCTAACAAGTCTTAGGCAGACAAAGAAAAGGCTTTTTAAGGCTATTCCTCTGGGTAGTAAGTTTATAGTTGCTCAGAAAAAAAGACAATTTAACATTGGAACATATGCAAATTAACAGTAACAAAAAAAAATAAACAAAAATTTCTTCTGTTCTCCAAAAGCTTACTGGTAACACTTTACTTGGGGGACATGAATAATGCAGTAGTACACGTTTAGTTAATCAGTAACTAAGTATTTATTAAGTACTAATCCCATTCTCATTCATCATTAATCATTCATGTATTTAGTTCATGATTTGTTCTTGAGTAGCAAATGAGTCAATAAGTAATTTTTGCCCTCATCTTACCATTATTAACTAATTAGTTAACTGTTAGTAATCCTGAATGAATTACATGAACTATCATGATTAATTAATTATGAACAAGCACGGGATCAGTATGTAACTAACACTAAGTTAGTGATTAATTAATGTATTAAGTAAGCATGTACTGCTCCATTATTCAGGTAAATGTCCAAGTAAAGTGTGACCAACTTACTGATAGTTGGATAGCTGGATCAGTGCTGTGTACTGTGTGCTGTGGTGTGTCAACAATGGCTACTGATCACTAAATTCTAAATTCTAACCTAAATTCTAGATGAACACCTCTTGGGTTCCAAGATCTGTCTTGGACCAAGCCATACCATGTATTTATTACATTTCACTACTGGCTCAATTAATTAATCAACTTAATTAGTTCAATAACTCAAAGAGATATTGATAAGCCAAATTAGGTGGGGTAGTGATCCAGTCAAAAAATACTTCTATGAGTTGGACGATTATGTCAAATACTACAGTGACTTTTAAATGGCTATGCTGATACACTTTGACAGACGTAATATCATAGTATTAGATAAAGATCATATAAATAGGATTTCTGACTACCTAAGATTTTTGCAAAGTACTGAATTAATTTGTCAGTCTGTGATATGATGTACCATTGTTTCATCAGCCTGGGGGCACAGTAATGCTGTCGCCTCACACTTCCGGTGCTGCAGGTATTAATCCCGACCTTGCTCTGTGTGTCAGAAATTTGCATGTTCTCCCCGGGCTGCAGGGATTTCCGGTTTCCTCCCACAGTCTAAAGAGGAGCAGCTACATATTGGATAAGCAGCTGGAAGATGTATGAATGGTTTATTAGTCATCGATGGACAGAATGCAGATTGAAGAAATCAAGTTAACTCTCAGAGCCAGACTATGCTGTGCTGTGCTGGAGTGTGCTGGAGTGTGCGTCAGCAACATTTCTGCAGCATGTGCTGTTTTCAAACAACATATGCAAGCAGTGTAAAATAGGGGTAGGCAAACCTGATCCTGGAGTGCCGGTATCCAGCAGGTTTTCCATCCTACCTGGTCTCTGTTGAACCACAGCTGATCTCAGGCAGACAGTAAATCCTGGAGTGCAGGATTCCAGGACTCCAGGATCAGGACTGCCTACCCCAGGTGTAAAATATATATTAATACTTACTGGAAAATCTTTGCTTAATTCTTCTCTGTACACCCCTTACGTCTTTAATGTATTTTTCAAACTTTATTTGCAGTGAAGCTGCCACTGGAGGTGCATAACAGAGGTGCTGCGATGGATTGTAAAACAAAAACTACCTGCAGGGAGAAATTATGGATTGCATGAGGCATATGATAAAGGATTTTCAATTTCAGTTTATATCTTCAATCCTGTTTAGATCTTCTCTGTGTACCTCTTGTGTACTCTCACTGGATTTGGGGAGCAAGGCTACCACTGCATCCCTTCATCAGCCAAATCACTGTGCTGCATTTACTGCATTAACAGCATATATGTCATTCCTTCTGCTTCACATACTCAGATTACAAATGGCTTTGCACAATTAAATATATTGATCTCACTCATCCTTAGAGTTCCCTCCTTGACAAAGTCACTAATTATTTCATTTTCCAAGCTATTGATATTTCTCTGAATCACATGGTAAATAATACAATTTTGATCTGAGTACATTTCCTATTACCACAACCTCAGACTGTTGTGGTTTGGACAGACACTGTAGTGATCAGCTCGCCTTGGGCTGATTGCGGAAGACTGCTGTGAATTACTGTCATACATGCCATCAACTCCCAAACTATTGCCTGTCAAATACTGCAGAGTTTAGACAGTAAATAATTCACCACTCCCATGGTTATTGGATTTCAGAATAATTCTTGATCAGATTCAGGTGGTCATTTATTACTTTTTCATTTTAATTATATACATATTTATTAAATTGTGCCTGCATTAATCAATTTACCTTTATAGGCAGTATTGTCACTTTGGAAAATGACCTGCCACTATAAGCCCATAAATCTCAATGTTAATTCTGCTTGTCTTTTTTTGTCCATTAAGACCACATTTCATGTTTTTTTTTCTTACATAATTTTCTGCCATTTCAGGTTACATGTTTCCTCAGAGCCACTGCATCTGTGAATTTTCTGTTGATTTGGCTGCTGTTAATGATACTTTTCCTAAGGGAACTTCACTGTGAGTTCAGTGTGACTTTGCACTGTACACTGGCAAAGGACACTCGCACACATATTAGTGAATGACATGGGTGTTTAGGTGGATGATGGGGTTAGGGTTAGGAGGACTTACATTAATGTGCGGTACTATACCAATACAAATATGGAGTTTAGTGGGTAAAGTACAGGGGTAGCGGTTCGGCTGTAGAGGCATATTGGTTCGATACAGAGTGGAGAAAATGGAAAGAGAACAAGACTAGGGAGACCTAGACCCAGTAGAGTTGGTTTTGTGGGAGTTTGACCAGAGACTGAAGGAAAAGCGGCCAATGAGAGCTCAGCATATACAGTATGTGGGACCTCCTTCAGGACAGCTGGAAAAGCATCTCAGGAGGCCACCTCATGAAACTGCTGTAGAGGAGACAGTAGGATCAGCCAGTCCCTGGGGTGATTGGGGTTAAGGGCCTTGTCATGGGGTCATCCTGCCGACCATGGGATTTGAACCAGCAACCTCCTGAGTACCAATCCAAGGAGCTGCCCCCTCCACAACAAATTTCTTTTTGTTTAATACTATTTCAGTCAGTGTATAGTTCCCTGTATCCTATTTTAAAGTCTACTGTATACCCACACAGCCACACACACCCACATGCAGGGTACCCTGTTATAAAACAACCAATGAAAAATCACCATTGTTCCATAAGAATTAGACAATAACCTAAGCATTGTTCAGTTTCCAAAACGAAACTTTTTTGGAACTATTCTGGACATGAACACCACTGCTGGTATTAGACGGATAAAGCTTATGTCGAAAAGAATCACCAAGTCTACGAAATGTCATGGCTTGTCTGGATTCTTTTGAGGTTATTTGACAACTATGCACCAAGGTCTTTGTTACAAAGTACCAAAGCATATTAGCCAAACATCTTCTCTGCCAAGACCTTCTAGAAAGAGAAAACTAAGAGGGACTAGATGAGTGACTAAATCTAGAATTATCTAAAAGAATATTTGTGATTTGACCTGAAAAAAGACCTAAAGCATATAAAAAGCTATAATTCTATACAAAAGTTAGACCTTGATATGTTTTAGCTTTTGCCATAGTATGATTATTGAAGAATGTAATATTTAATATTATAACTAATAACTAATTTTATGAACAGAAAATATAGCTCATTATTAAATCACAATGTGCTATTAATTTCTTTGCATAAAAACGTGTTTTATTCGTAAGTCCAAACTGTACAGTATTTCTTCTATGGCGTGTAAAATATTTTTCTCAGAGGAGTAAATTATGTATCCTAGTATTTCATATAATGTATTTTAATTGGTCGTGTCATTCGTATATCTTCTCTGAGAAAAAAAAAACTCAAGTGAAATTGTGATAATCGTGAATGAACCAAATACAAATCAATATATTATGCAATTGGTTCTGAAAAGAAGATGAATAATTGGCAATACTTGATCTGTGCTTCTATAATTGAGTAAACAGAGAGGTGGAGGGGAGCATAGAAACTTACTGCAAATGGAACCGCGGAACCTGAACTTGGACCACTGTCAAAAACGGGCTCTTTCCAGTCATAATTGTAGCCCATTTACCATCAAATACACATGGGTGTGAATGAAAGGAGTTTTATCTGCACTAAAGCAAGTCTGGACCATAGCAAAAAGTCATGGGGCCCTCAGAGACTAATAGAACACTGTTATGACAACAGGGGATTACTGAGCAGTGCTCTGGCGATGTGGGGACCAGTTTCCAATAACAATTTTATCTGCCTTCTGCATGCGCCATGTGCCTCGGCCTGCTGCTAATTTGTAACTCTGGAAATTAAGCGTCACTTTGTTCTCTCTCCAAGTTACAGCCAGTGATTTTTTTGCATTCATAAAACTGTCCTATTCTTACAAGGATTGTGGCAGAACTGCTTTGAAAATTTAATTGAGCCGGTTAATCAGGCTGTTAATTTGTTTCCTTTTTTAAGTTGCCAATTATTCATTATGTACATAATGTAAAATATATATTTAAGAAAAATAATGGATGAGAAAAGGAACATATCTAAAAAGTGAAAAAATGCATACAGATTATTGTGGACTCATTTATGTTTTAGCATCGTGAAAGTAGGTCTGGAAGCCCTGTGATCCGTACTTCCCATGTGTGCCACAACACTTCAGGATCCTTATTAATTTTTAATACCATTTAACCATTTATCACTGCACAATTTCCTGGCATAGTCAACCTAATTTAAAAAAAAAAATAGGACACTGGATGTCCTAAAGGTTTCTTTCATTACAAACCAATTTCTTTGAAAGTATAAAAATGTATGTGTTTCCATGTGATTTATTACTTGAATCAGACTTGAGTCTACAATGAATCACACAGCTCATTTTGTGTGTTTCTGGCTCACAAATTCTAGAATGTCAGATCACACTTTTGAGAAATGGGAACGATTTGAGAGACAAAGAAGTACCAGGCTTTGAGCTTACCTCTGAATGTGGACGTGTGCTTAGAAGTGGCACATGGAACCTGCAAAATCCACCTCCAGTATAACAAATCACTCAGCAATCACTTCCCCAGGATGCTCCGGTCTCCCACGGTTATATATGAGTCTAAAACTATTAACTGCAGAACCAACTGTTCCTCTTGCAATTGTACAGGACATACTGTAGCAAGCCCTCTGTCATCTGCATTTGTAAAATATTCATACAGGACATCTGACACCTGCCAAAAGAATGTCCTATTCTTAAAAGAGAGAAATTCATATTATCCACTACAAAGGAACTCTTGCCATCATATTGTCCTTCATTAAATCTGCAGAAGGGAGGGGTTGGAGAAGACTTCCTTTCAAGGGCGTAGGTTTTGTTTCTACACTGGAAGGGACCAAATCAGCCCGGAAAGCCACACCTCCCTAAACACACACGTACTCCCCCATTTCCATAATCTATACCCTTCTTCTTCTTCAGTATAAGATACAGTACAGTTATGTTCATAATGAGTGACTTTGTAATGTGGCAAATTAAAATAAATTAAAAACAAATGTTAAAAAATTTGGCATCCTCCCCATTTTGATTTTCCCCATTATTTTGCTTTGTTTTATATTTCTATTGCCAAAAGTTTCATTAAAAATATGAACATGAGTAAAATAATGTCATTTATTAGAGTGTATATTCTAACTGATTTCTCCAGTGACAATTGTGTTTGAATAACTGATGTAATTAGCTTTGCTGTTTTGCACTTGATTGTATATGACACCTCGTGTCTTGGGTTCTATTGTATTAAATTGAAATTGTCACATGTGTTTTGTTGGCTGTACTTATGGTGACAAGGACTATTGATATAGATGTGTTGAGATTTGCCAGGATAATTGTTAACTGGCTGACACCTGTTAAAATCACATTATAAATTTAATTAAATAATTGGTGAAATTAAATATCCATCCATCCATCCTTTTTCTGTAAGCGCTTGTCCTATTCAGGGTCTCCAGGGGTCCTGAGCCTATCATGGAGGCTATGGGCGGAAGGCGGGAAATAATCCAGGATGGGGCACTGATTAATCCGTCACAGGGCACACTCACACACCAGTCACTCACACATGTACACCTACGTGAAATGAAATATCCTTTTCTTAATATTAATGGAATAAAAAGCACATTCCTTTTACTGCACTGGAGCCATTCAGTTCCACAGACCCAAAAATGTTTCCCCCCGTTGAGAGTTTATGTTCTCACAGATTTATACCTGTAATCCTTAACCGGGACTTGCAAAGCTCCCCTTATTTTGGAAGGACTGCAGAGGATTTCTGCTTTTGTTCTAAAATATTATGTAGGAAAAAGTAGATGTTTTGTACTATTTTACATAGAGGGGGACATGAAGCCATTTCCCTTTTCTAGTTCTGTGCAGCAGTGGAAAAACTGTAGGGTTTCAGGAGTATGCAGTTGTGATGTATTTGGTAAAGAAGTGCCCCTCCCCCACCCCTCCCCCACCCCCCCCCCCCATGGATGAGATGCCGAATAAAGGGCTCCACGGTGCAGAAAGAACCTTGACTGTCATTAAAAAGGACAGGTCAGCAACAATCCAATATTACCGCATTCTACTGTTAAAATTACTCAGCAGATCATTGCGGTGAGGTCTTAATAGCGCCGCTCCTCTCGCCCCCAGTGCTGCATGCAGTGTAGCGGCACTTCCTCTCGCAACTTTTAACAAATACCTCTTTCTGAAGTTAAGCCTTGGAGTCTCAATGCTTTTCCCCATGGCTTCTATTTGTGGCGAGATTATGAGGCCTGTCCTTCGCTGGGAATTCATACCCGGCGGCTCGACATCGCAGGCGCAGTTCATTAATTTATCAGATGGTGACTAATTTGTAGGGGGAAGTCCGATAAGAAGGTATCCGTATCTAAAGCATGTTTGATTACATCGAAAACGAAAACAGTCACTCAATTAATAAAGTGGCGGCGTGACGGGAAGGCCGATCTCAGCTGCGTATCACTGCGCGAAGACGGAGCTCCTCTGTTCCCCGGTATCGCCTTCTTCAAAGGACAACACAAGGTCTTAGACAATGGAGTTGCTTCCAAGTCCTTTGAAACTTTCATAAAACTGCAGCGAATGGTGCTCTGCTGTGAATGCTGATTAGCTCTGGGGTTCTATTTAGGCGCATGACCCACAGCAGGTGCAGGTTAGAACAGATAAAATAACTAACTAATTTCATCAGAGGTTCCTAACCAACCAAATAAATAAATAAACAATCAATCATGCTGTCACAGGGTCAGCAGGTAGCAAAACATTCTACAAGCAGGCATATCATGCAATGGATGCACGATGTTTTTACATATCAAAGGTGTCTAATTTCCATATTTCCAAATTTCAGTTGCATTTAGGAAGCTCCTGTTCTGCAGTGACTTTCTGACAGGTTTAGGAATGAAGTGGCAGGGAGAGTCAGTGGCACCAAGCATGCAGGATGCTGTCAGCGGACATTACAGAAAAATCCAACTACAAACACTTTGAAACATATGCGTAGTCATACATAATAATTCATAAGCAAATATGAATTTGTTTTAAATTAATATAAATTTAGCAAAATGTTGTAGGTATCGATTATATTATACAAACAGACTGGTATTGGAAATGTGCCAAATAATGTATCTAGCGGCTGTTTTTTATACATAAAGCATGTGTTTGATCCACATTACAGAATTAACTCTCTGAAATCCATGGACAAAGCCATTAATTAGTTAATTAAATGTCATTGCTTTTCTCTGCCATTGTAATTAATCTAAGGTATTAAGAGACATATAAGAATTATTGAAAGTAATTACTATAGGTTTTTACTTCACTTAAGATGCGAGGCATTTTCAGCAGTGGGGGTAAAAGCGGATGGCCACTAATCAGTCATTTAATTTCCAGTGCAGCATGTTGGTTTGCTCCAGGTGTCTGGATTAATTATGGTGTGCTAAAATGGACCCCCCTCCCCCCAGTGGAAAGAATCAGACTATGAATGGTTTTAATAGACCTCTGTAACACGCCTTTTTCCCTTCTGAAAACACGAGAGACATTATAATTATTCCCAAGAAACTGGCCCAGCCTGTTTAATTGCACAGTTTCTGATGGTTTGACTCTTTTCTTTGTTTTCACCTGCAATAGGAATTTAACTTCCTGTTCAAATGATGACACTGTGTCAGAAGTCAGAATGTACAGCACACAGGGGCCATTAAGGTCCTCAGAAAGCAAATCTCTCACATTCCCTCTCATTTACCCTAAATCATTATGTTTCCCTGAAGTTTTTCATACTTTAACTCATTTGACTCATAAGAATGGTTCTTCTGCACATTTTTATCACAGATTAAAATAAATAAATAAATAATCTGTCTCCCGAAGCTCCTGACAGAAACTTGCTTGAGGGTCCAAATGATGGAACGATAATATTCTCTTCAGCTGCCTTCAGCCCTACAGTATATTTGTTTTGCATGCAACATTTCTTTTTTTTTCAACAAAAGCCCCAAATAGTTTCCTTCTGAACTTCTCTCTGTTAGTACAGTACGTGTTGATCATATACAAACAATTTAACAATTACCAGAGCCTGCAGTGACTCCTATCTGCCTCTCATTTAAACTGAAACATTCAAAGTTATGCAATCAGCTTTTCTTTAAATCATTTAATAACATTAAATGAGTATGTCACAGGGTGGTAGTAATGCCTTGATTAATAATTTTTCAAACTCTCCTGTGGGTTTAGCTAAAATACATTTTTGATTTAATTGCACAGCACTCAGCTACCCTGCCCCAGAGATATCAAAGGGGAGCTTATTGGACACACTTGAAATTCTTCCCCCATTTCCTGTAACCATAGAAACCATATGAAAGGTCAGGCTCTGCAATGCCTTACTTTTCAGGGGTGAAAAGATTTATAGGTGAAATTGCCAGAACTGTTAGAACAGCACACTAGTCATTAAGGAAGTTCCTGCATCAATACAGGATAAAGTGACTTATTTGTGGCTTACATGCAGAGATTTGGTCATATTGTATGGAAATACGGCAAAACCATCACCATCACAATAAGATACGTCCTCTATAACAAATTATGTAAATGCATAACAACACAAAAGGAAATGATATTCTACAGAGAGTGACTCTGTAGGAATAATTTATCCCCCTTTCCTGCAACCTTTTTCATAAAGGAGCTAACACTGCTTATCCCACTTCTGATTCTACAGCATCACTCATTACCGTCCTAAATACAGCACTGGCAGCCATAAAAGGTACCGGGGAATCCTTTGTCTTCTCCTCTTGTTCTGCAATAGCCTCTCAGAGTTTCTCTGAAATTCATTCTCACAGGGGCTAGCTTTAATGTTTACTCTGTGATATTTAAAAGAGATCCAGTTCCCAGACTCTGCCCCATAACGAAAGGCCGAGTAAATAGTCACTTAGCTGCATTTTCCTCTAGAAGGCCAAAGAGAAACATATGAATTTCAGAATCTGGATTGTTTTTAAGATGCTGAAATGCTGCACACAGAGACCCCTTAATTATAGTTCAGAAAATATTAAGTATTGTGAGTCTTAGTGTTTGATATACACTCCATATTCGATATTTGATTACCTGGAGGAAATACACTGGCAGTAAGAGAAAATAGCTTGTGAAAGTTATATAGCATATTTACGCCATCAGTTTCCATACTATCCATGGGAATAGCATCAGATATTACCTGCATATGGCGTGATATTAAGTGTAATGAAACAAATTCTTGTTCTTATTTCCAGTGGGGAAAGCACAACTTGATACACAAGTTCTTGAATTTCCATTTGCAACTTGCAAAAGTTACGGTATGACAAGAATTGTAACATTTCAATGGGAGAAGAAAATTCTTCTGCGGAAGATGGACATGTGGAATGTCAAATGAGCTCATAAACATGGAAAACAGCTATTAACTGTATAGCGCCCAGCTGTGTATTACATGCTAATCCAGAGCATCTTTCAAGGGCAATCAGTTTAAAACTCAAGATGCTACTTGTTTCACACATAAGTTTACAGTTAGTTACAAAGGAAATGGCTGCGGGCTGCTGTGTATCACTTTGCCTTCCACATGGCTGGGGTTCGGATCCAGTCTTTGCACTATGTGGCAGCTGAACCTTCTCCCTGCACCGTGTGTGTTTCCTCCTTCCGTGTAACGTCAGACTATCTGTCGTCTCACAATATTATCCACAGAAAGCTTTACTTGTGCAATTCCATACATTTTGGAATAGTTATGAAGACATTAAAACTCTAAAATAACTACCTGTTGACCAAAAAAAGTATTAAACAAAATACTGGGGGGGGGGGGGGGGGTAGCACTGTCGGTTGGGATTCACAAGGTTGCCGGTTTGAATTCTGTGATCCCAGCATTGGGCCCTTGAGCGAAGCCCTTAACCCCAGTTGCTCCAGGGACTGGCTGATCCTACTGTCTCCTCTACATCAGTTTCACTTAGTGGCCTCCTGAGATGCTTTTCCAGCTGACGGAATCCACACATATTCTCTGGCTGCTTTTCCGTCACTCTCAAGCCAAACTCCTCCCAAACCATTTCTACTGCGTTAAGGTCAGGTGTCCAGGTCATGTGATGTGACACTATCACTCTTCTTTGTAGTTGGCTTGGCATGTCCAGACTTTTGGCTGCTATTGCGTGTATGTGTGACTGAGTGTGTGTGTGTGCAAATATAATTATAGTTAATGAACATAATTAATTACCATATTTTTAAATGCATTTTTCAGAAAGAACATTGGGGACATTGATAAGCAGTAAACACATTTTGATTCAGTATATTAATGGTTTATTTATCAGTGAATCATACATATTAGAAATAATTTAAATTGTTTTTTGTTACATATAAGTAATAGAAGTGAGGAGACAGAGAGAGTGGAAGATAGAATATAAGATATACTGTAACATCTCAGCCCATTGCTTCCGGGATAGGCTCTGGACTCCCCGTGACCCAGTAGAATAAGAGGTTTGAAAAATAGATGGATGGATGGATGGATGTAACATCACAGCCCATAGCTTCCGGGATAGGCTCCGGGCCCCCTGCGACCCAGCAGGATAAACGGTTTGGAAAATGGATGGATGGATGGATGTAACATCTCAGCCCATTGCTTCTGGGATAGGCTCCGGACCCCCCGTGACCCAGTAGGATAAGCGGTTTGGAAAATGGATGGATGGATGGATGGATGCATGGATGGATGGATGGATGTAACATCTCATCCAAATGTCCAGCAGCGGCTGGATTAGAGAAAAACTGAAACACCTCAGAGACTGATTTGTAAATACCAATTAGACGTTTTTAATATTTTCTGTGTGTGTGTGTGTATTTGTGTGTGTGTGTGTGTGTGTGCGCGTCACGTCACACACACACGTGCGCACACACAAAATATATGAAAAAAACAAGCAAACTTCCAGAGCCACCAATATCTCCTACTGTTTGGGGAGGTTAATTTCAGCAAAAACAAAACAGCATCACGTGGCTTCAATAATAATCATGAATGATGTAACACCCTTTAGGGAGGGTTTTTATCAGGAAGACATGATGCAGGATGTATGTTAAATTTGTTGAAGAAAAACTCTGATAACCAGCCTGACACTGCATTTCCAAATTCAGTTTCACAGGAACTGGAGTTCCACAACAGTGTTCTACACTGAATCCCAATATTGTTGCCAGACAACTGCAATCTTTTAGCCTGGAATACTTTATTGTAATCTTCCAGTGATGACTATATTGCCTGTGGTTCTGGGAGAAAATAAGTAGAAAATGTTCGTACAGTTCAGGGGGAAAAACTTACTATTAAATTAGATTAAATTAAATTAGATCACCAATGCTATGTTCCTGTTCCTCAGGATATAGAGCTTTAAGGTACAAAAAGGGGCAGCACTTGAATTGGGATGCCTTCTGGCTCTAAAAACCTACAGTATCTTTCTTGTGATGTATGTCCATGATTACCACATTCTTACAGATTAATATTCGAGAGTTAACAGGTTCTTGAATTATACATGAACCTTTCTGTCAGTGAAAGGGAAATTACTACATAGGATAATTACAGTCAATAGCATCTTCGCAAATTAATACTCACGTGCACAATACATAGGGGTGTACACAAGGGATGCAAACTGGTGTCGTCAGAAAGAACTGGTTATTACTCCAAGGCACTAATGACTGTCCAACAAATCAGGGAAAGGAAACTCTATTCTGGAGGGGAATCTGGAATTACTCCTTCCATATTAAATCCAGGCTCCTTCTAGCCTTGTTGATCTCCAAAATGTTCTCATAAATAAACAGATCTTAAATTAGCCAATATCTCAATTACACCAGATGTCAAACATAGCCGACTGAAGTCAATTCCACACTTGCTTAATGCTAGTTTGTTGATTTTCCAATCCTAAGGATATAATGAGAATGTGTTTACTGGGAAATATATAATATCCCAACCAAGGCCTCTAATGTCTAATTTAACAGTCTTCATGAACCTAAGTATTTGTAAGTTGCTTGCCTATCTATACAAGTGAGTTGTAAAATCTAGCGCTTGTCTCTGCCCAAACTCATAATTAGTATCCAAGATTCACAGAAAATTACAGCAGTATATTTCAGCATGTTTTTATGCTTTTTTTCATTTATCCAAAGCCTCTTAAAAGTCAGCACCTCCAAGAACAATAATTGTTCACATTAATAGAAAGGGAATCAATCAGCTGGCATGGTAACATGTGATATAAGGTCATTTTTCTATAGTGCATATATTACTCATTGGATCAACGCACCCCAGTGATAGTGATCTTACAGTAACTGCATCACAGGCCAAGGTATTTCAGTGAAGATTCTATGCTTGCTACACTCCACGCAGACTCAATAGTGACAACACAGCCCATGCAGGGAGGCAGACTGCTAACCGTCACCTTCTTACTGCTTTTCAAGATCAGGGCATAGGGAGGCCAGAAACCGACCCCAGACAGCATAAGTCACAAAGCAGAGGTACGGAGATACACACACATATACAGACAACACATGCTATGGACAATTTCGTGATATCCAATAGCATTACTGCATGTCTTTGAAGTGAACACCCGCATGGCGCAGGAATAAAATACAAAGGTCACCGACCTTGGGGGTGTACGGCCATGTGCCACTTTCACCAACAGAGCTGACAAAAATATAGTCTTATCGCAGCTTCTAAGTCTGGGAGACGAATCACACCACAGGTGGCTAGGTACAGTGTATTATATTCAGGTACATAAACTAAATTAAAGCATTGCTTAATTAGGCATAGTTTAAAGAACTTTCTTTGTCATTGAACCATTTCAAAACTAGAAAAATAATAATAGATAATAAATTTTACTATTACCTAATATCAGTTAAATTCTGAATGCTAAGTTTGTATGGTGTAAATTAACTTTAAATTAATCTGAGCAATCAAAATGAATTGTAATGTAGTAACAGATATGGTTATTGCTAGCAAAGTCGTCTATCAAACAAACGTTAGAAAGCTTAAAGTAAGGAGTTCACTGTTATTACTATAATGACACTAAACAATTACTTCTGCATTATAAACAGTTAAAAGAATCTTTGTCTTTTCTAAAAAATGTATCATATTATATTGCATTTACAGTAGCTTTTTGCAGGCTTTGTGAAACTGAGCTTAGCATGCACAATACATGAATGATTCCAATAGGCCAAAGACTGCTATGCGATAAGGCTGAGTGACACTGAGGTTAATGATAAAGTCAGAAATCATCCAGGATTGAGTATTGTACCAAGCTCAGGACATTGACTGGAGAGCCTCATACAAAACTATGAAATAAGGACTGTCAGGATTCAGACAGGAACCCGCCAAGGGTGTAGATTTCAGTATAGATGACTGGAACATATACTTCAATACTGTGGGCCTACCATGTGTGTTTAGGAGGTGGGGGGTTTGGGGATGATTTGGTCACTGCCAACGTTGAAACCAAAACTACGTCCTTGGAATTCACTTGTTCAGTCTGTATCATATCTGATTGCCATAACCTGACAAAGGCAGCATAGTGACTCAGTAGGTAACATCTCTAGCGTTGTGTTGAAAACCTGGTTCCATTACTTATATGTTTGCACAGTTTTCACATGGGATCTTTGGTTACCTTCGAAGACACGTAGTGAGGCTAACTGGGCCATAGTATGTGTGTGTGTGTGTCTATATGCCCATGACCCCCCAGTTTGTGCCCCATGCCGCGAAAAGGGATGGAGGGATGGGTGCTCAGATGTATTTTTCTTATTCAGCATTTATCCACCCTTTTCGCCACCATAAGTCTCATTATAGTGACTAGACACTGCAACACTATGCAAACTTCTAGACTAACACTTTGAATAAAATGCCATTTTCTCCATGTTTAATAGAATATACCTTACTTTGCCATTAGGGTATTATGTGTTTCAACATTGGATATAATATATTTCACTTGCATTTTAATTAGTTATTAATTTCCCTCAAATTGTACATGTTATTCATTTACATGTACTGCTTCCCAAATGACTTCCCCATTGTAAACAGTAAAACAGAGTTTAAATAAACTTTGGGGATTATAACGAATATGCAAACTCCTTGCATAATTTATCTTTTGAAAAATAAGCCTTTTCATGTATTGTGTAACTGCACTTTTAATACTACAGTACTCAGATTTTCTATATAATACTATAGGAAATGAATTATGTATGTTAACCTCTGAATGTCAAGGATAGAAATAAAAGCACCTACATAAAGTAAATAGCTGACTTTGAGAATTTTAATGATTATTACCAGGCATAATGAAAGACAAGCAGCACTAATCTTTCACCATATCAGTCATATTAGAGTGAAGTTATGTGTCAGGATCTACTGTATATGTGCATGTAGCAAATGGCATTATAGCAAACTGGCTTCAACAACAACAACAAATTTATTTTTATATAGCGCATTATCACAACATTACATTGTCTCAAAGCGCTTTACAGTATCCTCACCCAAAGCCCCCAGTGAGTAAGCCATAGGCGACAGTGGCAAGGAAAAACTCCCTAGAAGGAAGAAACCTTGAGAGGGACCAGACTCAAAGGGGAAGCCCATCCTCCAGGGGCCGGCAGGGATAGTCAAATAGAGAGAGGAGAGCAAGGAAGATAAGCCAATGCCGAAGCCGAGTCTTCTTCCAATTGCCAGGCAACCAGAGGTAAGGCAGCGGGTCATACATGGAAGATCAGAACGGCGAGCTGGATGCAGGGACGTCACTGGTGGTGGTCGGGTGTGCTGGATATCTTGATAGATTGAGGTCTCCAGGCATCACCCCCAGGAGGAGTAGGGGAAATAAAATGTACAATTAGGCATAGTAGAGGAGGCTATTGGCAGTGCTAAAAGCTAGGTGAGTACAATATGAAGTGCAATCTGCACTAACAAGCCAGGTTTGGGTTGCATCTGTGTATGTAGGACACAATTTGTTTTTCATTAGACAATGTCAATATCTATCTTTCTACCCACCCATTCATCAATCCATCCATTTTTCTGTCTGCAAGCTGTTTATCCTCTTTAAGCATTGTCACACCAATACTGCATTTGTAATCCTCTAACCGAGCCTGTTCTGAGATCTTTCTCTGAGCCACTTGGCTCTGAATCTTATTTAACAAAGCAGTGAGCATTTCTCTCTACTCAGCCATCATCATCGCTCTGAGTGTTGGGTTCAGAGGTTTGTGTATTCGTAGGTGTACTTTGTGTTTTACTCCTGGGTTGTTTTCAGGGCTGTTGGCATCATCGCAGACTTTGTGGTTTTGAGAACCAGCATCTTGTTTCCATGCTCATGGTTCTGGATAGCCGGCGTCTTGTCTTGAATTTTTTTGTCCCTGGTTGGCTACCGTCTTGTTTTTGGACTCATGGTCTTGATTAGCTGCAGTTCTGCAGCTGATGACCTACAGTAGGTAATTGCTACCTTGATTTCAAGTTCGTTCTGGTTATTCTGTGGTTTTTGTGTTTCAGCCCAGCATCCTTAGTCCGGCTTCCTGTTTCTGATGTTCCAGCCCTCAACACTGGAGTCTGAACCTCATCGTGAAGAATCCAATGCAATCAGCAGCCTCAAGTCTCTGAAGGCAGCCGGTCAGCCATCCAGTCAGCAGCCTCACTAGTTACCCGTTTACTGCAGTGTGTTGTCTAATGGTTTCATGGAACAGTGGGCAGAGAACCTAGCTCTGTCGGTGGATGGTCCAGACTCGGATCTCAGTTGGACTTTGGTTGTGAAGGCCAGTAAATGTATTTTTTTAACAGCACTCTGAGTCCCTGAAGTGACTATATTCATTATTCATTATTATAATTTTTTAAAAATATTCATTTGAAATCCATATCTAGTCCCACTTGGGAGGAGTGAGTTATGGATTAACTACAAAATGAGGACATTCTAATGATCCAGAAGAATACCTTTGCTGTGCAAAACAAATATAAAAATAAATAGTGCAAACTGTTCAAGTGACTTATAAAGTTATATTTAAGTTTATCTCTGTCTAAGTGTTCAATATGGTATATTCCTATTATTTGTCATGCATGAAGTGGGTGTCGTTGTGCTCAGCAGGCAGAACCGGAGCCTCCCGCCCCCAGCGCTGTGGGCTCAGGTCCCACCCAGGCTCACTGCATGTGCACTTTGCAGCTTCTCCCCATGTTTGGCCTCAGTTTGCTCTTGCATAGAAAAATAGGCTGTCAGATGAATTGGTTGTCTTTACATCGCCCATGTTCTGTGACTGTTCCTGCTCCAAGTCACTGCAATGCCACACTGCATAAGCAGTTATGAACTGAACTTGAACTGCCTTAAACGTATATACAGAACTTAAAAATAAGCAGCGTTTTGGGGGTTTCAAATCTCTGAACGCTGATTTAAAGTTTTTGATAGTAGGTGAGAAGCACAGACATGTCAACTGCTATCAGGATGAATAAACGGTTTGAGCTTCTGAAGCTGCAAGCCTGATGATTCATCGGGCCAGTGTCAGTGAAAGCAAGATCTCTAACAATGTTCTTTACATTATCTAGTGACGTTGAGAAAAGCACACCACTCTTTTCCAAACAAACAGAGAATGATTGTTTACTTATATCTCTTAGGCTTGCTGATCTTTTAACTTTATGTTGAGAACCTTTTATTGCTGATTATAAAAAAGACATATACAGTAAATGAAATCCGATCCAGTCTCACGAGAGGACAGTTTATGTTGCAATTAGATGCATCAAAACATGATGTCAAATTATACTGTTACGGTCAAGTCTAGGGTTGGAATGTAGCAGAAAGGACATTGAATAGGAAAAGGGAAACACAGGACAACCAGGGGCGGAGGAAAGGGAACACGGGACACAAAAGGATCTTTTTTTATAGTTTTTTTTGTATTTTATACCCAGATACTTCACAACAATAGGTGCAACAGACTTCTGGAGTGACATGGGCCAATATAACAAACGAAACACCATTACCGAACGAAACCCAAGCTAAGCTAGTCCTACGCGAAAACAAAACATAAACAAAACAACAACACTAAGTCCAAGCAATTAAGCAACCCATCACGCAGAACAAAAATGGCAGCCACTCTGTACGCACCTCCAGCACAAACACAAGAAAATGAATGAGCAGAGCTCTCGACGTACACCAGCCGTGGCATTTTCTTTCCAGGAACAGGAAGTGACGAGTGGTGCATCAGACAAGTGGTGGGCGGGGTCTGGACGGGAAGGCGGAGCAAGGGTCGCATGGCGGACAAGCTGCTGATGACAAGGCCTGAGGGTGGAGCTGAAGATGCAGCCGGCGAATGGCGACGAGGGCGGGAGGTCCAGAGAACCTGTAGGCATCCCCTTGCAACTTACGGCACGTAACAATACTCACCTTGGAAATATTGATGTGGAAATTCATCTAAACCCCTTATTTGGAACACATGAAAAACAAAGATTTTTACACGAGGAGAAAATGTGTCTTCATATCATTCAGATCATCAAGTTGGATGTCTTCCTAACTGTTCGTTAACATTAACATCAAAATGATGGGCTACTGCAGAGTCCTTAATAATCCATCCATCCCATCATACACATGCGTATCCTGGTCAGAGTGTTAGGGGAGGCTGGAGTCTATTGAAGGGCACATAGAGCACAAGACGCAACAGTGGTCCTCACTGAGCTTCCATACAGTACCACCCCTTATCTCAAACAGAACAACTGAAAGGACAAGTCCTTCTCTGAAAAGCAATTAAAGCAAGAGTATGACTGAAAGGAGATGTCTGCAAAATGGTCCAATGGGAATCCGGCAGTGGGATCCCACTGCTCTCGTTGCCCTGGAAACCTTGCGGTATATATTGTAATAAAATGATATTTGACAATTGCTTGACATTTTGTTTCTTTGCCTTTCTACATTACATGCACGGTCTCTGCACTGCGCGCAAGGTTTACCTCACTGCGCACTGTCATCTTCAGATTAATATGTCACCTCTACGTTTTTTCTCTTTTTAAATATACTAGACGTAAAATGATTAAAAGCGTGGCCAATTCATTTAGCATGTGCTTCATCCAAAAGAAGCCGGATAAAGTGAAGCAGGTTTACCTGGCATGACTGTTGACTAAGTGAATGCATCATTTGCGCCTGCCAGGCACTACCTGCGGTGGAAATTGGTAAACTGAACTAATTTTGGAAAATTGACTCTCTCACTCATTTTGCTTATGCAAAGACTCATCGGGACACTACAAACAATTGCAAATAGTTTCAGGTGCTGATCACCATGCTGACACAGCGTGCTGGAGAATTAATCTGCTCATCAGGTTTTACCATCATCCCCTCCACCCTCAGGTCAAATAATCCTGCATTTTCTTTGTAAAAGTACCATCATGACTTAATGACGTCCGGACTAATGACGTCACACTTTGACGATGGTGCTTCCATGGAGATACAATAGATTAAATCAAACAGCATCAAAACGCTGTCATAAGTGGTCATAAAACTTATATCAAATTAAAAATATCAATTTTAAAATTGAAATCAAAGTGAAAAGAAGTTGTGCAGTATAGTGGAGTGCTATACTAAATTTATACAAATGATTTTGAAGGCATTCTCTGTTGTGATGGCCAACTCTTAACTTACACTGTCTCATTTTGGCTTAACGCGACTGTATGGACAGTGTATAACAATATTATTATTATTACTACAGTATTACTATTGTTATTAATGCATTATTATTACTGAATTTCAATCAATATTATTAATTTGTGATGTATGCATGTATACTAATGTTAGGTTAGGTTAGGTGTATAGGTCAACTTGTTTAACGATAAATCGACAAATCACGCTCTGATTGAAAGCATATACCGCTGTTAAGCGAAACACAACTGTAATTCACACTGTAAATATGGTATAAGGCCTATATATATATATATAAGGCAGTGACCCCTTGAAATATGTGAGGCTTAGAGGTGAAAGATCTCTGTGAATGTGAAAATCCGTGAATACTTGGGCCCTAACCTCAACCCATAACAGTCTGCTAACCTGAATGATAACATAAAATCTCTAATCAGTCAATTAATCAATCAAGCTAGTTATATACTGTAGCACTTTTCATACAAACACAATACAAACAAAAGTGCTTTACATAATAAAAACAACATTCCCTCACCCCTGCCACAACCCCACCACAATTCTATTAAAATGTAAGATAAAAGACAGTACTGTACAATTGCATGTCAAATTACTTTATCATTTCCTATGAAGAAAAATATACTGTCCCATAAACCATTTACATTATGCCCCAGTATGGTCAAAGTTTCTGGGATCTTACAGCAAAGAAATTCCCTTTGAATTGTTCACGGCCAATAACCGAAACCACAAATGTCAAATGTACTAATATGAATGGTAACTACATATTTTCTGTGACACAAAAAGACAATATACAGTAGCTTTCAAGCTCATTTAATCAAAAGAAACTCGACTAGTCAGTTCTGACAGACTGACTGCGGGAGATGTAAATATTGGCAAGCTCAAAGAAATAGAGCTTAAACTTAAAAACACTAAACTGATTCCTCTTTATGCCCCCTGAATGTCCTTATGTTGCACTTCTGGTAATTGAATAATCTTAATCAGTTCTTGTTTTGTTTGAAGTTGCTGTGTACCTCCTGCTCCAGTTCTGCTTACACTTGTACCTAAGCATTCATTTGAAACTCAGCCTAGCTCTGATTATGCCTAGTTGTCTCCTGGACAGCAGGTAAGTTTGTGATTTGCTCTCCCATTGCACATAACTTTGAACAAAACCACCGGCTAAATATGCAAATGTAATGCAATAAAGTTGAACCTAATCTAAGCTAATCAAATCAAATCAAATCCAAAAGCTAGATGAAAGAAAACGGCAAAAATGAGATCAGTATCATACATCCTTGAGAAATTTCCTCTTTTCCTCTCCCATTCTACCATATGAACCTTATAGGTAGCTCTGTTTATTCATAAGAAATATAATCAGGGCCAGCTGTACATTATTAATAAAATCTGCATGTATACTATGATAGCGATACATTTTCTGTCTATCCTTATGTCTTTCTCTGCATCCAAAAGACTTGAAATGTATTCTCACTAATCAAATAACACCTGAAAACACCTACTGTATCATATGAGTTTTAGGTACATTCACACCAATCAGCATCAACAGTAAAACCACCTGCTTAACATTGCATAGGTCCCCGTTGTGCCACCAAAACAGCCCTGAGCCACTGAAGACCTCTGAAAGTCCCCTGTGGAATCTGGCACTAAGATGCTAGTACGGTAGCAGATCTTTTTTTACAGCAAGTCCTGTAAGTTGTGCAGTGAGACGTCCATGGATTGGACTTGTTTGTCCAGCACATCCCACAGATACTCAGTCAGATTGAGATCTAGGTAATCTGGAGGCCAAGATTATGCCTTCAACTATTTTTCATGTTCCTCAAAACTATTCATGAGTAATTTCTGCAGTGTGAGAGTGTTAACAGAGGCCACTGCCATCTGGGAAAACTGTTTACGTAGGTGGTACATGTCAAAGTAATACCCACATAAATGCCAGCACCCAAAGTTCCCAGTAGTACAGTGTGCAGAGCATCGTCGCCGGCACTGCTGCATCGACGCCGGCACTGCTGCATCGTCGCCGGCACTGCTGCATAGCCCCATATATATAGTAGCAAGCTGTGATGCAGACTGGGTAGCCTTCACTCTGTATGTCCATGACTCTGCCACCGGTTCCCCAGTTGGTCTTCCTTCGACCACTTTCGGTAGGTACTGAGCAGACCATGCTGGGAATATCTCATAAGAACTGCAGTTATGGAGATGGTCTGACCCAGTCACCTAGCCATCACAATTTGGCCATTGTCAAAGTCTCTTGTCCCCTTCATTTGCCCATTTTCCTGCTTCCAATACATCAACTTCAAGAACTGACTGTTCAGGTGCCTAATATATACTGACACCCTTGACAGGTGCCATTGTAACGAGATAATGAATGTGATTCACTTCACCTGTCAGTGGTTCTAATGTTATGCCTAATCAGTGCATTGTAAGCTGTGTTCAGTTGTTACTAAAACTAATCTTTGCACTAATGTTGAACTCCAAAACAGATCATATCTGTGTTATTAAAATGAGATTCAAACTACACTACCTTGTTATACCTCCAGTGCTACATGGACTTGAAATCTGATTTGACTGATATCCAATTGAAGCTGCACAAGTTTTTATATGAATATTTAAATCGGTATTTAGATCTATGGTTCTCAATCAGAAGGTCGTGGCCCATTAGAGAGCCTCAGCCAGGACCGAGGAGACCATACAATTTATTAGAAAAGCATAGAAATACAATATTACTAAAGTTAGAGCTGGGTGGCCTATATCAAATTTTTGCGTTATACTGAATTTTTTTTCAAAACAACATATACGATGACAATACCATTTATATCAATATACTTTGACTGAGCGTCAAAATTAGGGCTTCATTGAAGATTTTTCATTGAAACTAATAGTATAACTATATGATTGTTACTGCAAAGGTACTGTCAAATACTCTTTGCAGAACAGAATGGGCACCTTCTGGGTTTAATTAAAAAATTAACGACACATTTCCAAATACAAGAAACGCTAAAGATACACTTAAACCTTGTCTGCTCTTTATTATAACACCTATTGTTTTCTGCCCCTCTTGTTGTCAAGTGGCATAACACAGTCCTGCCATTGGTTGATACATTTTAGGGAGAAAAAGGAAGCATTTGGTTTGATGTAATGGATCTGCCTGCTCAAGCAAGCATAGCAGAACCAATGTCATGTAAGAATGAGATAAGATTGGAGGAATTGAGATCACGGTTCAGCCCTAGATTGAGATCGCACAGGGGTGTGAATCGAGATTGCGAATCAAAAACAATTAATTGCAGAGCACTTAAGTTGAAACCTACCCTGGCAGCACTCATAAAAAATGTATAATTGGGTCTGTAGTGTTATTTTGTTGCCAAGTCAATCGTTATGTAAGTCTGCATTCACTGACAACAATCCAAGTCCATTTAAAACATCAAACCGTTCACTGATGGCTGTGTAAAGATACACTATATTGCCAAAAGTATTGGGACACCCCTCCAAATCATTGAATTCAGATGTTTCAATCACTTAGCCATAGCCACAGGTGTATAAAATCAAGCACCTAGGCATGCAGACTGCTTCTACAAACATTTGTGAAAGAATGGGTCGCTCTCAGGAGCTCAGTGGATTCAAGCGTGGTCCTGTGATAGGATGCCACCTGTGCATTAAGTCCATTCATGAAATTTCCTCCATACTAAATATTTCACGGTCAACTATTACTGGTATTAAGATTACTGTCTGCAATAGCTACAGACCTCCAAACTTCATGTGGCCTTCAGATTAGCTCAAGAACAGTGCGCAGAGAACTTCACAGAATGGGTTTCTATGGCCAAGCAGCTGCATCCAAGCCTTACATCACCAAGTGCAATGCAAAGCGTCAGATGCAGTGGTGTAAAGCACGCAGCCACTGGATTATAGAGTAGTGGAGACGTGTTCTCTGGATTGATGAATCACACTTTTGTGTCTGCCAATCCGATGGATGTTTATCGGGTTTGGCAGTTGCCATGAGAACGGTACAGGTGCTTGCCTGACTGCATCGTGCCAAGTGTAAAGTTCTGTGGAGGGGGGATTATGGTGTGTGGTTGTTTTTCAGGGGTTGGCCCCTTAGTTCCAGTGAAAGGAACTCTTAATGCGGCAGCATTCAAAGCCATTTTGGATAATTCTATGCTCCCAACTTTGTGGGAGCAGTTTGGGGACGGCCCCTTCCTTTTCCAACATGACTGTGCACCAGTGCACAAAGCAAGGTCCATAAGGACATGGGGCAGCGAGTCTGGTGTGGAGGAACTTGACTGGCCTGCACAGAGCTCTCACCTCTACCGGATAGAACACCTTTGGGATGAATTAGAGCAGGGACTGCAAACCAGGCCATCTTGTCCAACATCGGTGCCTGACCTAGCAAATGCACTCCTGGACGAATGGTCAGAAATTCCCATAAACACACTCCTACACCGTGTGGACAGCCTTATTAGAAGAGCTGAAGCTGTTATAGCTGCAAAGGGTGGGCCAACTCCATATTAAAGCCTGTGTATTAAAAACGGTATGTCATTAAAGTTCATGTGTGTGTAAAGGCAGGTGTCCCAATACTTTTGACATTATAGCGTAGGTTTCTGTTTGTGGTGCGTCATCACGCATTTTTTGTTTTTTTTTGTACCGTCGTTTCAGTGGAAAAGCTTTTTTCATATTCCTGAAATAATGTTTTTGGAAATATGTGTTTTTCACCTGACAACGACGACATGTAATAATATATTAACTGTGCATCTACATTTTTGCAAACATCTGTTTCTAACTGTATTTTCATGTATGTGTTATATATGTTCCATATATAAATATTCATTTGCTGAAAGGATGCGGATAAACATAATTTTCTTCTTCATTTATTCACTTCAGCTGAATAAATAAAAGGCAGCAATACAGATGGCGCTGACAACAGCTTGTAGCTCATTATATTGAGAGAATGTCCTAATATTTATGGGCATCACCAAATCCCCTTGAAGGGAAACAGCCAGTGATGTCATGTGACAGTAGCACTAGGTACCCTGCGCCTTCTGGCACCTCAGCACTTAGTTCAGGAAAGTTTTTCCTTTTTTTTCTAACCACTGCAGTCCACAAGAGGGCAAGGGAGAGAAGTCCACACTCTGCTCTGCCTGGGCCACTGCAGAGAGACCTGACGTCTTGGCTGTTTTCTGGCAAGCTTCACAGTCGCATCAGAAAGGGGCTTTAGCAACTTGCCAAAAGACATCATTTCATGCATGACTGAAGTCCCCCAAAACTAATTTAGCACTTGATTTTGTTGCCACTGGAACCATACTTGAAAAGGCACACTTTAGCTTTTTTTTGGTAATTCTGTGTCTCATTCCCAGGGCATAGCACATACAGCCTAATTTCCATAAAGCTTCTCAGCTGGGATGAGCAGTGAGGGTGCCTAGTACTGCCATTTTTTACGCCATTCCAGTGCCATCCACATAGATAAAGCTTGCAGTGTGTCATTTACGCACTACAGCCCTTTGTTTTTAAGCTGCACAGGACCTGGGCAATATTAACCTCCATTGCAGAGCTCTTTGTTCACAGTTAACAGCTTCCTTGGCCAAGAACAGCAAGAGCAGCAAGTTACTAGAAACTCCCTTCTTGCAGTGTAACAGTGAAGTCAATGTGTTTGTGTCGATGCTGAAGAATAAACATGGAGTCCCACTAGGTTCACAGTGACTTCCCACTTTTCAATCAAACTGCAGTGGCTGCTTCCGTTTGCCAACTGAACATACTTCAAATAAAGCTCAGCAGGTAAGACTATGAAAAGTAGGTCATGCAGGCAATTTAAATGGTTTACAGAAATGAAATACAACATAGAGTTGGTAAACAAGGTATGGACATGGCTTGGTTGTGTTCTGCATTTGAGAAATACATTTATTCAAAACAACAGAAATATATCATTGTGTATTTTTGTGCTAAGCACATTCTATTCTTTTTAAGCAATAACAATGCTAACAAACTGGATTTAAGCTAACAATGCACGCATGTAAACCAATTTTCCAACTAAAAGAATTCTAGTCCAGTTACATACATTGTAGGCCCGCATGATGTGCAATATTAATACTGACATCACATGTTATACACATGCAATCATCATGTTGCAAGGAAAGGTACAGCATGGGCAGCTAGGTTGAGGTTAGGCTTACTGTCGACTGTCCATACATTATACCACGCTACAGGGTATTTTTATGGTATTTTCAAAAGATTTTGCGGTATCTTGAAATCTTGTCGATAAAATTTGCCGATAAGATTTGTCAATGGGGGTGGGGGGGTCGTGATAAGAGTCACTGAAAATACCCAAAATACTGCAGGAAATCATGTAACTGTAATACCAGTCAAGCACAGCTGAGATCATTAGTAAGTTTCAGGAAAACATTTTCACTCAGTCATATGAAACAAAACTGAGCAAGTTTTGCAGTTTTAATAATTGTTTCAAGATTATGTTTCACAGATGGTGAGGCTCATTTGTGAGAAGCTTAACTAAAATTAGTTAGGAAATAAGCAAACAAAATTGATCACTAGAAGACTATCGCCTTCCGCTGTGTGGAATTTTGAATTTGATTTGTCAGCTCCGCTTTGTATCAGTACACAACTCATGCTAACAAGACCAACTTATTTGACAGGTTCTAAGTTCCCATATACAGTTTTATTTGGCTATAGTTTGCTTTTGGTATATTTTGAACTTTTTTCATTTTGCTTTATAAATATTTCAATATTTATCACAAAAAAATTCACGTTGTGTTATTCAAAATGCTTCTAATATCATGCAGCCCTATTACATTACTTCGTAAATATAGAAAAATTCGTATATAAAATATATTTTATCACAGGTCTTACAAAGCAGTTCACCTCTTAAAATCAGTGACGCTAAGGGGACCATTAACTTCACATTATGAGTCTATATTACAGCTAAATAGTGTGCAGTCAAGGTCATGGACATAATTCAGCCTCATGAGTTTTATGTTTGTGCATGTGTAAGCGTTGCAGGATTACAATCAGGCATTGATGCTAAGGCAAATAAAGACGAGATAAGCTTCGCAATACTTCAGCTGTCCATATCTGCAGTTTCTGGAATTGAATGTTGTTTAACAACAGGTTGGAGTTTATTATGACTATGGTCAATAACACAAAATACACACCATGAAGAAACCAAAATCCATTTCCAGATCTATCATCGGTGTGTCACCCACCTTGTTAATGATGGAAAGTAGAAAATTTGAGGCTTGGAGAAATCTATCTCATGTATTAGTTTTATGGTTATATTTTTGACTAGATTTAAAATAAGAAGTTACATAAAGAACTGCCAAATTTAGTGTGAAAATAGAATTGCTAATTTATTTTTGTACATCACTAGTTAAAAAATAAGAAATAGATTGATAATCATTTAAATTAAACATTATTAGTTGTATGATGTAAACTTCATATGCATGTTACAGAGAATGAGGTTTGATTATTCTACCCTGTTAAATAATTGCTCTCTGGGTTGATTAGTAGAGTCTAAGGGGAGCGTGGTGAGAGTGGTTGCTTCCAGGAGTGATCAGGAGCATGCAAAAGTATTTAGCAAGAACTCGTTTGCGTGCTTTCATTTTAATGCACCCACATCCACACTACCTGCACTAGTACTAACTAAATATTATATCAGTACTACATTCCTTTTGGAATTTAGTGGAGATTTGACCAGTGCTGATGGTATTTTTGCACCTCCCTGCGTGTTTCGGGCTGAATATGATAATGCTATTCAAACACACCACAGCAGAGGTGAGTCTTTCTGCACAGAAGCCTCGCAAAACGCTTCTGCTCTGCCCCTTAATATGATGTGAACAGTATGATGTATGTATGTATGCTACAGCATGTATGATGGCAGGATGTTGACAGGAGTTGACAGGCCTCTATCTCTAGCTACTTAGGGTGTTACTATCAAGTTCATTTATGAGTTTGATGCAATAGTTCCTATTAACCTCTTCTCTGAGGCTTCTTCAAAGATGTTAATATGGATGCCTTCATTTTCCAAAAGTTGGCTCAGTAATACAACCTCTGTATGCAGCCAGATCAGAGTCTGCAGGACAGAACTATTTACATTCTGAGGTGCCAAAGTTGGTGAATGTCAGTCATGTGCAGAACCACAAAATATGCCCAGAATTTGTCTCTCCCACCTCAGTATATTGGAGGTCTAGAAGCTTTCTCTGATTTTCAGCTAGTTACTAAGCCATTTAACAGTTATTGAAGTCAGAATGGATTGATTCAGGCATGGGATGACCGAAAGTTACGTGGGTATGTTGGGCTGTTCTGTGGCTTCTTGTGAAAGGTCATGTCACAAGCTTGTGTTGGAGTGTAATAATCTGAAATTCTGACTCCTATTATTTCCTGTAGTATTTTGTATTGTGACGCAGTCCACCGTGTAGTCAATTCCAGGAATGCTTCTGCGACAACGACAAGTGCAGCTTCTTTCTCATACATAGTTTGGCCAGTTCTCCAGTAGTACATTAACTTTCAAAACTGTCTATCTTGCATTCAAGAGCTGTTTCTGTTTTAAACTCTCCATCTGAAGATTTGGCTTTGTTTCTTGTAGTAATTAAATTTACAGACCCTAGTCTATTCAGGGTACGCCGGGGTAGTATGGTAATTATGTGATGTACATGATCTGATCTGAAAGCTACTAACAGATTGTGCTCAGAAATAAGCCATATGCTCAAGGGTGAAGTAACCTGCATTTGTTTTGTGGACTTTCCTTTAGTCTTAACTTAAATTCGTTTATATTCCGAAGGTTATTCGAAATAAAATCTGCCAGGTGGTTGTATATAGTTCTATACAAAAGCCATTGGCCACCACAGAAAATCTTTAAATGATCTACATTTTGGTAAATGATAGTACGTTTGCCAAAGTGTGGCAGCTCAGTCATTTCGAAGCCTTTCCTAAATTCACCTCAGTATTTGTAACAACCATCCATTGCTAGAACCTTTTGACTCACCTACTAGCGTATTTTGTTTGGCTAATCAATACCTCATTTAATTATTCAACTAATTAAATTAATTTGTTGAGCTGGTGGTGACAATTAACAAATACAGTATATGGAACGACTGAGATGCCCCTGCAGGAGAGTTTTGGGACCTGAAGTGTGCTTTTCCAAGCCGATCTACCTGTACGAGATACCAATAACTTTTTGGAGAATGGAAGAAATTCATGTTAATGTGTATTGTGTTACTGTTAATTTACATATGAATGCAACATACAACTGTAAGCCCAGTGTCACAGCAGGGAGTTATGGAGAGGGAAGGAGAAGAGCTAACAGACTTACTACATTGCACTACCTCACCATAGTTTTCTTTTAACTGATATTGTTGAGTAAAGTCACACTGTTGTATTCACATTCGTCACTCGGCCTTTGGTATTTTTTATGTCAACAAAGTGAATGTTAGTCACCTGACTTGTAGAGGTCCTCTCCGATTCTTGATTGCAACAACAAACAAACGACTAGCCTTTTTTTTTTTTCCAAAATGTGCAATTCCATTTTATAGCTCAATGTAAAATGAAGAAATAAGAGCACGCTCCAGCAGCGGATGGCCCCCTTTTCAGGCCTGATAACACAGTAGCAGAGCTCGCAGTCTGGAAATAAAGGGCGCTGCCTGTGTGGGGACCCTAGGCCTCTGTCCGCCTCCTGTCCTGGCGGCTGGCCGTGCACATCCTGCTCGCGCAAGGAACAGAAGTCAACCCCTCATTTAGTTAATTGTCTCCAGCAGAGCAGCGATGAGCTCCATGCCAGGACGGAAAGGCACAGCGGCACGCTGCCATAAAACCACGCGTGCCCATGGGAAACAAATATTTATAGCAAGCGATTGCGCCCGCTTTTATTTGGAGAGAATTGTGCTGTACGTTTTTATTTATTTATGCATATTACGCCTTGTTACTCCAATGAAGCACTGTTGTATACAGCTGCCTTATGGAATCATCCCCGGGAAGGCCTAGAAAAATACTTTCTGTCTCAGAATATAAACAGTGTATAATGAACAACGTATAAGCCTCACCCATACCTGCCCTCTCTCAGGCACTGAGCAGGCCAGAAGCATCTTTCCCTGGTTGGCCTTTCAATATAAATAGCAACATAAATTGAAAACGGTTGTATTTGTTTGTTTATGTGACTTTGTTTTTTTTTTTAACTGATCTGACAGCTTTTAGTATTTTCTTTTAGACTTATGTTTAAGGTAGCCTCTGCTATTCGGCATGGAGGTGACCTTAAATTGAATGCAGGAGCATGCTGAGGTACACAAATAGCACGTTAGGTGGTAAAAGGATCAAGCTCCAGCCATTTATCCCCCGTCCCATCATATATCAGGATGGAGTGTAACTGTGCTCATAACTGGAAGGTTGTTGGTTCAAATCCCATGAATGTCCTGAGTGTTTCTACTCTGTTGGGCCCTTGAGTAAGGCCCTTAACCTGCAATTGCTTCTTCCTGGGTATGATGTTAATCTACATCCATCCCTGTAAGTAGGTCCTCCAACATACAGGGATTAACTTGAGGGTTGGTGGCAGGATTGGCTCTCCAACCACTGGAAAAAACCTCCTGCTGGTCCATTTGGACTGGGGTGGTGCTGAGGTATCACCTGCCACATGGCTGCACCGAGGTTCTCATCCCTGAGGTGGTTTGTCGTGTGGTGGGTGTGGCAACGCGCTGTACTCAGTGCACGCTCCATACCTGTCATTATATACTGTATGTGTCCTTCCTTGCACTTAAAGATGCTTTATAGATGTTTCAAATAATCTTGGTACTGAAGATATGTAACGATGCATAGGAGGAGTAACTTCAATGGACTAAAATTCATTCATATTGTTGTCACCAGCCCCTTTCCACTGTCCACAGAGTGGAATTTCAAAGAATTCTCAAGAGTAATCAAAATGAGTAAATCTTATTCTATTACTGTAGTTTAATATTCTGCAGGTCATTGACTTTGTGATGTATCGTGATGTAACTCATAGGTGATAAAGCTATATATTCTAAAACCATGAATGAAAACAACATTGTGAATTATCGCTCAAGAATGCTTCTTGTAGACTCTATACTTCTCTTATTGTAGTTGTTGTATGTCACTGTAAGAATGTTCCCACCACATACAGTAACTATTGTGGTTTTTAGCATCTCTCTCTTATAAAAAGCATAACATTTTACAAGTGTTTTCAGCTGCCCAAAATGATTCTAATTACGGCACCACACATGGGCTTATTGTATCTCAGCTTTTGAGACAATAGACAATGAATGACATGCACACATTTCATGTTTAGGAACACTAACAGCAATCATCTCATATTGCTAATCATCAACAGCCTCCAGGGGTCTCACAGATCTTCAGGGGTCTCACAGCCTCCAGGGGTCTCACAGATCTTCAGGGGCCCTCGAATGGCAGCCAGCTGAGATATCTTGCCAGACCGCAGGACGATGGGCACTATCATCCCACAGCTTCCAAACTCATCAGATGCCCAACTTAATACATAACACTACATACATCACACAGTAATAAATAGCAGTTTATTTTGCTTCAGGTCTCCTGCAGCCTTGGTCCTGCTAGTGAACGTGCCCTTTTCAGCCAGCCCTCACCAAAAAAATCCATTATAGTTCGCGTCACTGTTCTGCTCCTTTTGTGAAAAATGAAATGCCAACCACTTTGGATTTTTTGTAGAAAAATTGTATGGCACCTGAATATTTACAAATGCATTTCTAAAATACATTTGGGGAAAAAAAAACATTTATTTTTGCATTGAATTTGGGTATGTAAGACATTTGCCAGAATATACATATTTAAGACTGCAAACTAGAAAGGCCTTTTAAAGCAAATAAGACCTTATTTTCTATAATTTCCATTCTATGTGTTTGCAAATTAAGTTAAATCAAAACTGAACTACACAGTTTTTATTGTCAGTAAAGCACATTAATGCATTCTTGGAATGTCAAACTCATTCCTAAAAAAAGACAAGTAATCTCTCCATGTAAGTCAGCAAAGTTTCAAACGGTGGCAAGGTCTGTAGTATCCAACAAGGTCTATAGTATCCAACAAGGTCTATAGTATCCAACAAGGTCTATAGTATCCAACAAGGTCTATAGTTCTGAGATGATCGAATCCATACAGTGATTCCCACATGCTTGTGGGTTGAAAGTTATGCAAATAAATAGATCAGAAGTGGGCTGAAAAGATTTCACAGGAACATCTGAGATGAGGGGTGTTGCAAGATGTTCACTTTAGGAATGTGGAGATACTACTGGAGTCTTGGACAAAGTACAGTATATGGGTGTTTTCATTCAAACTATATTGGAGCTTTACATGTTAGGCTAAGCAACAAACTGCTGCTGTGATTATGATGTTAACAAAGACGAAATGGCAGGAGTTCTGTCATGGCTTGGAGTATGTAGACTGCCTTTCTCTTCAAGGCCATTCATAAAAAACTATTTGATGTACTAGTGATGAGTGACAAAGGGGGGGAGGAGAGAGCAATTGGCTCACAGATCTGTCTGATTGCTTGCTGATCAAAACAAGACTGCAGGCATAAGACAAGAAGACTTTAATGATGCATAAAATCTTCAAATGGTGGTTTTCATCCTTCGATACAAGTCAACCAGAAAATGACAGAATAGATCCAATAAAATTCCATGCTTAGTCAGAGAACAACCAAGTAGCTAATTGCAAATAACATATTTTCTCAGACTCTAAGAAAAAAATTAAATGATCACAGCACAGGCTGCAAAGGTGAAAGCATGTAGAATTTAACTATTCAAGAATAATACTAATAAAATTACTATGGTAAATGGTAAAGCAACAACTGAGAGACACTCAATGGTGACGCAATGACCACAACCGACATGAAGTCTGTTTTTATATAGTACATTGTAATCTTAGCTTGCAGATATAAGAAGTAAGACCATACACATACAACAGTCGGTGGTTGTTAGAAAGAACAAACATATATGGCTTATGTTTTATTTTTAAGCAAGCTAAGAAACCAAACTCGACTGACTTGTCGGAAAAGCTGAATCTCCATTTTAGCCCCTACTGTGCATTTGAGCACATTTATTCATATTTCCTCTCAGTAACTTACAGTCGCATGCCAGACAGGCAGAACATTGTGTCTCCACCCTCGTTCAAGTTAACGTTACATTTTAGCATTCTGTTTTGTTTACTGTTCAATATCAGCTTTTAAAGTCCACTTTTTATTTGTATATTTTGTAACGTATACAATGTTTACGTACTTGTTTATTTTAGGCATTTGACAGGCCAGATGCAGTGGTGGGCATGAGATCATCTCGGGGCAGGCTACACCCATCCATGCCCCCCCTTGATGCTGGGCCTGACACTAAGCATTTCCAAAGAGTAAAAGGTGTATGTGAATAACGACACATACATTTTCTGGCTTACGGTAGCTATAAATTATACTTTTAACACTAAAGGGGAAAATTATAGGGAAGAATCATGATTAAGCTCTTAAATAATTGTGTTTTTATTGCAGGAGCATCCATGACTGAACATTATTTACTTCCCGTGAATGTCAGCAGTCTAAAAATGCTAAACTGTTGTTAAATGTGTAAACAAATAACCAACTGATGTAATATTTAGCCCATTAAATAATATCAAACCTGCCATCTTGTTTTAATGAATCTTGGATAAATGGAAGCATGTTTCCCCACTAAGTCTTCGTTTTTAAAGTAATGCAGCTCAAACAACAGAGAGTGATGAATGCACACAGTCCGCACTGCAGCCCTGACCTGACAATTTCATTAATCATTTCATTCTGATTTCAAATAGCTTATTTAAATCCCAATAATTTTCTTATTTGCATGTTGCTTCTCAGTGGTCAATGTAGAGTCTCAGTACCTAATTTTGTCCACAATCTCTTCAGTGACTGTGTTGAGGAATGACTCTGCTTTGCATCATGGGAAGGAGAATTAAAAGTACAAGACACGCATCCTTTTCAAAGAAATCCCAGTCACTGCATTGGTTTGAACTGTGAGATGTTCTTCTACGTGTGTAGGAAGGTGCGATGACGATAAAGTGAGCACTACATTCTGCTGACACCTGAAGAGGAGAGAGAAAAGAGTTTCAGCAGAATCTATCAGGTGCTGAAGCACAATGCTTTTGATTCAAATCAAGGCCGAGGTCACTCTTTGCTGCAATAACACTGACTGCAATCCGTTCTCGCTGCTTGTCAAAGGCCTCTTAGCCTCGGGGGATTTTGTTATTTATGATAAGTAGGTGGGTCAAAGATTCGATTTAATCCTCAGTCATGTGGAGGATTTTGGAATAATACGGTATGTGCTGTTTCATTACCTCCACGGTAAGACTCTCACATTACATGTTGATACCAAGAATGACTGTGCCACACAAATGGAAATATTAAATGGTCATTTTAAATTATATAAGTAAATATGCATTATTGTGATAGACAGACTCTATTTAAGGGGGTGATGTGACTAAAAAAGGATATAACCTGCAAAGAAATTCTTTTTTATACACTATTCACAAGCTACCGCTAAGCGTCAATGGTTGGACTCCAAACCATTACACTGGCACTGGCAGAGTCAGCCTCTGTGCTCATATTGTGTGGTCCACAGGCCTCATTCATCAAATATATAACACATATGAAGTTGTATATTATATATATATGCTGTAAATATATATAAAAGCTAACAGTAAAATAGCATCGGTAAAATTGAATAATATATCATTTCATTTATAAATGTCAATTATGGCAATGATAATGTTTAGGTAAATGGCATTACGTAATATTAGTAATATTAGTAATACTACAATGACAATGGTAAAGCGACAACTGACAGACATGCTCCTGAAACTCATTGGGGAAGTACATGACAAACTGACATCCCAGAACCACGGGCAGCATAGCAATCGATTACAAATGATAATGCATCATTATTTTTAATGATACTGATACTGTATGTATTACCAGATAAGAGAAATAAATGACATAATACAGTCATAGTTTATAAATGACATAATGCCGTTTCATGAAATATTCACCATAAGGAGGTACCATTCTATTAATCTGCAGCATCTCCGCATTTCCTCCATGTTTTACTGGTGTTCCTTTGTATTGTTGGATCATCTTGAAATGATATTCACTGATGTCATGTGGAAATATATTGAATACACCATGAAATTTTGTGTATTTTCTTCCTTGTGCATGAGTAGCTCAAAGTATTTGCTTTTTTATAGCATGTAGGCATTTTTACTTGTGTAATTATAACATGTTTCACAAAATGGAGTGTCATGCGTTATCTGTTAAGGACTTCTCCATTATAAACAATAGTAAGCTCATTTCTTGAGTGAAGCCTTGTACGTTCACCTTAAGACAGTAAGGAGCATAATGTCTAAAATGCTACATGTAGCATATTTTTGAGATTTCATTAAAAAGTGGCAGTGGAAATGGTTTGAAAGTAGGGGCACGGTTCTTTAAAAGGAACAACGGCAGCAAAAACCAAAGCGGCCCATATGAAATTTAAATACATCTCAGTCACTTAAATATGTAGCACTTGAGAAATTACTTAAAGAAATCAGACTGAAAAGACCCGTGTTCTGGGACACGTCAAATTCACAAATAAGCAGCTCAGAAACTTTATTGATCCTGGGGGAGATTCTTGGAAGAGGTGGCGGCAGTGAGATTCAATGCCTCTGCAGAGATCAGAGTCTTAATCTAGTACTTCAGATCACTTGACCACACTACTGAACACCGTATTGAAACAGCACCTGCCTACACAAAACTACGCCAAAAATAACGGTAATGCTTTACTTCAAGCTGTCATCTATGATACAGATACCTTCATAATGCATTATAACAGCAGGTATAAGAATTAAGGTTGCTTTGCATTGAAGGTATCTATAGTGAATTATGAAGGTATCTATAGTGAATTAAAGATGAGAGCTTCATAAAGCAGTCATAACGCATAATAAACATGGCTATAATGTTATATCTTTTTTTATAAATATTTATAGCCGTGTTTATGATGCTTTACGAATGCATTATAATACATTATGAATGTGTTCATAGATTCTTATAGCCATGGCTTTCATAGACATGGATGGATGGATGGAGAACAACATCTTGCACTTCCAACCAGTCCAGTCACTGGGATGGTGGATATATTTCCTTTCATCTCATAAAGACACATAAAAGCAGAGCTATTGTTATTTTAAATTTCTCATATGTTGTGCTTTGATGAAACTCTAGACAAAGACAAAGTGTACTACATGATAAGGAATATTGTTTTTTTATTGTCAGTTATTCATTTCCTGCAATGGATGCCCAAGGCAGGAGGTACCCTGGACAAGACGTCACTCCTTTGCAGGACAAACACGCACATGCATTCTGCAATTTAGAGTGACCGATTCAGCTAACTGTACGGTTTTGTTCTACATAAGGTAACAATATGGAGAATATCAAAATCCACATGGAAAGAACTGCTGGTGGGAATCAAACCAACAGCGTCAGAGGTGTGAGTCTACACCACTACCCCCATTACCACCAAAAAATGCAACTTACACTTCCATGGTAGCACTGCGTGTCACTTTCACAAATAATTTAAACAGTTTATTATCTATCAGACATCATTCTTTAACCTCTAAGTGTGAACAAATGATTAAATAAAACAGGCGGGAGTCTACATGTGTCTGAGTCACAACCGTTCTGAGACTCTTGACAGCAGTTTCAGACAAATTTCTGTCACATCTGTACCCCAACTATTTGCAAATGAGCATATGGTCCACATTCTGTCCCAGACCACCCACAGAGCTACGGGGGAGATGTTATATTGATGCCGCTTATGTGAACTTCCGAGGCTGTTATCAATCACAAGAGAGCCTAGGCGGTTTAAATGGAAGTAATACTCCGTGTAGGTTAGCCCTTCAGTGGGCTTTGCCCGTTCACATAATACACACAGTGGGACGGAATCTATAATTATGATTCTGTGGGTCTACAGCAGGGAAAAAGCCGTTGAATTTTAGCCAGCTCTTAAAATCCTGCAGAAGAAAAATGAATGAAAGAAATGTTGTAACAGGGAGTGGGATTAGTGTGGTCTATCCATTAGCTTCAGTAACAGATTCCATTTATTTAAGGATTGAAACGTCTGTGGCACAGGGTACCTCTGATTCTGAGAAGGCCTTAACTCTTTGATGGCCATGCAATTGCACCGCAATTTCATATGAGAATTGCAGGCCTCTGCAGATACACCTGCACTGCTCATTGAGTTTACAAGTTACTGTTGGATGCGTTGCATTATCCTTAGTTATTTGGTTAAAAAAATAAAGTTCCAGTAAAGGGGCAATGAGTGACTCAACAATGGTCTACGATGTGTTATTGATGAGACTGAAAAATGTGCATCTTCTGAAGTCCCAGCTCTGCCAATTACAGTTTGTCTCTGCTGAAAGGAGGGTCAATACATCTGTCATAGGGCGTGCCAGGTACTCTATTGCACCTCAAGCCTTTATCTGCTGGTGACATAAAGAAGGAAGGAAAGCCAGAGGGAGTGAAATGCCAAAGCTCAGGTAAGGATATAAATGTCCATAAAGGTATTGCAGAAGGATGATTGGTCCTTCGTGTGCCTATTAGGGCTCCCTGGTGGAACTTCAGTAAACTTCATGACAGGATCTCATTAACTCCAAATCAGTCTGCTATGCCATTCATATTGTGACAGGAACATACAAGGTATACTCCCGACTTTATTTTAATTAGCTATTTCCACACTTCCCATAATACACTAAACCACTTGACAGCAGTGAATAATAAAACATGCTTTTATAACCTGACAGGAGCAAAAAAAAAATCTCAATGAGTATTTCTTGAAGACTTGCATATTAAATCAAGTTTGTGTACTTAGGAAAAAAACCTCAATATCTAAGCAAAGCATTTTTAGTTATAGTAACTTATCTGGGGTTTTGTTGTTAGGGAGCTAGAATTGCTATTCTTGGATTCAGCATTACCCGGAATAATGGAGTTGGAATTCGGACAAGCTGTTGTTAAGGGTGTTTACGCACTTGGTTCCTTTCAGCCATCAAAACAAACTCAGAGCGATTCCTCAGCATTTTTGCACATTTTTGCACATAGTTCCAAACTCTACGTGACGTTAGATCCCTCTGAAATGAACCTTTACTGAGGTTATCTCACTTCAGTTTGATCTAAGTCCGCACTTAGCCTGTGCATTGTGAAGACGAATTGGTCCAGGTTAGCTTTGGCTTTTGACATTATATTTTAGCCTTCTACTCGTAGACATGCCATAGACAGATCGCATGTTCCAAATGAAAGATACCTATAATCCAGAGCAGTTAAGGTCTGAGAGCTCCAGAGGAACTACTGGATGAACGGAAAGAGGCCTGAGAACTGAAACAGGTGTGAGAACGGAAAGAGGCCTGAGAAGTGAAAGAGGCCTGAGAACTGAAACAGGTGTGAGAACGGAAAGAGGCCCGAGAACTGAAACAGGCCCGAGAACTGAAACAGGTGTGAGAACGGAAAGAGGCCTGAGAACTGAAACAGGCCTGAGAACTGAAACAGGTGTGAGAACGGAAAGAGGCCTGATAAGAGAAACAGGTGTGAGAATTGAAACAGGTGTGAGAACGGAAAGAGGCCCGAGAACTGAAACAGGCCCGAGAACTGAAACAGGTGTGAGAACGGAAAGAGGCCCGAGAACTGAAACAGGCCCGAGAACTGAAACAGGCCCGAGAACTGAAACAGGCCCGAGAACTGAAACAGGCCTGAGAACTGAAACAGGTGTGAGAACGGAAAGAGGCCCGAGAACTGAAACAGGCTTGAGAACTGAAACAGGTGTGAGAACGGAAAGAGGCCTGAGAACTGAAACAGGCCTGAGAACTGAAACAGGTGTGAGAACGGAAAGAGGCCTGAGAACTGAAACAGGCCTGAGAACTGAAAGAGGCCTGAGAACTGAAACAGGCCTGAGAAGTGGAACAGGTGTGAGAACGGAAAGAGGCCTGAGAACTGAAACAGGCCTGAGAACTGAAACAGGTGTGAGAATGGAAAGAGGCCTGAGAACTGAAACAGGCCTGAGAACTGAAACGGGTGTGAGAACGGAAAGAGGCCTGAGAAGTGAAACAGGCCTGAGAACTGAAACGGGTGTGAGAACGGAAAGAGGCCTGAGAAGTGAAACAGGCCTGAGAACTGGAGTGGACCAGAAAGACAACTGAGTCCACTTACAAAAGAACTCACAACGTGAACGCAAAAATACTCCCTTTTCCATGGTCCACTTTAAGAGGAGTTTGTTTGGTTCCTTTAAAAAGGGATATTTCTGAAAATACCCTAAGTCACTTGCTCTATATACATACTTAATGCTAATTTATACCTATTAAAATATTTTTTAACAATACACTTTTTATGCTATTTAGAGCATCGTGCAGGGTAAACAATAAAAATGGCTTCTTCCTATAATGATTTTCCCACTTATCATGGGAAATTCACAAGTACAGTATTCAACAAAATATATTTTGGTTTCTTTGAAAGATGTAAATAGTTCTCTTTTGCCAATTTAGCGAAATATACAAATTCTACAAACATTTTGAGACATTTTATTAATTTGAACTCTAATTAGTTATTAGGAATCGGTATAATTTGTTTGTATCATGTTAGTTGTTGTTTGTGTTGTTATGCATGCTACAAAACAGAATTTCATTTATATCCACAGGAAGTAAATTTAAAAAAATAATTTCATAATAGATTTGTGCATCCCCAACAGTGTGTGGTACAGAAGATGATTTGTATTTAAAACAGAATTAGCAATAACCATGATAATGAAATACTTTATTTTCTGAGGTAGGAAAAACGGTTTACTGTGTTAAAATGTTAAATTCTCATTTGATATTACAGCTGTGATGCAGTCATCTGATTACTGAATATAATTGAAGTAATCAGATCTAAAACAAAGAAGGGCCTTCAGCCCAGCAATACAGTAAGCATGTGTATCACTTATTAGTCAGTGTTGCCGTGTGTAGACGTTGCCGTAGAGGGAGGGCGCCCTTGTGAGTACTGTCACCCGCGCCCTTGTGAGTATTGTCACCCGCGCCCTTGTGAGTACTGTCACCTGCGCCTTTGTGAGTACTGTCACCCGCGCCCTTGTCAGTACTGTCACCCAGATCCTTGTCAGTACTGTCACCCGAGCCCTTGTGAGTACTATCACCCGCACCCTTGTGAGTACTGTCACCTGCGCCTTTGTGAGTACTGTCACCCGCGCCCTTGTCAGTACTGTCACCCAGATCCTTGTGAGTACTGTCACTCGAGCCCTTGTGAGTACTGTCACCCGCGCCCTTGTGAGTACTGTCACCCACGCCCTTGTGAGTACTGTCACCTGTGCCCATCATACAGAAACCTCAATGGTAGCTTAAAATAAAATGGATGGATGAAATAAAACAATGAACACTTTATTAAATCAGCTAAAACATTCACATTCGCATTTTGCATCTTGTTCTGCCTGGGAAAGATATCGGACCACTCGGAATACTACTCTGGGCAAGCATTTTAAAGGTGAAAAGTCGAATGGATGGATGGACGGATGGATGGATGGATGGATAGATAGATAGATAGCCTCACAAATTACAAGAGCTGCATGCTTCAAATCACACAAAGCCCAAACTCGATCTTACATTTAGGCACTATTTGCCTGTGTGCGGATACGCATATACTGAAGTAGGAACATGGATATGAAAGATAACTGATTTAATCAGCAATCAATGAGCAAAAAGTCAAAGCCATTCATTATATAAAGAAGAAACAAATCACCTGTAATTGAGGTAAAAGCTTTTTCAATACGAAGCAAAATATACACTGTAGATTCAGTCAATGTTACGCAATGAAGAGCGTTTCAAAGAGACTGTGTGTTTATTTTTTTTAAGATCCTTTAATGTCCTGGTTAATATAGTTGCATTACGGTTCACATCACATTCACTCATGCACCAAATGTTCTGGCACCACACTGCTTTTGTCACTAATCATTTTTCCTTTCTTTTGTCAGTTTTTTAAAGTCTGTTTACCCGCCCGCTGTGCAGAAAGAAAGGCGATTCAGGGAAGACACATTCACATTTACATCTGAACACAACACACAACATTCCTTTGAAGAGCAGTCCCTAACTGAGCTTAGGCATGCTTTACAGTGTAAACGGAGTCCACTCTATTGTTTTTTTCTGGCAGAAAATGCTTCTTTCATCATGCCTTTCATGCAATATGCATATTTGATTATACAGTGACGTCACTGGAGCCAACACTGTCAAAGCCATTGTGATGCAGGCAGTTATAGCCTGGAAAATGAACAGTTTATCAGGGCTCTGTGCGAACGCCTGAAAATGAAATATTACCCAGAGTAGCTCCTAAAATGCCAGAGAAGCCTTTTAGAAAAGTTATACATTTACATGCAGTACTGTGCAAGTCTTCGGAAGTCAAAGAAAGTGTTTAAAGCTGGGTGGTAAGTGAGTATTTGGTCTGAAAAAAAAATGCAATTTAACATTAGAGTGGATGCAAATTAACAGTGACACACACAAAAAAAATATATATATGAAAGTCTTCTGTTCTTTGAAAAGCTACTGATATCATGCTGGATGGCTAGATGAACACCACACTTCAGGTCCCATCTCTCCACCAGCCATTCCATGAATTTGTTAAATTTCACCACCAGCTCAAATAATCAATTAACTTAATTAGTTAAATAACTCAATTAGCGAAACAATGTGTAGTTAAGTCAAAACACATATTGGTGTATTGGATGGTTGCTGCAAATGCTGGGGTGACTAATGAAGAGGGCTAACGGCTAAGCTAAAACACTTTGACAGACATGATGTCATAGTTTTATACCAACATGAGGCTAACGGCTAAGCTAACATACTTTGACAGACATGATGTCATAGTTTTACACCAACATGAGGCTAATGGCTAAGCTAACACACTTTGACAGACATGATGTCATAGTTTTACATCAACATGAAGATCATTTAAACATCATTTTCCTTAACTACGTTTTGCATAAAGATTTGAATATGCTACATTGCGGGGACCAAATTCCCCCGCCATATAATAAATTTTTTTACCTTACAGGGTCTATTTTTTCAGGGAATTCATCTTAATAAAATACCGACACTGCAATCAAAGAACTAAAAAATTCTAACGTCTTGTATTTACTTATGGTTAAGGTTAGGGCTGAGTTAGGGTTAAGGCTGTCAGTGTTGGGATTAGAGGTTTTCCCATAGAAATGAATGGACAGAGAGCCCACACTGATATGAATACACACACATAAGCAGCTAAAAGATAGATGGGTACTTATTTATAGCACTGGGTTTAAAAGAAGGAGATACAAACAATGCAGCAGCAAACATGCTCAATTGCAGTTTATGAACAAAAACAATTTATTTCAAGGTAGTTTAAAAGGAGCTTGCGCTGGCAGTAATCAACGCATTAATTCTTAATGTCTCATGTTAATGCTTCTATATCACACTACTGGGAGGTCATACACAGACTCCCAGAAGGCCTAGTGGCTGAGATTATGCGTAATTGCTGGCTCACCACTGGCCCTAGACAGCAACAACAGGGATGAGCCTGCTGACTAAGGTGACCTATCCCATTGCACAACATGATACATGTACACATATAAACTCCCTTGCACAGCAAAACAGCACATTGTTATTAGTCCACAGCATACAGTTAGCTGCAGTACCAAAGGCTACCCCTAAAAGTAGCGTATCACCATTACAATATATTGGACCTAAGACAGGGCACACCCTGACTGGGATTCCAGTCAATAAGTAGGCAGATAAATACAGGCGATTCAGAGGCTCCAATGCTGTTGGCAAACTGGAAAAGGAAGCCAAAACTCCCACACGAAAAAAGTGGTTATCATGCAACTACACAGCGAAAGTGCTGGTGCAGGGATACATGCGCGGCTCTGGAGGCGTGTGGCCGGTGGGCTCAGCCTTCTACGCTCTGCCTGTGTGTTTATATACTGCACACACCCCGGATTATGTCACTGATTATTATCCCAGAGTCCGCTGAAACATTGCTGACCTCACATGAAATTTTTTAAACTATCCTTTAGCCGACGTTCTCATCTGAGCTAAAATGCTATTCAGAGTAAGTGATATAGTCCATGAACAGTCTATAAAAACCGTCACTGAGACGAGGGCTTTCAACATGGACATTTACTGATGAACCACCTACTTCTATAACATGGTCCCTGCTTAGCAAAAATTGCTGTTCCTTACAAGAACTGAATCGCAGTGGGTTTCTTAGTGATTAGCAGTGTTTCCTCTGCCTGCAGGGTTACGGGTTTGTGTGTCTGTGTGTCTGTGTGTGTCTGTGTGTGCTTGTGTGTGTGTGTGTGTGTGTTTTCTGGTCCCCGTATGGTAAAACTCTGTTTTATAAAAATCCACAACTGCAATGAAAAAACTAAAAATGCAAAAACTCTTGTATTTTGCTTGGTCACTTATGGTTATGGTTACGGCTGGGTGGGGGTTAAGGTTGTCATAGTTAGCGTTAGCATTTTTCCCATAGAAATGAATGAGTGGTCCCCATAAAGATATCATTACACAACTGCGTGTGTGTGTGTATTTGTGTGTGCGCGACTGTACCTTTCATGTATAAGCTTCATCCAGCAGTTGAAAAAGCAGTAGAAAAATGTAAGCAGGCAGTTAGGGTTAGTGGTGTCTCTACATTGTGTGTATGTGCTCTGCGAGGGACCGGCATCCCTCTGAGGTATAACCCAGCATGATACACAGTGCTGTCTGTCATAGTCACCCAGGACAGTAGTTAGAATGTGGACGGAATACATAGCGGAACCCTGTAAAGAAATTAATTAAAAGAATACTTAGAAGTTTATGCGACTGCTGAGAATCATTAACCTGAGTTCATATTATTTAAGACGTAGCATCGAGTTAAGTAGGAGGGAGCCCATCTCCCTCAGCTTTCCTGGTATGAAGATGTAGTGTAGGAGGACACAATCTGTTTGGGGTTGGAAAGGAGGCTCTGACTGAATGTAGGCAATGTTCTTTGTCATCTAATAGGTGTTGTTATGTAAGATTGTGACTAAATATGTCACAATCTGTACAATATCACAGTGTTACATGTTGATTGTTGTAAATTAGCCTGTGGTTTTTATCAGCACAGCATGTGCTGCTCCTCCTCGGCGTACCTGATGCTTTTAGCAGTAAAGCCTCAATATTTATTTATTCCCACAGAAAATAGCCGCCTGAGCACTTTTCCTATTTGTTTGGTCATTCCAGAGACGGCATTGGGCCACTTCCATCCACCTTCTGTAAGTGCTCATTCTATTTGGGGGGGCAGAGACTACGGGTACAAGGCAGTGAACAAACCAGCATAGGACACCAACCCATGACCGACCACAGTCACACCTACAGTATGGATGATTTGGCAATGCCATTTTGAACTGTTTGGGGGGGGGGGGGTACCCAAAGAATCCCACTAATGACACAGGGAGAACATGCAAGTTCCACACACATGAAGCCATGGTGGAGACTCAAACCTTAGGCTCAGAGGTGTGAGGCAACAGTGCTAATCACTGCACCACTGTGCCGCCCCCTTGGGCCTCTTTGTTATATTTCATTTAAAATCACATCAGAATTAAAATTTGTACTACGACACTCAAACCCACGACCATTTTGTTGAATAGACTTACATTTAGTGAAATTTCAAATACTAACATCCACATGCACTATAAAACATCATATATCAAGACAGAGCAGACTACAGATAGTCCATAGCACTGCCAGACTGACATCTGCAATGATTTATCGGGCTTCGAGGTTTTAATCTGACAAAAATACCTGAATACCCAACACTGGGATTAACCTCAGAGAACAATACATGAAATATCCAGAATGCTTAAAAATAAGGAGATAAGTGAACAGTTACAAAAGTAAAAACAACCTTTCAAACAGGATTTAAAATGCGAGGGGGGGGCTGCAATGATGTGTCACCCTCTCAGGAATATTCAGAGGTGGAAATTTCAGGTCCAGAAAGTAAAAATCCAGACCAAGATTTTGTTTCAACTAACCAGTTGAGTCACTCTGTGACTCTGTGACTCTGTGACTGTGACTCTATGCTCAACTAGTTGGTCTGGATTTTTACTCTCTGGACCTGAATTACACAACTCTGGGAATATTGCATGGTCAAAAAACAAGTTTATCAAAGTCAAGATGAAACTTTGCAGAGATCTTATATGAGATTATATTTCACCTGAATCCTCAGCAAGCACAGATATGTCCAATCACTAATGACTGATTGATTACACCATACTTGGAGGTCATCTTTGCAGTAATTGACTCAGGCAAAATGAAGTGTTGACCTGAGGTGGCTAGAATATATATCTGTAGCTATCCCCAGATTAAAGGGGACTATTAGAAAATGATTAATCTAGAGTGCTACTTGAAGGAATGGTAAATTAAACGTTCAGTGTACAAAGTACAATGTGTTTACAATACGAGTTCTCAGTCTCAGCTACTCAATAAGCTTTTCTGACATCTGAAGCACATTTTTTCCTCATTTAAAATATGTGAGCAATGATGGAAAATAACAACCTACAACAACAAACATCCATCTTCAAACCGTTTATCCTGAACGGGTCGTGGGACAACAAACGTTTGTGGAAATGATGATGAAACACAAATTTGCAATCACCAGTTCAGTTACAGTGTCCTGTCCATTTGTCAGGCCTTTATTTTCCTAAACTAAGACAGTGAGTTCTTATATAAGCACCTTTTCTGTTCTTCCAGATTCAGAAATGAACATATAGTGGTCATAAACCCAGACAGGCCGACTACAAATGATTAAATCTTACAGATTTCTAAGTGTCTTCTTCAACAATGTGGTATGTTATGCTAATGAATCAGATGTACAAAGCAATATTTCTGTCTGCAGCTTATAATTTTTGTCTTGCCTACGAAGACTCCATATGCCTACGATGTCGTCTCAAACTATTCAGACGACTTCAATAGCATCATGAAAGCATCACCAGACTGCCGGCTGTCAAGCGACTTGCATACTTATATAGGCCATATTTAAAGCCAGTTTAATTTTTTTCAAATTATAGAGAAAAATTGCCTGGTTACCACATCCCATAATCTGAATGGTTACTTTGAGTGTCAGTCGCTGGATCTATAGCTTCAGTTTCGGTTTACAAACACAACAGGCACAAACCACACTTAGCTGATATTCTGATGTTAAAGAAACACAACAGTCAGTGAGCCAGTATTTTCTTAAGCTAAGATGCTGCTACGATAATACACACACATATATATAGTGTATATGTGTGTGACTGGATTATCTAGTTGTTTGATGGACTCATATTTAGCTGTTACACATCATGTATATTTTGTTGCCATTATTATCACATAATGAGTGTCGTATTCTACATAATTCTGACATTCCTTATATAAAACACTTGATGACAGATGTATGCAGTGAATGGAATGTTGTGCTCCAAGAGGAAAGTGTGACAATTTCTATAAGGTGAAGATTTCACACACACACATATGACTGCATTGCTGAGGGAAGGAAAATGTGATATAAACTGTTAGATTAATCATACTGTATTTGCACGAAAAATATTTAAATCAACTGCAATGTGCGACCAACCATCAGAAAACAACACTGGCTCAACATACCGGTTTAAGTAACAAAATGTCGCTAAAGCCCGATATAACAACTTGATTCATGTCAACATGAGAGGAATATAATGACTGTCAGTCGCTGAATTACAAAACGCCCGTGCATTTGATGGCCCATTTCCTTTTGTGATTGTTTTGCGCACATTTCATTGCAGACTGACAGCATTTTTATCCCATTTTCCCAAACGTTTAGGATGAACTACCCCAAATAAAACAGAAATCTTGGGGCAAAGTTCTTTGAAGAGCTCACAGAAGGCCTTAATATGGCCGTGTGTTTCTACCAGATCTAAAGCATGAAAACACTCCCACACTGCTTGTAGAGTACAGAAATGCCGCAGCAGCTCTGGGTCTGCTGAACAAGAGATGGTGTGATGGTAGCATCAATCTCCTACGGTGATCACTATCCCCACAGCTCTTCTGGCTCACGCTGCCGTGACCCATGAAAAGGAGGGAAGACCGTTTGAAGTTACGGTTTAAAGTTCCTAAGATTGTCACACTCATGAAAATGGTCCCAGACCAAATTTTCCGGTAGACTTTATAATAGCCATGTAACTGACCTAAAGAGGATTTCGAAATTTCAGCGCACGCTACTTATGTTTCAGGTAAAAAGCTCAGACATCGGGGGGGGGCAGTGACTAGCACTGTGGTCTCATACCTCCGGGATTCAATTTGCAGTTTTTGGTTTGGGGCAGGGCTTCCTCTTTTACTCACACTCGCGTGTGTGTTTTGTAGAGTTTGCATTATTATACCACATTTACATATGTGCAGCTTGCTCATCTATCCATCTAGCTTGTAACCATTTACCCCGGGCAGGGTCATTGGTCTGAGGGGAACCTCTGTCTCAGAACCCCCCTTAGCATGCAGTCTAACGGCCAACCCAAGGCATAAGTGAATTAAGCTGCAGTGTAGCCCCCCCCCCCCCCCAAATCAGCTTGTCAGAATGGGAGTGAAGATGACAAATGACAAGTAGGTTAATCAAATTTTGCCTATGGCCCCAAAAAGAGTTGTGTGGTCTTGTATATACCATTGTGAAAGATTGGCATCCCTCCCAAGACTGCTACAGTATGTCCTCTGTACTGTTTAGGATATTTCTTAAAACATTCTTTATTGCTATTCATTTCTGAACATACATGTAATAAAAGTTCTGTAAAGTGAGAGACTGTTAAATTATCCTGTATTAATCTTGTACAGTAGGTGCATATCACAGAAAGTTTGCAATTCTTGAACAGGTGTTCCCTATTCTGTCTTTTGGTATTTTCATTTAATCTAAAAAGTTGAGTTTACAATCTATTAACTGCTGCACATGTGTTTGAGAAGTTTATACTGTACACAGTGACTGCTGTTTGTCTAAACTCCATGTTTTATTGATCGCAACATCACTTCACTGGGAACTGTTCTTGTCTGTCTCTGATGTAGGACACAGCAGAATTTCTGAGCACCTTGCAGACACAGACCTAAGAGAAGAGTAATTTCTGAGAACTCTTTATGTAGGTTATGGGAGATACAAGTAAGCCACTCTGTGGCCTGGCTAATGAAATCTGACCTTGTAGCTCTAATAGCCACACTGCCGTCATCTGAGTCCCATGAGCTAATGAAGCACAGAGAACAAGGGGAGGTGAAAACACCCTGAAGTTTAATTAGTTACCCAAAATTATCAAGTGACTGTTTCTGTTCAAGACATCAGGCATCACCTCAGTTCATTTTATTGACCCCAGGGTTTACATTTTCAAAATTAAATCCTGACTTAATACTTTTATGAAGCTTTTTCCGTAATGATGAACAAATCAACAAATTAGTGATCAAATGACCTAGAAAGGGAACACGGCCACCCTAGTGTTATAAAAAGTTACATTTCCATCTTAGATATGTTCTAAATAATGTCACCCTGAGGAACATACAATGACTATGGTGCTTACTATAGAAGAAATACCGAGATAGTACCTGTAGCTCAAAAAAAACCAGCTTCAGAATCAATAAACATTCATTTTTGCATGAACAGAAGGAGAAAAATGTCTGATTGAATAATCCCACGCCTCACTCCCAGCCTTATCAGCTGAGGATGCTTGGGACGTACCATACATTTGATGTACCGTCCAAACAGCACTGCGTTCAATGTAAAAAGATTCTTCTTCTATCGATTTATTAACTCTGTCATTGGAAGAAAAAGAACTCGGCATCAAATCAGGAGTCGGATGAAAGCAACCATTACATTTCTAGGACTCATACAGACAATATTTACATAAGACTAGAGGAAGGTGCATAAAGTGATTGTGTGGCAGTGCAAGTTGTTCCAGATGCTGTTTCCTTACAGAGAGCATTTGTATGAAGGATTTGGAGCAGAGGAAGGTTCTGAATATATAAATGTAGTGAAAGATAAATTGTGCTCCAACATGAAAGCATGACATTTTATATAAGGGGAAGATAATAGCACACACAACTGACACAATCTGAAGCGGAAAAAAACTGCTTTCAGGCGAACTCATTTGTAATAAGGTTCTCAAGTTAATACTTCCAGGATGACTTTCTTAAATTAACAGATACTCCTCTTTGTGATTAAGGGAATCAAAGTTACCAAATGTCCATTTGTAATTCTCCCCTGATATAGCGATTATTATAGCAGAATTCTTAGAGAATTAATCCTCTTAACTCTTTTTCTAGTCAGGAAATTCACAATATAATTTTGGTAACACGACATTTAAACATTTAATCATGGTGCAAATAAGGCCATTGTTGTAACCTTCAGTACATCTAAAGAAACAGCTTTTGTAGGCCGTTAATGTGAAATTTCAGCATTAGTCATCGATATAGCATTTGAAACCAGCTGCTACAGAGACCATGTGGCAAGATCCAGAAGGAAACACATTCTATTCCTCTGCAGATCACAAGGGCTTTTTGTTTATTTCTTTCTTCTTTGGCTATTCAAAAAACCATTGAAGTTCCAAACTGGTCAGTCCCAGTGAGTTCGAGGGTTAACACACCCTGGCTGTGAAACTACAGAGCGTTATATCACTATTATATCACTATTATATCACTATATCACTATTATATCACTATATCACTATTATATCACTATTATATCACTAGATCACTATTATATCACTATATCACTATTATATCACTATATCACTATTATATCAATTATATTATATATTATTATATAATTATATTAAGAGCTGCTTCGTCACATCTGTGATCAGGTCACCAGCTCGGTATCGGTCTGGACATTCTATTTATCCGAAAGAAAAACTAGTTTAAATACTTATAATATTTCTATGGGAAAACACCAGTGTAAGAGGCCATATTATATGAGTTTTATATTCAGAAGATAGAATTTGAGGAAAGATTAAAAAGCATATTGCTGATGTAGCTTTTTTTAATCACTCAAACTAGATTTGAGTTATTTCCATCCCAGAATTGCTTTATAAGCTGTGATTTTCTCTGCCACCGGTATGCCCCCAAAACAGCTGAAGTAGCTATTTTTCTCTCTGCACTTGACACACTATATATCAATAAAATATCACCTTAAGAGCTTAGCTAATCCAAATCTTACCTGTTGCGTCTGACCTGTTATGCTTCAGCAAGTTCTTTGACACTTAGCCCTGACAACTTTAGATCCAATCTGCTAAAAACAGGTTGTGGTGCAGTTCTCACTGCTGGCTTTCGTACTAATACCCAGACTCCCTTCTGGGTGGGCTCTCGGTCTAGGGCGGAAGACCGTGCCATAAGGCTGACAACAATGCCGGATGCTGGAGGCTGTTCTCACTAAATAACCTTGCTGTCCCTTACTATCTAAAACCAGGCCTGTCAATTCATTTACAGTACTTAATGGAACCTATGTATTAATTTATACTAACTTACAGGGATGCCTGCTTCATAGTTCCAATGACTCAATAAAACATCAACCCACCCAATTAATTTCTCTTTTGCTGGGCTTTTTCTACAACAAGAAATCCTCAATAGTTTCCAAAAGGCAGAATCACCTACATCCCACATCTGCAATGAGAACAATAGCAGAGTCAGTCACAAGCATTTGAGTTTTAAAAGCGTCTATCCATACGATGTCAAGGCTACAAAGGCCTCCGTGTCATGAGCTGTGACTCACTGCTTGTCAGCCTCACTCGATATGCACATTCACGGAGGGCACACATTTGTAAGACATCCAAAATGCACTGTGCTACATGGCACAGGTACATAACATATGACAAAGGAAGTTAACCACTATCAGATTTCAGGTTCATACAGCCATACAGATACAAGTATGTGTCTCCTACTGTAGATTCTCCCCTTCACCTCGTAAGAGCCGCATTCTATTGCTACGGTAATTGTAACTGATGTCAATAACAATTATACAGCTATTAAATTCCACATTATGATCACTATAGAAGTAGCGTTTTACTGCTTGTAATAAGCCACTCGCGCAAATAGTTTTAAATCTCAGTGCTCCGTTCCTCATTAAAAGCCGTTACTGAAGTAAATCTACTACAGAAGAAAGCAGCGTGTTGTAAAACACGGCAAAGTGACACAGAAATGCTGCAATGCACATCATTCAACACTGTAAATGGGGGCATGACTCTAGGATTTGACCGTTAGTGGGGCTCATCTTCCAGAAGACATACAGGATGCCACCCTATGGTCACCCACAATAAAGTTTGCTGAGCAGGTGGGGGAGGAAAGTATGGGACAAATAACTAAATGGTTTTAGAAACATAGTCTTTTCAGGAGGACTGATACAGGAAATACCAGAGTGGGAACCTCCCTAAGTACAGTATGACTGTAAATACAAATGAGAGATGTGTTCCTGTGGGCCGGCGGCCATCACATCGAGGAGCAGAGCAGCATCTTGAAGCGGCCATGTCCTGCATCCAAAAGCACCATCCCTCGCCTGCCGCCCTGCATGACGTCGTATTTCCAACCCACTAATGGCAGAGCGAGACAGAACCCCCTGCAGGTCTCGGGGTCTCCTCACTGACCAGAGGAGCGACGAACAGAAAGGACGCTGAATGCTTTCTGACGTCGCCTGAGCTCTGGCACCTTCCTCGCTCCCGGGCGTGTCATTGCGAGGCAGCGATCTTTTTATGCTAGACGCAGCTGGGGGTGCGTGCTGTTTCACTGATCTCCAGAGGGAAAGTTCACAGTCGCCTGTAATCCACTTACAGCGGTAATGGAAACTGCCCGAGTTTTTTTTCCTCTCCTTCCTGCCTGGGTTTGTTTACAGTGTGAAACTTGTTTTGCTTTGCTGTGAGGAATTGTCACTCCTTTTATCGTCTCTAAAAAGAACCGATGTAATACGAAGACGAGCCGACGATGAAACAACCCGAAACAAGCAGCATCGCATATACACAGATATACAGATTCGCAATTTACATGGGAGTTGCATTCTGGAAATGCCCTCATATTTCAAATTCTTATTTGTTGAACAATCCCCCCCCCCACTGAAAAATAACATAAAAAGACAGCGTAACTTTGTGATTGATGTTTCTTTCGACTCACACCAAGTAAAACAACAACATATATTTGAAGATGTATGGCTTTATTTTAAAGCCATTTGAAACCTACATAAAATGAGTCCCTGTTTTTTGTATGGATTCTATAACTATACAAAGCATTAATGGTGCCTAACAGACTCCATTCATTTACTGGACACATCCCATAGTGCTTCTGGCCCTTACGGACTCCTGTTCCCCCAGTTGTGGTGAGCTGGATGGAGGTCTTTGAAACTCAGCAGCATCGCAGCTCTTCATGCAGTAGAACTACTGCACTGGACAGCTACCAACACACCTCACCTCACTGACCCTATCTCTGTCTTGATTGTCTGGAGCCTTTAAAGTGTTTTTTAACCTGGTTCTTCATCTTCTTTTATACTGGTTAAAGGGGATTTAGCAGGTTAAACCAATGAAAGACTATGGCTTTCACTTGGATTCAACTGGTCAGTCAGTCTAGTGGAAAGGAGCAGGTGTCTGTATGTTTTACACCCAGTGTGTGTATGTGTGTGGGGGGGTATGTATCAATTACATTGTGGGTTCCAGATGTTCCCACAGTGTGATGCTGTGGGGACTATTTTTTGGGGGCCCAAAAGGGGACATTTAATTTTATAAAAATCTGTAACTACAAAAGACAAACACAAAAAAGACAAAAGAATGTCAAAGTCTTGTATTTTATTTGGTTACTTATGGTTAAGGTTAGGGCTGGGTGGGGGTTAAAGTCGTCATTGTTAGAATAAGGGTTTTGCCCATAGAAATGAATGGACAGTCCCCACAAAGATATGAATACATACATGTGTGCGTACGTGTGTGTGTGTGCGTGTGTGTGTGTGTGTACAGAAAAGATTTTAATTAATTATTTTTTTAATGATTTTAATAAGAAATGTATAGAGCACAAAAATGACTTGATTTAATGATTTACTCCACCCTACTCCATGACTAAGGGACAAAAAGGTCAAAAGGTCTGCTCTGGTGGAGGTCAAAGGTCACTCTGCTCTGGTGGAGGTCAAAGGTCACCCACTTCCAGGCCAGCAGGTGCTCTGTCAGCAGAGTCAGGCATCTTGCAGGCAGCCTCTTAATTAGAGCATTTGCGAAACACGCAGATAAAAGGCCGCAGCGTTTCCTGGAGATGACAGGACTCGGAGGGAAGGTGGGAAGGTGGGCCGGACGAGAGACAGGCAATGCAGGCGGAATCCTGAGCAGATGCTTCTCCTCCTGCCCGCCAGGCCCGTTGAGACCCCTTCGGATAAAAAGACCTTCAATTAGTGTAAGAGATATTGATTGCAATGCTTCTCATGTGCCCATTACGAGGCCGGACACGTAGCCAGGCCAGGCAGACCCAGCCAAGACAGGCTGCAGCCCGGCAATGGCCCTAAACACTCACATAACAAACAGTAATTCATATACAGCAGTGTGCCTCGCTCAGAAATTTTAAGACAAGACCTGTCAGTTCTGTCAGTTGCTTCTGTCTCTGGGGATTATAATTTAAGAAAAATTTGAGGGAGAAGCAATTAGGCTTCTCTCAACACAAAAATCAGAAAGACTGTCTTTGAATGCATAAAGACCCACTAACTTCTGGTTATATGCTGATATTTCAGCTTTAGTTTCCTTGTTTCTAAAGTCTCTGTTAAGACCAGTTAAGTAGAGCTCTCCAGTTAATACTGAACCAGTTAAGATCTCAGCTTAACATTTGCTTTGCTGCTTAGCAGACAATTTCGTGTGGGTTTTGCATGTTGCGGTTCTTCAGGTTAAAGGCCTCTTTGCATACGCGAGGATAAATCATTCGTATTTGTGAGTGCTGTTCTTTAAATAGCTCTCTGAGAGAGGGTCAGCATTTTCCCCAACGGCCTCAATTTACCAGCAACCGCTTACCTGCTCTGGCCCACACCACCGTACGCAGAGAAGGGACTGACGGAGCGCTCCCTCCCTCGCAGAGGGCATGCTGTCCAAGAGCCTTTCCTCATTACTCCCATCACAAGTCCATTGACCTGCTGGCTTCCTGTCCTAATCCCTCACTCCCTCTGCCCTCCTCACAGATGGAGGGAAACAAGGAAGCAGGGCCGAGGTAGTGTCCCCCCGCCCCCGAGTGTGTGTGCGGCCAGGGTACCTCCTGTTTGCCCAGCCTGGCACTTCCACTCATTTTTCTTTCCCAGTGTTGTTTTCTTTTCCTCTTACGAGAAACCCTCAAGACCAGAGATCTCCTTCGCTTCAGTGTGACGGTACCACGTCCCACCAACGCCCCCCCAGCCAACTCCCTCCACAAAAACATCTGCGTCGCCCGTGCATTTCTTGTGCCTCTTTCCTTATTCACCAACCAGGACTTTGTGCTTCTCCTTCCCCGTTTTCTAAAACAGTTCAAGGGCATCGCAAGACGCGCCCCCCCCACGAAAAGCCATCTTTCCCAAGCCTCCAACCTTACACTCAACTTCAAGGCTGACATTTCACATTTGCATAACAAACTCCCAGGGTACGTTCGCTCTCAGAGGAAACCTTAGAAAGTTTTAAGAGGGAAGGCAGGAGATGTACAGGGCAGCTACATGCAAACAGCATAAAAGCATCTGTCAAAGGATGTCAGTGGAGTTAAATGCAGGGAGGTAGCTGCGACGCAACCTCAGCTGAGGATGGGTGATGCTCGCATCACTCATGCACGGTCCGCTAAAAACGGGGCAAAGCGACTGATTGGCAAGCGGCCTGGAAAAACTTACAGCCTTAAGGAAGAGTACACAAATACGCATCATGTTTAAACCCCAATCAGTCTTTATTCCCTGACAACAAACTACATACGGACGCACGCCTCTGAAAAGTTGCTGAACGGACACACTCCAAGATAGATGCTAACAACGGCGGATTGCTGTTGATACAGCAGGGGGTAAAATAGTAGATAAGGAAACATAAATTACATCCTAGGCAGGAAATAGAGAGCAATTTTTCAGGGTCTGGGATTAGTCTGCATTTTACTATTACAACGTATTCAAGAACAATGGAAGAAAAGCATAAGGAAGTTATGTAAGAGAGGGCAGGTCTCCAAAGTCAATTGTCAGAAAATATGCTTTTTAAAAAAAGAACTGATTTCACTGAATGCCATGCCTATTGTTTGTTGAAGATCTACAATTAGATTAAAGTCCTGAGGGGAGTTACATTTATTTATATTGTTTACAGCAACCCCCCTTTCGGAATCTGAATAAACAAAATAAAATATGTATCTCAGGTCCTAATGTTGTATTAAAAAAAAAATCTCTGCTTTCAGATCTCTGATGGAAACATGATCAATCTGAGGAAACAGAGGAAAAATAATAGCCGTGTGTTTACGCCGTGGGCCAGAATGTTTAGTTATCCCAAAGAAATACAGTCTTAGACAGCTGGATAGCTGGAATCAAATTTCCACATATACATCTTTTTTATGTCCTCTGTTGCTAAGGTTTGAGTAGATTTATATTTTTTTCTCTCATTTTATTGTCACTGTTCGTGGCGCCCGGTCATAGTTACTGCGAAGGGGATTCTCACTGTCAGACCACAATTGTAGTTGCAAAAGAACATCGGTGGCACTTTCAAAGTTTGGCTGAATCTGGAGGACAGTCACGCTTAATTAGACTGGAATGGGTTAGCGCCGGCTTAGTGGCCTGTACCGAGACGCAAAGCTTTTAGGAAAATTCTCAGGGTAAAAAGAAAGATTCAACTTAAAATACGCAAAAATATCAACAGCTTGCTGATAAGATACATTCTTTCCACATTGCCTGAGTTTATGTGTCTTTCATTTTTATATTTCTATTCTATTTATCACCATTTTCTTGAACCATGTCCATTGTGATTGTAATTTCATCTCGGCATACGTCTCGTATAGATCACATAGCTGAATATGACAATAATGCCACCTGCATCTGAATGACTGACAAGTGGGCAGCTGGGAATAGCTGGCTTGTTTACAGATGCAACATGTGCAAGATTGTAGTTAATGAAGTTATGTTGATGCATTATATCATACTACTATTTTCAGCTTATCTCTCTTCCTCTGTTTTACGTTTTAAGTTTGCAGGAAAAGCCAAACCATAACTTTTGCACATCAGCATATCTCTGCTTGAACTAAGAATAGATTAATAGTGAAATGCGAAGATAGTGCTAACGATAGTGTTAAACCAAAGATTCATAATATCTTTGTTAATCCTGGCTTAAAATCCAGGTGAGAGTTGTTTTATAGTAAAATGGTTATACTGAAAAATTAAATAATTAAATATCTGCTCTTGAAATCGTCATACGCTTCATCGGTTTGCTTGTATGAACACTTACTATCTCTAATTTGCCAGAAATGATAATGTGACAATGTGCACAATACAGTTTTCTTTATTAAAATAGCTACATAATTGATCATTAATATTGAATGCAATAAATGTTATGTTCAGAGTTACATCATTCCTTTTTTATTTAACATAGAAATGATAATACAATTAGCATAAACAAGAACAGTTAAATAACAAATGTGAACATTGACATGACCAGCTTTCCCATGTTGCAATTGGTGAACAATTTTCAACTAAACTATACATGAACCTCAACCCCAAATGTTTTATGTGGAGTTTGTATTCACAGTCTCTTTCCCTGCATTTCCTCTCGTAATCCAAACGCAATCAGCTACTGTAGCTGAACTGGCAACTCTACACTCTTGAAACTGTGTCATTCTGTGTATCTGTGTGCCCTGAGATGGACGTCCGGGTCAATTGGGGTGTCCCCATTCATGTTGGGAAACCCCTTGCCCGTGGCCAAGACCCCCTACTGTTTAAAACCAGCACGGACTGAAAATATGCTTTGACCATCTAGTGGACAAGCAAAGACTGGATGGAGACCTCACTGAATCCTGCGCATTGAAATCTAACAGTGCCTAAGTGGTGTATTGTAAGGTATTTGTGATTTAAGGGGGTTAGGGGCTGTAACATCATATTAGAGAGTACCTTCACCAGAGTGCTCTCAGACAAACGTCGGTTATATGTGGATATTTACGTACTGCTTTTGGAAGCAAATTGGTCAAGCAGGCGCAGCATTAGAATTGTACGTTTTAGCAGATTTGGAGAGAAACACGAAAAAAGAGGGAATAAAAAAATAAATTAAGCATAAAACAAGGACAGGTACAGGTGCAGAAAATGCTGGTAAAGAGCAAATAAGTATTTAAAAAGAAAGAGAGAATCGAAGAACTGAATGTAACATGAAAACATGCAGTAGGTTTGCAGTGAAAATTGTGAACAAGGAAGTGGATAGATCTGGTACAAAGGTCATTGCGGCAGAGAAGGCAATAAGAAGGGCACGTTCGGGCAGGTGACATTTCCGAGGACCTCAAATATGATTCCATCTATTTTATTCTGAAAATCAACATATAGCCATCAACATATAGCATATTAAAGTGACTATCTTTTACCAAGTAAAATGAAAAGTGGCATTTTGTAAAGGTATTATATGCCGGGGTTATCGTAATAAGGAGAAACATTTGAACAGAACTGGTTGGTTATTCAAAGAGACCCAATGCAGCCTTTTGATTCTGCGGCAATCTGCGGCACTAATTAGCTAGGGAAGTCTGTAATTACCGCGAGCGTTTAGCTGAAAAACTGGGCGCTCAAAAAAATCATTAATTGATCACATTCTAGAAGAAAACACTTGATCATATTCCAAACAAAAAGCCTTGAGTTTAAGAGGAGATTATGCTCAGTGAAAACAAGTGACGGTTTTATGCTGTACATCCAAATAAACACAAGAATGAAGCGCTCCGAGCTGGGGTATCGAGCTATTTCGTATATTTCGCATCAGCCGGGACACAGGGGGACAGTGTTTACAGGAATGCTAAATGAAGAGGGGTTCTTGGGAGGTATCTGAGATACTCCTAAAGTTTCATCCATCCATTGTAAGCATTCAGAGCAACTTGGAAATGTCCTTAAAATAATATATATGCAGTGATTATCAGGTAGATAGATTTGGCTCATTGCAGATTATATAGTCTAATATGGAAGCCACTTAACCCGATTTAACCAGTGTGTTTCTCAATAGCCCTTTACAGCTATTTAAAAAATGCAGCAGATACTTGAAGTAATGGAAACTTCGGTAACACTTTACTTAAGGCCATATTTTTAGTCATTTATAAAGACATTCATAATGCATTATAACCATGGCTATAAATGTTTATAAAAAGGCATAACACATTATAGCCATGTTTGTTATGCATTATGACTGCCTTATGAACCTCTAATCTATAATGCGCTATAGATACCTTTATAATGCAGTACAAAGCATCCTTAATGCGTATACTGACCATTATACTGCATTTTGAAGGGATCTATAGTGCATTATACATGGAAGCTGCATAAAGCATTCATAATATAATCATAAACATGGCTATGTTATGGCTTTTGATAAATATTTATAGCCATGGTTATAATGCTTTATGAATGCATTATTTGTTATGAGTGTGTTTGTAAATTACTAAAAACATAGCCTTAAGTGTTACGGAATCTTCTTTGTATACCTTAAAAAGTTTGCAATTTTTTATGAATATGTGCATTATACAATTACCATAACTATTTATGGACGGAAAGTGACATGAGCTGCACGTACGCAAATCAAACTCAAACCAAATAGATACAGTGTTTCTCCTCATCTCAAAATCATAACTTTACTATTAATACTATCGTCAAACCTCCTTTAATCCAGCAGGTCCTGACTACACCAAAATGATCAGCAGTGGTTTATGAAACATTCATGGTTTACAGAACCATCTGGATATTTTAAGCCTTGCCGTAGGGAGTTAAAATAGTTAAAATATTTAGCTATATGTAGCTAATAGTGCGATATGTTGTTGACTGTAGCACACCATGCTAATCCAAAACTCATTCATCAATTACGTGTCAATCAGCTGAGTTTTATGTCAAGCAAGCAGAAAAAACCTGCAGAAATAAACTGACGGAGAAGGAAAAACTTTCCTTAGCCGGCTGTATTTAATCTCATGGCTGCAGAGTGAGATGAGAAGCCGCCGATAACATGGTCCTTTCGTCGCACGTCCACGTCATCAGGCACAATGCTTCATGCGAACATTGCAAGCAGTGCAGCGTTATGTTACAAATGTATTTGCTTTTTTCCCAAACACAACAAAATCATAGTTTCACAGGGGAAATTACTTTGCATAATCAGTATTTTATATATAAAAAAAACATATGATGCAAAAAAAAAATACATGAAATATTAAATACAGTGCAGGGTCAAATAGCTATTGCATTACTGCCAATGAAGAAAGTAACTGTATTTATGAAATTAAAAAAATAACCAAAAACATCACCTGTATCTTGTATAAATCATTTTAATCCTGTGAAAGTTTTGTTTTAAAATATTAAACGTTTCTAGGGTTCATGATGTTTTGTCAGTGGCAAGTGTACATGATACTTATGGATTCCAGTGATGACAGTCACAAGATACCACCAAAAGGTCATTCACACATCATAGATGTTCACAGCATCTCAAGTACTATTGTTCAAAGCTGGAAACATGTCTCTGGTGCAAAGAAGCTCCTGAAGTGAAATGCAAAATGAGATTTGTAATAAATTTGTCAAGCTAGCAACAGCTGGGACCCTGAAAGTGATTTTGTTTGGTCCTCGATAAGTGGAAGAAGTCTTATCACATCTGTGATTTGGGATTACTTTAAATCTTCAGGTCTCTGGCTGATATAATTAAAGAAAGGACAGATTTAAGTGTATATCTGGGAATTTTGGCTCATAAGTGATGCCCTCTATAGAGCTGTATTCTTGATTGCGTATCGTGTACGCCTGATGTGCATTTCTACCTTGCTTCAGTTGCCTAGCAAAAACAACCTGAATTGCAAATCAAAAGAACTGTGGTTTCAATTCAACGTCCAACATTGCTAGAATCACATAGAACATACAGTATATAATTCTAAATCAAATAGATTATTCATAATAATCCAAAAAACATACACTTTCCAAATCAAGATTTACTGTATATACTTTCCCCTTTAAGCAAACTTTGTATTAGCAAGCACTAAGAAATGTCAGTGTCTGTTTATTTATAGGTTACTACAGTTTCATATAGTAATACTAAATTTTATCATGGTTTTCTGTATAGTTATGAATACATCTTATCATAGTTTTAATTTTGGAAAAGCCATTTTCATTAGGGATTCTTATAGGACAAAATCAACAAAACTACAGAACATTCTGTAGGCATAGTAGGCTTCATTAAACAATTATACAGTGGTACAAGCCTTGTCTTTGGATAAATAATTCTGAATGTAGTATTTTCCATAGAGTGTTCTTCATAGACTGCAGTCAAGCAGACACAGCTATCGCATAGAGTGTGTGTGTGTGTGGGGGGGGGGGGGGGGGGGGGTTATATTGCATTAAAATGTTCAATAAATGTGTTTTTAATTCTGACAGCAAAGTCTCTTCAAGGTGGTGCTATTCATTATGAAAATGAGGAGAGTTAAGGTCCCTGATAAGAAAGAAATATCAGGTTAGAGGTTATGTTTTGATTATGAAGTTATTCCAAAGACAATGGAGAAGATTGATTTTATATAAGAATTTAAATTACAGGTCAAACAACTGTAACTTTGATGAGGTCACATGAAATAGGTACAATTGCTGTTAATATTCCGTCTGCTGGTTTCTGTATTGTGAAACAGAGCTTTTACGAGAGTGATATATTTTAAAGATTATTTACATAAGACAAAGGAATGGGTGCCCTGAGATGGGCTGGCCCCACTCCTGGGTTGTTCCCTGCCTTGTGCCTATTGCTTCTGGGATAGGCTCCGGACCCCCCGCGACCCAGAAGGATAAGTGGTTTGCAAAATGGATGGATGGATGGACAAAGGAATGGCCTTTATTATTGCTCAAAGGGAGAGTATATGCACACTGCAGCGTGCTGCTTTGAGACTTTAAGATCTGACGGATATTGCCGAACAAAATCCGGTGCTTTTTAAATGGTGTAGGCGAGGTCAGGAGGATCTACAGTACCGCCGTGTGTCAGTTCAAACTCTGCTTACCTTCTTTACAGGTTTCATTATTTTTCTCCTGAATGTACTGGAGACAACATGTAGATGGGAGAGCATTTGGGGGCGTAGCATGTGTTAAATGCAGATGTGAGATGACATCACGTCTACAGTATAGCCGTTGTCTTCGAGTCTCAAGAGTTCCACATCGGAGAGGACGTAGTGGGGACAGCTGGTACTGCTCAGAAGGAGTACCCGATTAAGCGAGTAGCTTCCGAGCGTGGTGTCACAGCACGTCCACAGCCCAAAACCCATGTGGATGAGTGGGAACGGTTCCCCTCCTTTCCTTTAATTATCAAAAGACTCGGAGCTGTTTCTTCATAGTTTTCTTCAAGCTGTAAGTTAATGATGATTGATTACTCTTTTCAAGAAGATAAATGAGGCTATTTATTTTTTAGGTCCACTTGAAAACGAGATGGATAATATGTCAAAGTAAATAACATTCCAGGAAAAGGAAGTAAATCGTAAACTCACCTATAAGATGTATTTCAGCATTTTTAACAGAGCTTTATCTAAATTACCGTGAGATATGAGCAAGTCTGCACAAATTCCTCAGGAATCTGACGAAATTTATGCATGATAGTGGATAACTAGCATAAAGCCTCAGGAAAAACTATTTACATGTCTGAATGTCTGTGAAATCTGAAGATCGAGAAAATAAGTAATGTCAGCTTAATAAGTGATTGTTTCCAGAGGGAAGGAAGGATGGGTCCTTTTTTCAAGGACTTTATCTGTAGTTGCGTGTCACATAAAGAAAGACATTGGTTGAGAAATCAAATCTCCGGTTCATGCCACTACTCAGTAAAATCCATTTCATTTACGTATCTAGTTTGAATATTCTTTGTATTGATTTGGTTTAGCTTAGTTTATTCTTCTTATCTCATAAAGAGGATTATGCAGTGTGTGAGATTTGCAAGCATACATTTATTTACATCTACATTTATTATTTAGCAGAGACTTTTGTCCAATGTGATGAACAAATCGAGCAGATAAATACATAAGTGTGCATCTGTCAAGGAGCCAACGTTGTAACAAGTGCTAATATGTTAAGTCTCCAATGGAGGGCCGGTAATAACTGCAAATTTTAGGTAATGAAATGCATGGTATTATGTGTATGGTGCAGGGAGGGGCAAAGGTCAACAAGCAGGAAAAGGCAGCATAATATTCATAATCTTGTATAATAACCACAGTGATGACCTTTCTTATAATCATAATATTTTATAAGAATGCCCATTGTCGAGTTTAGTGTTAACAATTGTGTTTCATCTTGACTTTGATGTTTGTTATTGCTGAGTATTTGAGATGATGATAATTTTTTTTGTCAGTCTACATAATTAGCAACATCCATCCATCCATCCATCCATCCATCCAACCATTATCCAAACCGCTTATCCTACTGGATCGCGGGGGGTCCGGAGCTTATCCCGGAAGCAATGGGCATGAGGCAGGGAACAACCCAGGATGGGGGGCCAGCCCATCTCAGGGCACACTCATACACCATTAACTCTCACATGCACACCTATGGGCAATTTAGTAACTCCAATTAGCCTCAGCATGTCTTTGGACTGTGGGGGGAAACCGGAGTACCCGGAGGAAACCCCATGACGACATGGGGAGAACATGCAAACTCCACACACATGTGACCCAGGCGGAGACTCAAACCCGGGTCCCAGAGGTGTGAGGCAACAGTTCTAACCACTGCACCACCATGCCACCCCCACACACATTAGTGACATTAACACATAAACAAAACTGCTACAACATGTTGCTTTATTTCATTGAAATAAAGCAGTTTGAAGTTGTTTATTTCTTCCCATAAAATGGAGAAGGATTATTCATTGATTTATAAGTATGGATAAAAATAGTTATCTGCTGATGCATGTATACATATAATCTTATACAACATGGTCACATTTACTTGTTCTGCGGGATGCCTGAACCATCTTCCTCTTCTGTCCTAAATCAATTGTGACACGTGCTAGCAAAATGAGGAATGAGGAAATTTTCAAAATGGTTAATATTATTTAATATATTATAAATATATATATATATATATATATATAATGTTAATATATAATTAAAGTTAATATTATTTTTAGATTCTCCTTCTTAAAACCTTCAAAATGATGTATGGTTTGTTGCAATCAGACAAAAAATGACCGAGTTACATCCATTAGAAGTTGTTTACATCAACAGGGCTTAATAAAATCGAGTTCTATTGGTTCAGAGTGATGTCATTGGAAATTCTATGCAAATTTTTAGAAAGTAGGCGAGCGTCGCTTCACGGTGATACCAAACAATCGGTGGGGGGATTCCCAGTCATGCCGCGAGTGAGTGGAGAAAAACATGGATTTTCTAAGAAAATTTAAGATAAATTACTAATTTCTGAAGACAAAGCTAGTACAAAATATTCAAATTATGATGGTTCAAGGTATGGACTCATTTTTGGGAAAATCTAAATTTCGACGAAAATTAACTTTGACATTTTTGACTCTTAGGCTTTCTGTGCATTCCGACTCATTTTGCCAGCACTGGTCACAATTGTGTGTGTGTGTGTGTGGGGGGGGGGGGGGGTGGGAGGACATGGAGCATTTCAAATAAAATGTTATTTTTACATCGTGGGGGGCATTTCTCAGGTCCCCAAAAAGATCTGTGAATGCAATTAAAAAACTAAAAAGTCCCATTTTTGGGGTTATTTTTGGTTAGGGCTAGGTTAGGATTAGGGTTAGGATTAGGGTTAGGATTAGGGTTAGGATTAGGGTTAGGGTTAGGGTTAGGGTTAGGGCTAGGTTAGGGTTAGGGTTAGGGTTAGGATTAGGGTTAGGATTAGGGTTAGGGCTAGGTTAGGGTTAGGATTAGGGTTAGGATTAGGGTTAGGGTTAGGATTAGGGTTAGGGCTAGGTTAGGGTTAGGATTAGGGTTAGGGCTAGGTTAGGATTAGGGTTAGGGTTAGGGTTAGGATTAGGGTTAGGGTTAGGATTAGGGTTAGGGCTAGGTTAGGATTAGGGTTAGGGTTAGGGCTTGTTAGGGGTTAAGGTCGTCATGTTGGGATTAGAGTTTTTCCTACAGAAATGAATGGAGAGTCCCCACTAGATATAATGACAGACCTGTGTGTGTGGATGGCTGTGCGTGTGTGTGTATGTGCGTGGGCACCCTGTGCTGCATTTGCATCCTATCCCAGGTGTTCCCCTGCATGGCACCCTGTGGTTCCTGGGACAGACTCCCAGCTTACTGTATCACTTTACTGGGAATGTGTTTGGAAGGCCAAAAAGCTATCTTTGGAAAATAGACTATGCGTTTTGGAGGGTATACCATTGCATTTATTTTTCAAACAGGAACCCGGGATATAAATAAGGAATAAACCACTTGATGCCCTTCATCTGGGCCACATCTCCACCCCAGGTTTGTGTTCAAAACCTTGTCCGAAAGCAGTTTTCACTTCCTCTGGTAGGTATGATGTACAGCAAACACAAAACTGTCTGGCAAAATACATAAAAATGAACTCTATTAAGGTGTGTATAGTATATTGAAACATACCGATTATACCAGTAAATCCATTCATCCATCCATTTTCCAAACTGCTTATCCTACTGGGTCGCGGGGGGTCGTGAGCCTATCCTGGAAGCAATGGGCACGTGGCAGGGAACAACCCAGGATGGGGGGCCAGCCCATTGCAGGGCACGAGGCAGGGAACAACCCAGGATGGGGGGCCAGCCCATCGCAGGGCACGAGGCAGGGAACAACCCAGGATGGGGGGCCAGCCCATTGCAGGGCACTATACCAGTAAATAAAAAACTAAAATTAACCTAATTTCTGCTCTTGGAGTCCATCAACATTCTATTGCACACATAATTTTACAAAGACTATTATACCTTTTCAGCTACGTTTGCCTGGTTGTCTTCATAGTAACTGAAAGGGTGACAGAATAGATTTCAGTAAGTAAATGAGAATAAAATAAAAGAGTCATGAACATTCCAGTAGGCCAGAAAAATGCAATGAGAGACACAAGTCATTATGCCTGATCTCCAGATTAGACCTCTCAAAATTATATTGCATAATGTACATGTTCTGATTGGTATTTAACACTCACACAAACACAAATCTAACACATACTTCTTTCTGGCTTGAGATTCAACTCCAAGTGTCAATAAAGCAGTTTTTTACATCAAAGGCCACATTGTTACTGTGGACTTTTTAAAGTGCTCGATAGGGCATCGTGAGCCATCTGCCATGATTTGTATCTGAGACGCTGAAGCCAAAGAGGTTACATATCTTTCTCTCACTGAGAAACTCTCAAAGGAGTCGCATGCATTTGTTCCACTCCATGGTTGGAAAACCTTGATTCTGCACCTAGCTAATCTGCTGTATGAAGTGCTTCAGCCCCTGTCTCTCGTAGGGGGAGCTCCTGATAACCAATGACCTGACTTAGATGTCATAGCATTTTCACAGTCTAAGAGCCACATGTCTCTGTCCTTGTCAGGTGGTTGGGAGCTCCCTACATTAGTCAATTTTCATGTCAGTGCTGCACAATATGTCAGAATTCGCAGGGAACGCTGTCACACACACTTTTCACACTTTCCACTATGCATGAGGCAGTAAAAGCAGTAAAATTTCCAATAGAGCATGAGGTCTTCATTACAGGTTTGGATTTGACATAGAGAGAGTGAGGCAAAAGTCCAGCTTTTCAGAGCTGTATGGCAGGAAAGCGGACACTGTATTAGTGAAACGGCAGCCTATATACGCTACTCATTTAGACAGCAGTCTGAGACTCTATGAAATATATATGACAGTATAAACATGTACATAAATTACAAACATTCATTATATTTTAGGTAAGAGAAACCCTAATGAAGAGAAATGACAATGATTCGTTTTATTTTGATATTCTAAATGCTCATATAACTCAATGAAAAAGATTTGCTTGCTCACACAAGTTTTTAGACCTGCCAGAAAATATTCCTTGGCACTAAAATCATTCTGCTTTTTCTAGTTAAAGAAAAACAAAAGATTGAAGTCACAAAAGGTTCTCCTGCAAAAATAGATTTCTCTGAGGAGGATTAAAGATGAAATGGATACAACTCCAGTATCAGTTAAAGTATTAATTTAAAAGAAATAATGGAAAATAGTTCTTCAAATAAACACGATGTAATGTGATTACTTATGTAACTGTTGAGAATTTGTCTTAAAATTTCCCTTCCATTATCTGAAGCATATGACATGCATGTTCACCAACCCAGCAGATTGCTGAAGGCATTCAAAGCATATATTATGCTGCTTAAGGTTTAAACTTTAAAAAGAAACCTCATCCATTTTACACAAACCCACTCACTCCCTCACATCCTGTCTCCCTCGCTGTCATACATGCACAAACAAACCACACATTTCAGAAAGGCAATGTCTGCAACAGCATAAATTTAAATGATACTATTTCACGTTCTTACAGTGTGGGAAATGATATATCAACATATATGCATTATTTACTGCAAGATTTCTTTCATTTCTAATTATCCAATGCCAAACTTTGTCTTCTTTATCCGCAGGGGAGGGCCCGGCTGCTCATACATCACAGAATTTCCCCCCACCGGTTATTGAGCTTGCAGACCTCCCTCACATGCACTCGCATGTGAATCACGAAGGCACAGCAAACCGTCAAGTGCATGAATTTCACAGACGCAGCCCAGAGGCTTCAGGTCGAAACAAATCGCAAAACGTCTCGGAGGAATCCCGTACACATTACATGAGCTCTACCAATCTTAGTCAGGGTGGGGAACACTTAGTTTTTGTCGCAGTAAGCTCTTCCTGAATACTTCAGATTGCAACATGTTCTTGGTCAATAAAGTATTCCCAAGGTTAATGTATTTCTGTCCTCAAGCTCTCTACGAAATGATTGAGATAATTATTGTTTTTACAAAGGATGTTTACCTTCAGGCTTATCGCGAGCAAGGTCAGTAAAATATTTCAGGCTGGCTAGAATGTGTCTGCCTGTGATGCAGTTTTTGGACTTACACAGGGCAAAGAATCATGTCCACGCGACTCTGGATTTAATTCTATAAAGTCTGAGTTTAAACACCAAATTAAAATGCAAATTACTCTGGTGAAAAAAGGAGGACATTACAGATAAGACATTTTGCGTTCCTCCTACGATTTCAACCTGCACAGCCAACTTGCACAGACGTTGCTTTGCTTGAGAAATTAACTGCTTATATGCAAGGGGACGAAGAATGAAACATTTTATATGTGGAATGACGTTTATTTCTTCGGCTCTCGCGGTCACCCTGCCAAGCCTGGCTTTTCTTCATTTGATATGCAGTTGTTGGCGCTTTGCATGCATGAGAGGAGTTTATAAGGACAGATAATGCTGTAGGGATGTAAACGTTTCTGTCAGTCCAAAGGGGGCTCTTGACAGATTCTGCTGCATGCTGAAAACTGTACAAGGTGCGATTTGCATAAATGCACATTTTTAGATTCCAAACACTATGATAGTTTAAAATTGCTTTAGATGGCCCTCTGAACAGTATCATCATGATACCGCTTTACCAAAGGTGCCTTTTCTGTTAATAGATTACATGGAAACCCTATTTATGCCCGAATGCATGTTTGTTTTTGTGACAGGATTTGAACTAGCATGTGCTATAGCATGCATCTCCATAGTTACTATAAAATACGAGCTGTGTCTGTAGCTCCACTCATCTCTGCAATTGTCATGCAAGGCAACTTCAAGCAACTAGACTCAGAATATTACCAGCACGTTGCTGCCATTTGTCCCAGATATCAACAAAGAAGTGCAGGAGTTGTACAGACAATGTAAAAATTAAGGTGAATTTAAGATGTGGAATTTATTAAATATTTATTTCACCACTGCTGCTTATGAACCTCACTTGAAACTCTGTTTCAAAAGCCCTGCTGGTACATGTTAGTATTGCCCTTAGTCAAAGGTATGCTTATTTATTTGGAAGTATGGAAATAAAAACTCTGGGTTTAAGGAGAATTTATTTTTGTCTTTATTGTCTCTGAATTGTCTGTAAGGTGAAGGAAAAAATCCTGCTGGAGTTGAGCTGCATTTCCACTGAGTTGCCAACGAAACAACTACTGAGCGTCGATATATTTGCCATTTGAATGGAAGTGAGGCCTTACTTACACAGAACTGCTAAATCTACCCATACATGCACAATCTAACAGTTTGTGTTAGATTTTATTTCCACATCAACATTGGAAACATACATGGTTATACAGAACCTTTGAGTACCTTACCTTAAATTACATACCTATATGGTATAATCTGTGGCTTGTGTATTCCCAGAACGTAATATTGGGAGTGGAATTTAAGAGTGTTCCTAAATGTAGCAGGCTGTACTTGTTAGGGAAATGGGACACTGGAACATAAAAGCATGCAATTAGTGTTGTCTCTGGCTCACGGCATGCTTTGGCTGTTTACGCGCTTTGACCATCAGGGTCCTGCCTGGCATCTGAAGCAGCGTGACGTTTCCTGCCTTGAGACACTGAGGATGTGCCACAGATGCCTGTCAATGCCCCAGCCCTGCAGAGAACATCACTCTCCCTGCGGGGCTTATGATCACCTATGCAGCCTAGAGCCAGTGGAGAATTAAGCTATGCAGCAGCTTGCATCCCGTTGGATATTGAAAACATGGATTTTATTTAAGGCCCATGTGCAAGAAACAGGATTACATTTCTGTAGCTTATGTATTATTTAGATGAGGCATATGGATAAGGCCACAGTCACAGCTGAATTTACGGGCAGGAATGACAGCTTGGCAGTCACTTTTTGTTTACAGTACGGAGAATTTCCCAATTCAGTGTGAGCTGCGATACCTTTGTCACTTGTGTGAAGACCGTGGAAATTAGAGGAAAAAGGAGGTGATAACATGTCACATTTAATAGCCTATTAACATTGTAATGATTTGTAAAGTTCACATTGAGTCAAGGATATTGCAAAATGGACAGTAGCCATTTCTGGGCAACGATGACACACCACGGAAAAAGAAATGGCCAAACCTTTATTGTTATCTAATTTGTATTTCTAAAACATGACACATTTGTACCCCATAAGCATGATTGCTATCTTATTAAGCCAGATTTTTACAGGGCATAAAGTTTGTATTATATTAAGGGGTAGTACTGCTCGTAAAAGGAAAGCACTCCACCAACCTTTATATTCACTGTTATACAAGGACATTGATACTTGCTTATAGACATACTCTTCTTATCCATGTCGTGAGGCTGCTGTAGTGGTGCAATCAATTGATTGGATTGAATGAGTACTTGAACACTTCTAGTGTATTCCACATATATCAACGGTCATTATAGAGCCGCAGCCCTCGGACACCTAGAAGACATGAGAAATCTAAAGGCATTGTGCCTTATGTACCATGTCAGTGAATGAACTGAATAGTTTTAATGAACAACACAAGCTATAAACATGCTCCATGCATAACTAGCTTCTAAAACCAGACTCCAAAAGCTGAGGACCAGAAAAATGAATAAATTTTTAAGAGCACCCAGTAGATTTTCTTAAATTTCTTCATAATAGGCCAAAGTGCCTGTCAGAGACACAAGGCAGGGAATGAAATGAGGCTAGACCATTATTGTATGGCATGCAGACACTCGCATGCACTCCTACAGAGAACTCGGGGGTGGGAACCAGAGTACCTGCTGGAAAAGCCATAACCACAACATGCAGACTCTACACACATGGAGCCAGGGCACAACCTCAGACCCCAGTCCCAGAGGTCGGAGGCAAAAGAGCTAAGCACTGCACCACTGGGCTCCTTCCTTTCGTACAAATCACATACAGAAATAGCAAATGACTCATTCTGCTTCAAATAAAGTGAAGTGAACAAGCATCAGATTTTTGCAAAAGTTCAAAAGAGACTAAATACCAAAATGCGACTATTATTAACATAGCTGCCTGGCTTCCAAATTTGCTGAACAAAGCGTAGAAGATCACACTGTGCAAATGTGAGGTCACTGCAACCGAGACTCCATCCTCAGAGTCACAACACAGATCAACTGATTCCCTGAAGTCCTTAATCTAGTAGGTGAATCTTCTTGCCCTGTAAGTAGTGCCGGTTCTGGTACTACTGACTCAGTCTCCTGTTGGTTTTTTAAAGGGCCCTTGTAGTGCTGGTAGGATTTTTACATTGGAAGATGCTGGCTCAGTGACTCAGTCATGTTCCTTGACAATATGACAAGTCGTGGTTCAATGCAAACCATCCATCATCTCATTTGTGGATGCCAGGGTGCCCATATTTAACATCTCATAGCTCATTTTACTTATAAATGGAAAGATTTTAACCTGCAGTATTTTTTAACAAGAAAAGTATTCCTCCAAACATAGTAATTAGTCTAAATTACCTATTAATCAAATGTTTATAGGTGGTCATATTTTGATTACAAAAGATGAATTATTCATATATTTAGAATCAGTTTAATTTCCTCCCCTGCATGGTTACCATATATATATATTTTAATTCTTACTTCAGGTAAATTACTTAAAAAATTTTCTTCATTTTGAGCAGGACAGATTAATAAAAACTAAAGAAAAGTCAACCATGATTTTCATTTTGTTATTTTCCATTAGTATTAATTGCATATATATTGACATTGATAAAACACCATCCATTGTCTGAATAGTGAATGATATTCACAGTTATATATTGTGGTAGATAATAAAGCTGAATATTGCCATAGAACGAGTTAGTCATAGGACAACAAGGGTTCAAGCTCCACAGAAATAGATATGAGGTTCCTTTAAGAACAAGAAAAACCCTGAAATACAGGACCTAGTATCTAAATCCAGTTTACAATGAAACAAAGCTGAACAAATCTCAGTCAAACTGCGGAAGTCTTCCTCCTGGTCTTCCTTCTGGTCTTCCTCCTGGTCTTCCTCCTGGTCTTCCTCCTGGTCTTCCTTCTGGTCTTCCTCCTGGTCTTCCTCCTGGTCTTCCCCATCTCGTCTCTAACACAAGTCTGGTACAGAAGTTCTCTATCCATTATCCACCTGAATGAATTTGGAAAAAATCCTAACAGGACACTGGGATTAACAAGGGTCAGCTATCTGTAGGCCCAGGGTCAGTGCTCATTTTCCATGGCAACATGTAACATCATACAAACCCTGCCCTGCTCATTTTCCATGGCAACATGTAACATCATACAAACCCTGCCCCGCTCATTTGCCATGGCAACATGTAACATCATACAAACCCTGCCCGGCTTATTTGCCATGGCAACATGTAACATCATACAAACCCTGTCCTGATCATTTGCCATGGCAACATGTAACATCATACAAACCCTGCCCCGCTTATTTGCCATGGCAACATGTAACATCACACAAACCCTGTCCTGCTCATTTGCCATGGCAACATGTAACATCATACAAACCCTGCCCTGCTCATTTGCCATGGCAACATGTAACATCATACAAACCCTGCCCTGCTCATTTGCCATGGCAACATGTAACATCATACAAACCCTGCCCTGCTCATTTTCCATGGCAACATGTAACATCATACAAACCCTGCCCCGCTCATTTGCCATGGCAACATGTAACATCATACAAACCCTGCCCCGCTTATTTGCCATGACAACATGTAACATCATACAAACCCTGTCCTGCTCATTTGCCATGGCAACATGTAACATCATACAAACCCTGCCCCACTTATTTGCCATGGCAACATGTAACATCATACAAACCCTGTCCTGCTCATTTGCCATGGCAACATGTAACATCATACAAACCCTGCCCTGCTCATTTGCCATGGCAACATGTAACATCATACAAACCCTGCCCTGCTCATTTGCCATGGCAACATGTAACATCATACAAACCCTGCCCTGCTCATTTGCCATGGCAACATGTAACATCATACAAACCCTGCCCCGCTCATTTGCCATGGCAACATGTAACATCACACAAACCCTGCCCTGCTCATTTGCCTGTCATTACTCTGTTTGAGAAAGTAGAAATTCAGACCAGGATTTTGTTCTAACCAACCAGATGAGCATAAAGGGCTATAGTCACAGAATATGCACTTGTTATCCGGATGTGAATCCTGCCTCAATGTTCATTTATATTGAAAATTTTTGTCTGGGATGTAAACATTATTCTTTATGATTATCAAAACCCTTCCATGACCACTCAGGGCCTGTGAATATGGACATTATCATTCAGGTCCAATTTTAATGATGTATCGATGCACCACTTTGGAATGTGGGTGTTCACTCAGAATAGTTTGTATGTATTAGCATGTACCTTTCCCTTTAAGGGGTTGAGTGGATTTGAACCATCCACCAAACCCTTTAAAAAACACTTGCGTCGAGTCTGTAAGCTTCTTTTGGCATGTATCACACATGAACTTATCCGCTTGTTGACCATGTGACTTTTCTCCACTCCACAGTAAACCGTTGTCAGTCTCCTTTGCGTGAAAAGGGGTTTGTGCCCTGCAGCCTAACCACAGTATTTCTCATTCAGAAGTTCCTGACTGAATGCGATATGAAAGAGCCTTATGCGGGAGTCTCAGGGTCGCTTGTCTGTTTATCCTTGAATCTTGATCCAAGGCTCAGAATATAGCTGGACTGTATGCATTTTTACCCACATTTCCCCATAACTGATGATGTTGCCTCAAAATCACCTTAATCACTGGTGAAACAAAGAGAACAAAGAGAGCATTTTACACAAAACCTTAGGAATGAAGCGGATTCTGACTTAATAATGAATTGCATTTTGATTGTAAAATAAGAAAGAGCAGACTGCTGTCCTGGTGGAGTGATGGCAAAATTCACAGAACCGTAAACTCTCACTTACATTTTTTTTGGAGCTTTCTGAATGGTTTAGTCATCAAAACACCGATGCAGTAAAATGCTACGTGCATTGATAGGTGCGAAATGATCGTTTTATTCTAACTGTGCTTGGTTTAGCTTCCAAATTAGGTTTTTAATTGAAGTTAATTTCTTTATTTTCTTTAGTTTTATTAGTTTTATTTGTAATCGTAAACAATTAAATGCTTCAATTAAAATAAAGTGTTTAATATAACTGTCATTTCTTAAAGTTATTTCATTATTTTAAATAATTAAAGATACGTGGTGCCACTTTACAATAAGGCTCCCCATATAAAGGGTTTATGAATGGTTTATAATCTGGTTATTAATTAGGTGGTAACACTTTGTAAATTATCAAGACAATTTTAAACAATAGTTTTCTTTTTATTAATGAGTTACTGCCATTTACAAGTGGAAAAAGGGACCCTTATTGTAAAGTGATACCAATACAATTTCATATATATATATATATATATATATATATATATATATATATATATATATATATATATATATTGTACTGTATGCCGGGAGAATAAGAATCAGAGCTCTCTGCCACGTCACAATTATTCTTCTTACAGAGTTTTCAGCCGTGCTTCACCTTATCATCATGCCCATTTCGCGATGAAGGTGAATGCTGTTAGAAGGTAGTCAGGAGGAGCACTGCTCTGTGGAGCCGTTCTTTTCCATGAATGATAGTGCAGAAGCCTTTTTTTGGGGGTGGGGGTGGGGGGGGGGGTGCACCATCAACTGCTCACCACCATCTGCCGCTCGAACCCAGCCTCAGTCCGAGCCCCCTGCCCTTCCCTTATTCCCTCATTTCCATCTTAAGGCTGACCTTTTAGTTCCAATCAGACGGTGAAAATGCAGCATTATCCCAGCTCCTTGGCCATCGCAAGGACGATTAGAAACACACCCAGGGACGGGGGGGGGGACGGGACGTGGGGGCCCTGAGCCGCATGGTTGGCTGCCTGCATGTGAATGAGGACACAGCACAGTGAAAGTAGCTGAGCGAATATAGGCCAGACCAGTCCCTCGGGCTCGTGTTTCCATTGGGGTTCGCTTCTTTCAAAAAGGTCTGCCCACGTCTACTTACAAAAACCAAACATATGTATACTTACAAAACAACTGGAGACATCTTCACAATCCATTTATAGCCTATAATAATATAAACAATGTATCTATAACCAAGGACATGGAAGCATAAATCACCCAGGAAGACACAGTTGTGTATTCTTCTTGGTATCAGAGCTAACTTAACTGTCTAAACTCCTTCTTTCCGTTTGCATGTGTGTCTGTGTTTCTAAAGTTTGGTAACACTTTACTTAAAGCACTCTTGTATAGTGCATTATAGAAACCTTCGTAATGCATTATAATGTGTGCATAAAGTACTATAGACATAGGTATAAGTATTTATAAAAAGGCATAGCACATTATAGCCATGTATATCATGTATAAGGAATGCTCTATGAAGTTCTCATCTATAATGCAAGTACAAAGGATCCTTAATACTTATACTGACCATTATAAAGCATCATGAAGGTATCTATAGTGCATTATACAGTAGATGACAGCTTCATAGAGCATTCATAATGCATAATAAAGATGGCTATAATGTGTTATGCCTTTTTATATATATTTATGGCCATGTTCATAATACTTTATATTTAATACATTATAATGGATTAGGAAGGTATCAATAATGCATTTATATGACTGATTGTTACCCATAATGTTTATAATAAAATGTTAGCCATAGTGTTTATAATACTGTCCAATTACGGCTGCAGGTAACCTAACCCAATTAAAATACTATTACATTATTTTCTGTAAAATCCAATTCATTCAAGGACACTCTCAGCTAATGTACAGATTACCAAAGTATTTAAGCTGAATTCTTTTAGAAAAGTAACATGAATGTATGTTCTTTCTGCTATATACCCAGATAACATAATATGAACTAGTATACAGTATACAGTGTAAATAATCTTTCACCCTGAGGCTATTTGAAGCCCATCTCACACAAGGTCATGGGGTCCTTCACATTCCTCCCTCAAAAAATCACAGCTTCTCTTCCATGATGGTCTGCCAGGACAGCTACCTCTATATGGGCAGAAACTCAAATGCAGGTATGTCAGAAATGTTTGCTGGGAGAGAAATGGAATGGGTTGGCGCACCGAGTCTTCTCCCTCTGGTGAACTGATTTGTCATTGAGTGAGCAGGTCGTGCTAGCAGGTCACACCCAGAATATAACTGTTATCAGCTCACAGGTGCCCCTTGTGCTGCCTGCACCAGGCTGTACTCGGGACTGTCATTTTATAGACTGTGCCTCCTATTCTGTCATTATTATTGAAAAAAAATTACCAGTCATTTTATTTCCTATCTTTTCTACTTTTTTTCATCTTTGTTTATGTCGCCCACCTGCCTATCAGATTTTTTGTTGTTTAATTTTTTTTTTGTCTTGCTGTTGTCCTGTTCCATGTTTTATCAAGTCATAAGTTTACGTGTTGCCTTTGGCATGTATAAGGCTTCCTCCATCCACCTGTTTAATTCACACTTAGAATTACGCAGAATCCAAGTTACATGTATGAATGAGATCCGTTTCCTAAGTCTGTCTTTAAGTCGTGTGTGGGTAAGTAGGAATAGTAACAACAACAACAACAATAATAATAATAATAATAATCGGGGGTGGCATGGTGGTGCAGTGGTTAGCACTGTTGCCTCACACCTCTGGGACCCGGGTTCGAGGCTCTGCCTGGGTCACATGTGTGTGGAGTTTGCATGTTGTCGTCGTGGGGTTTCCTCTGGGTACTCCGGTTTCCCCCCACAGTCCAAAAAACATGCTGAGGCTAATTGGAGTTACTAAATTGCCCATAGGAGTGTATGTGTGAGTGAATGGTGTGTGAGTGTGCCCTGTGATGGGCTGGCCCCCCATCCTGGGTTGTTCCCTGCCTCGTGCCCATTGCTTCCGGGATAGGCTCCGGACCCCCCGCGACCCAGTAGGATAAGCGGTTTGGAAAATGGATGGATGGATGGATGGATATATATATATATATATACATACCACGGAAGCCGTACAATATTTTCACAAGCACCACAAAGTAGTATGTCCATTCGTTGTTATGAATCATTGTATTTACCTCACATTTTTAATTCTGTACGCTTTTTGCCACTTCATTTGTAAGTATGAACTGTATGTATGTCAGATGGAAAACAAATGCTCTATAATGGTGAATGTGAATTACACCCCATGCCGGGTTATTCCCTGCCCTGCAGTGGGTTGATACCCCATCCCGGGTTATTCCCTGCCCTGCAGTGGGTTGGAACCCCATTCCGGGTTATTCCCTGCCCTGCAGTGAGTTGGCACCCCATCCCGGGTTATTCCCTGCCTTGCAGTGAGTTGGTACCCCATCCTCTATTATTCCCAGCCCTGCAGAGGGTTGGCACCCCATCCCTGGTTGTTCCCTACCCTGCAGTGGGTTGGCACCCCATCCTTGGTTATTCCCTGCCCTGCAGTGGGTTGGCACCCCATCCTGGGTTGCTCCCTACCCTGCAGTGGATTGGCACCCTATCCTGGGTTATTCCCTGCCCTGCAGTGGGTTGGCACCCCATCCTGGGTTATTCCCTGCCCTGCAGTGGGTTGGTTCCCCATCCTGGGTTATTCCCTGCCTTGTGCCCTGCAGTTGGTTGGCACCCCATCTTGGGTTATTCCCTGTCTTGCACCCATTGCTTCTCGGATGGACTCTGGACCCCAAAGTATAGAAAATATATAGATGGACAAATGTCCTATATTTGTTTTTCTAAAAGTGGTTCTTTTTGACAGCATCAATCATCAAATCTTCAACTAAACCTAATACGACAAAATAAAACCTTAACAAATATTAACAAATGACAACAAAAATATGTACATAATTAATTTACTATCAAAAGTTTCACATGAAAGGCCAGTTTGAAAATGGATACATTCCTAATCATACATCTTTTACAGTGGTGACTGCAAGCAACATAGCACCACTGGAAGAATTTGTCCTGCACGTCCACTGTAACCATCTTTTAAATCAGGGATTTCTGGGGTTTTAGCATAAAGTGTTTATTTCAGGTATGGCTACAGTCTCAGTGGAGTTTAGATCTGAATTTCTTGTCCTTCGAATATTGTCACACCGACTAGCACATATCAGACCGTTGTCTAGCTGCTGACTCACTTGGTTTTCCACATCAACTTAGGGACAGATGGTCTGACATTTTTCTGTATAATTCTGTGGTACAGAATAGAATTTATGGTTCCATCACTGAGGGACAACTGTACCATGACATATTGAATAGAGGCGGCCCAAATCAAGCCGGAATCTGTTCCCAGATATTTAAACACTCAATCCGCTATTTGGATTGACTTAGAAGGACAGTGTTTATTTACACTTTAGATTTTAAATACACTGGACACCAAACAAATGGCAAAAACATCAAATACTGGTGTCACTTTTTCCCTCCCAGATTCCCTGTAAGAACAAGAGTAAACCGCTAGTAGGGGGTATCAGCAAATTCAATGTGACAATTTTCAATCTGACAGGAGGCAAACTTTTTCGACAGCACAGTACATTGTGTAAGGTTACAGAGGAATGTTGGAGTCTAACTGCATCAAATAAAATAACAGATAGCATATACAAATATTAGATTGCAGCTCATGTACTGTAGTGATCAAAAACCTTGCTTTGTGGGGTTTGTATGGGACTATATTCTTGCTAATGAGGAACGGCTGATGTTACCAAATACGTCCAGTGAGAAAGAAAACAAAAAAAGCTTTCAAAGCTGACAAAGAAGAAGTTACTGAATGGTATTGAAGAGGGAGAGGATTAACAGGAGAATATAAGAGGTTTCGTCTCACTGGGTTTTTAACAGACTAGAATAATACTGACATGTGATGAATGTGATTGAAGAAGACAGTTTAGTGCAGGAGAAAAGGGCAATCATGTGACAGCACCTGCGAGTGGACAAAGGCTGATCCCTTCATTATCAGCCTACTTGGGAGCTGTCCGCTTCTGAAGGAGGTAGCACGTCGACAGCATTCAGCCTGTCATGCTATTGTTTGCCGCTCCACGACTGCAGACAGCTGCATGAAGGAGCAACATGTTCTTCGTGAGATCAGAAGCTCAGGCCATGTAGCTGAGCTGTTCTCCTGCCATTTGCTGGAGTTTGTTTCTCAGTGCACACATCAGGGTCCATGTTCTGAGGGGCCAGGGGTCCTACAGTAAACAGACTGACAGAAACTTCGTGCCGCATAAGGCAAGCCATGTGAAATCAGATCATTTTAAAATAATCTTCACTTTAAATAGAAATCAAACCTCTGATCTCTGTATATTTAGACAATGGGCTATAGCATTACCCCCAAAACATCACAAAGGATATAAGGCAGAGAAAGGAGAAAATGGAGATACAGAGAGAAAAAACTTCAATCTCTAGCGTGATTATGTCAGTGTTGGACCCTTGAGTTCTAGGGCTCCCTAGCTGATCCTAAGTTTCATTCACATAGAAGAGCACAATGTGACATTTGAAAACTAAAGGATTCCTGCACACTTTTGCTCATACAAATTGAAAATAAACTATCATAATCATTTGGAAAGTGCTCCCAATGTAAGGAAGATATAGGTGTTACTGTAGTTTACTGCCACAGAAGCAGAAAGGATGCAAAAGTACATAGAGTACGTACATAAAAGCAAATGTACTGTTTTTTGTTCAACGATGAACTTCGAGACACATGCTCTCTTGTGATTATATTAAAGTAATGGATACAATCAAGTAGCACTTGCAAGTTCCAGGTTGTAATTTTTATTTTTCTACATATTGTCAGCGCATAACTGCCTGGGATACTTCTGAGGCACTGCCAAAAGATAAACTGTGCCATTGACTAAACAAACCATATGGTCAACAGAGTCTAAATGCCATTTCCACTTAGTCTCTTTAGGAGGTCCTGGAATGGCCTGCTGACATTTACAGTCACTTCAGCCATGCTGAATTACCATCTCATGACGTTCAGTCACAGTCTTCTGTTTTCTTTTTCTGCAGTAAAACGATGACAGTTTTCCAAGTTTTTTTATATAATTACCAGATGTCAAGTGCTCTGGTGGACTGAATTCCTCACAACATAGCGGTAGAGGAAATAAAACACAATTCTGCACTTGTGACATTACAATTTACATGCTCATTAATTCTAATGATTGCAAAGACCACACATCACTCCCCATTGTGGTTGTGAATTAGCTTGTCTGATTTATGTCTATATTTCGCATTTCTATCCCACTCAACAGTAATTCTTATTAGATTCAACTGACAAACATCTCTTTATGTGATGAGTTATTATACGGTGTGACTGTTAACCAGTGCCCTTGATTACATATTTCGAATATACATCTTTTCCCATGTAACCCTGCGTGACTTTCGTCGAAGATAAAAAGTAACTTTTTTCTTAAAGCATATTACATTACAGTAATATTCATAATTCTCTTTGGTTATTTGAGGAATAAGTAAGGTATTCCAGTTATTTATCACATAAAAGTTTCACTGTATGAATGAAATTATTTTAAATAGCAAGTCCCTGCTCACAGTTTTCAGAAGTGCATTAAGAACAAGTATGGACCACAGCACACCATAAGAGGGCCAAAGCACACCATAAGAGCACCACAGCACACCATAAGAGCGCCACAGCACACCATAAGAGCGCCACAGCACACCATAAGAGGGCCACAGCACACCATAAGAGCGCCACAGCACACCATAAGAGCGCCACAGCACACCATAAGAGCGCCACAGCACACCATAAGAGCGCCACAGCAAACCATAAGAGCGCCACAGCACACCATAAGAGCGCCACAGCACAGCATAAGAGGGCCACAGTACAGCATAAGAGGGCCACAACACACCATAAGAGCGCCACAGCACACCATAAGAGGGCCACAGCACAGCATAAGAGGGCCACAACACACCATAAGAGCGCCACAGCACACCATAAGAGGGCCACAGCACACCATAAGAGGGCCACAGGACACCATAAGAGCGCCACAGCACACCATAAGAGGGCCACAGCACACCATAAGAGCGCCACAGCACACCATAAGAGGGCCACAGCACACCATAAGAGCGCCACAGCACAGCATAAGAGCGCCACAGCACACCATAAGAGGGCCACAGCACACCATAAGAGCGCCACAGCACACCATAAGAGCGCCACAGCACACCATAAGAGGGCCACAGCACACCATAAGAGCGCCACAGCACAGCATAAGAGCGCCACAGCACACCATAAGAGCGCCACAGCACACCATAAGAGCGCCACAGCACACCATAAGAGGGCCACAGCACACCATAAGAGCGCCACAGCACAGCATAAGAGCGCCACAGCACACCATAAGAGCGCCACAGCACACCATAAGAGCGCCACAGCACAGCATAAGAGCGCCACAGCACACCATAAGAGCGCCACAGCACACCATAAGAGGGCCACAGCACACCATAAGAGCGCCACAGCACACCATAAGAGGGCCACAGCACACCATAAGAGGGCCACAGGACACCATAAGAGGGCCACAGGACACCATAAGAGCGCCACAGCACACCATAAGAGCGCCACAGCACACCATAAGAGCGCCACAGCACACCATAAGAGGGCCACAGCACACCATAAGAGCGCCACAGCACACCATAAGAGCGCCACAGCACACCATAAGAGGGCCACAGCACACCATAAGAGGGCCACAGCACACCATAAGAGGGCCACAGCACACCATAAGAGCGCCACAGCACACCATAAGAGCGCCACAGCACACCATAAGAGCGCCACAGCACACCATAAGAGGCGAAGACATTTACCTGTAAGATATCACAGAAGAGAGAGTCAAAGCCATGCAAAGACATACAATGTGGCACATTTTTGTTTGAGAGCAGGGGTAGATATTTTTAGAGTGACTCCAGCAGGCCGACATAATCACGCCAGTAAGCGAGCTAAGGAGCAGCAGGTGTTCACTCTTCTCTGCTTTTTGTTGAATTAAATTCCCGCTCAAAAGTTGAGGCCACCAAAGAGATCACTGGGACACAATCAGGGTATTTGAGATCCACAACCCTGCAGGCATTAGGCCACAGAGCAACCTGCTGTGTCACTCATCAAGCCAATATTAAGCACCAATAAAGTCATTCTCGATTAAAAAGGCTTTGAGGTTCTATTCCAGCTCAATGAATTAGAATATATTGAATTAGTCAAAGTAACAACATTCTTGTTTTGGGGTTTTTCTCTTCACACCAGCTGTCAGAACTCAAGAATCACAATCTTATCAAGTAAATGACAAAAAATCTGATTTGCTACTGTTTTGCCTTAATGACTTTTTTTCAACATGTAATAAGAAAATGAAAGCCATATACAGATAATTAAAAACTGAACACTGAAGTAATATAAAGTACATTGAACTCCACACTGCTAGAAAGTGGTTAATAAAGGAAGTGCAGGAAATGTTAATGATACAATATTGCAGGTTGGTGTCTGCATTTCCCATGTTGAGAACTCAGAGTCAGACCACAGGGTCCCACTTTCAGAGCAATTTGGGGAATTACATCGTGAGCAGCAAGGCTGTGACTACTGTAATACAGGCTGCTACCTGCTAACTTCTCTCCAGTGTCTCCAGGTGGCTATCTAGCTTTCTGCATATGGCACCTTTGAAAGGTCTCCTCATGCCCGAGCTCGCGTGCTGAGTCATGCCCTTTGCGTCCACATTGGCCATGAAGATACCAAGAAGCCCAGGTGAGGAGGTCTTCCAGACACTTAAGGTAAATGAACAAAGTGAATGGCATTAAGATAACAGACTGGCTGTATAGGAATTCAAAGGCTGCAGCCTTCTGAGGATGCATCCGAAGACTGTAAACATCACAGCTGTGCGACAAGGCTGTGCCATTTTGAAGGCTCCTTCAAGTGGGGTCTATAAATGCGTCCTTCTTTCCCCGATCCAGCAAAGATGCACCCAATGGATCTTACTCAGCCCAACATATCCCAAGATTCATTGCGCGGAGGTAAAGTGGGCGTGTTCCAGCTAGGCAATAGGAGCAGCACTTTATGACTCAAGCTTAAGAACGGCTAGACCGTCCCATTTCACAAAGCTTTCTGCTCGACCTTCAAAGAACTCCGCCTACAAACACTATACTTTTGTGGAGCCCCCACATACAAGCCTGAAATTAGGTTTGAGGTCAAGCCTGAAATTAAGTGATTCATAATTTTTGGGGTATATCTGAGATAACAAAATTTCCTGACAAAATACTTCCTTTGATAACATGTCATCTCTACAAAGAGAATACTGGTCCTGGTACAAAAGCAGCTGCCGTAATACTGGGGCACTAACTGTGACTTACCATTGATGCAAATGACCTTTTAAAGGTCAGAGTTCAATCCTGCATAAATACACAGAGCAACAATCTACAGCCTTATTTAACTTAATGTAAATTTAATTTGAATTTATTTAATTATATTAAAATATAAATTATTTATTTGTAAAATTTAATTAGAAACCAGTGAATAATACACATTTCTTCAGCATTAATGGCTTGTTCTGTATTCTATTAACCTTTTTTTGGACAGAACTGTAATGAACAGACTGAAGGGATCCAATTGTAGGATAAATTGATGTTTAATCCGGAGGCAGAAATCGCAGTTAGAAACCAACCGGGTCAGAAGCAGTCAGGCAGGGGAGCAAAGCAAGAAAAATGGGAAACCCAGAATCATCGGTGCAGGTATGGCTAACTGGCCGATAACAGAAGGGCAATCAGCAGGAAATCCAAGAAATGGCGAGAATCGGGAATCCGGGAATTCCAAATACAGGAGGATCGAAGGAAAAAACGAAAGGCTTGGTGTGGTGCAAATATGCAGAAGTTTGCAAAGAGGGTGGGAAGTCCTGGGCTTCAATCAGGGAGTCCTAGTTAACCACTGCAGATGAGTTGCAGCTGTTCAGTATTCTATAGTGAATGATCTTTGTAGGCGCGGCAGCTCTGGTGAGCAATAGGCATGATCTGGTCGGCTCCGATGCAGAGGCGACAAGAATATGCAAAATCATTATTTAAAATCTGGCAATTTCATTAACAGAAATGTTTAGGGTAAGGGTTATGTCTAATTCAGGGTTAGGGTTAGAGTTATCTCTAATTCAGGGTTAGGGTAAGGGTTATGTCTAATTCAGGGTTAGGGTAAGGGTTATGTCTAATTCAGGGTTAGGGTAAGGGTTATGTCTAATTCAGGGTTAGGGTAAGGGTTATGTCTAATTCAGGGTTAGGGTTAGAGTTATCTCTAATTCAGGGTTAGGGTAAGGGTTATGTCTAATTCAGGGTTAGGGTAAGGGTTATGTCTAATTCAGGGCACACACAAAGCTTAGTAGTACCCAAAGTTCAGTGGCATTCACTGAATCACTTAAAGAGGTTCCTCCATTAAAATCCATTTTCTGTAACCGTTTGTCCTATTCAGGGGTGGGGTGGGGGGGCGGAGCCTATCCCAAAGATTATGGGCACAAGGCAGGGAACAACCCAGGATGGGGCACCAAGTCACCCACGCCTACGACACGGGGAGAACATGCAAACTCCACACACACGGACCCCTGCCGGAGACTCCATCCCTCATCCAAAGGTTGTGAGGTAACAGTGCTAAGCACTGCACCACTGTGCCACCTCAACTTGCAGTATGTGTTTTACAAATATAAATTATTATTGTATTATATGAGCCAAACGTCCATGCCCAGTGTACGGCAAAACACTTTATTTTCTGTATCTTTAACTGCAACTAAAAACCATCTACAACTATTTTGTCCTTCTGTATTCAAAACTGGGGTTTAATGTCAGGTGGTCGATTTCCAGCTGAGGCTAATTATCCAGAATACATTATCATTTTCATGCACAAAAAAGGCAACTGTCTAGGGAGGCAGAGCGATCACATGTATTGCCGCCTTCTCAGTCACGCATGCAATCATAGAAAATGACGGTTCTGCACTTTGTTCTTTTGTTACAGGCGCCCTCGGAATACACTTGGCCTGAGCGGGACTCGTGTGTATCACCATCCTACTGAAACATACGGAACAACACGCACCTTTGTTTGAAGCAGCCTATGACCAGAAGACAAACTGTTTATGGGTGATGGATGTTAAAACAAAGGTTCTTCTGGAGAAAGAGGCGAGCACGCAGCATACAGAGCTGTATATTATTGTCCCTCCACAACATAATTAGATTGACCAACGGCAAGGGACAAACTGTTCTGTCAGGAGGCACGACATAATTTGGAAAGTATAGCGCAATTTTCTGCCTTGGACACAAAGTAATTACTGCAAATGGGGGAACTTCAAGGTGTGTGTGTGCGCGTGTGTGTGTATGTGTGAGTGGGTATACCTATCCTTATGGGGACAAAATGTCCCCATAACGTGATGAATATCCATTTTTTTCCCTTATAGGGACTGGTTTCCTGGTCCCCATAAGGGAAAACTCTATTTTATAAAAATCAGTGACTGCCATGAAAAAACTAAAAATGCAAAAACTCTTGTATTTTGCTTGGTTACTTATGGTTATGGTTAGGGCAGGGTGGGGGTTAAGGTTGTCATACTGTAGTTAGCGTTAGCATTTTTCCCATTGAAGTGAAAGAGCGGGCCCCATAAGGATAGGTATACCCTACATTTGTGTGTGTGTGGGTGTGTGTGTATATGTGGTCCAGGTATACCAGACCTTGTGGGGACCAAATGTCCCCACAACGTGATGAATACCCATTTTGTTTACCTTATGCGGACCAGTTTCCTGGAATTCTATTGGATTAAAATGATTGTATTGCAAAACAAAGGTACAATAAATGCTTCAAATCAATTTACACAAAATTATTACATTATGCACTACATACTGGCAATTTTGGGTCCAGGTATTTTTTAATATCATGATTATGATTTTCCTTATTGTTTTATTATTAAAACAGCTTAGCCGTTTTTTAGACACCTTAGACTGCCATTCTGCCAAGGATCAATAAAGTATTTTGTATCATAAATAAAGGATGGCTCACGGAAAACTTTTGCAGAGTAACTAAAAAATTATGCTTATTTCTGTTTGTGTATTAATATTCTAGGTTTGAGACAGATTCAGCAATTTGTATTTGGATTTTGGTTAATTACACGTCAGTAAATGTGGCTAAAATTATATTTCAAAAAGAGGAGAGGAGATGCAGTGGTCACCTTTCCACCTCCCATGCGTGAGAGTTTAAAAGGTCATGGTGGAGAAGAAACAAATGAAAAGTGACTCGGTAGAAAATGTACGGTGTTATACTGGCAATTACCTTAAAGCTTTGAGATGGAAAGGCAGCACACAAGCTCCCTTGGGAAGCGGCTGTCATGCATAACTTTTCACACTTTCATATGCTCCTTGTAATCACCGCGTTTGTTTTCTCATGCCTTCTCCTCATTGTTTACGTCTAGTGCTGTTGTCTCAGAAATCACGTTCCTCAAAACGACAATGACAATGTTGTTAAAACCATCGCTGTTTGGGAGGTGCTGTGGACCCCCTCTGAACGGTGACACTGGTAACAGGTATTTCTGCTCTCAGTGAGGTGGGATATTGTCTTTCAGTGCCTGGGGATGTGACAGGAATTCTGCATTAATGCGGCACAAACAAGCGCATGCATAAGGAGAACGAGGAGGGAAAAAATATTTGTGATATTTATTCAGTTGTTCAGTTTTTTTTTCTGTTTGTTTCTATGTGGAAAAAAACTGTGGAAAAGTGATAATTGACCAAATATAAATGAATTAATTCTGCATGTGTTTTTTTTTTACTTTACTATAGAAATTCCTGATAAACCGTCTCTGAGCTCCTTCCAAATACAGCTGACTCCTTTCCTGATACCCACACTCCAATATACGCTTTAATAACTGATATTGTTAAATAATTTAATGCAATTCATATTATGTCAAAATTGATCACATTTTTAATTAAAGCAATAAACAAAGAAATGCTTTCATGATCAGACAGGCAACCTAGACAAATTAAAATGTTAAGGGACAGGGAAGTTTCACTTACTGTTAAATGCTAAGATTCAGCCACTAACCTGGAGGGAGAGATACAGTATCACTGACCTGTGCTTAGCACAATAGCAAGCAATAACAATGGATAGAAAAATAAACTGCGAAATGGGATTTTTATTATTTTTAAACAAATTATTGAAAATAACAGGTGGATCATCTGAAAATCTATCAATATTGCACAAAACATTACAATTGCCATAATATAATATGATTATTTCCTTTAATAATATGTACATATGACGTGCAAGGTGTCTTATACCACCAGAAACAGCTACTGTACTGGAAGACCTCTTTACTATAGTTTCCAAACTATACATCACCATTCTGCTATTACACACGTGACCTACAACAGTACAATACTCTCTGACTGTATGTGCACAGTTAATAATGAAGAAAAACCATAACTCATGGTTGGTTTAGACAAACGTAAAATGGATGGTTGGGTGGATGATGGATAGTATTAAACAAAATTCAACCATCCATCCATCCATCCATCCATTTTCTGTAACCACGTATCCTATTCAGGATCACAGGGGTCCGGAGCCGATCCCAGAGGCTACAGGTGCAAGGCAGGGAACAACCCAGGATGGGACACCAACTCATCACAGGGCACAAGGCAGGGAACAACCCAGGATCGGACACCAACCCATCACAGGGCACAAGGCAGGGAACAACCCAGGATGGGGCACCAACCCATCACAGGGCACAAGGCAGGGAACAACCCAGGATGGGGCACCAACCCATCGCAGTAAATTAAGTTTAAATCAACAGAAAATAAAAAGTCAACATGTGTAAAAGCCATTAACGTGAATCCAATAGGACTAGAATCTGACTGGGGGAAAAAATTATATGAAATATTACAAGATACAGATTATTAATAACGGAGATAAAGTGTTGTGTTGGCTATGCAGTCCACCTTCATCAGACAGCTTTGTTTGATTGAGCACCTTGGGTAAAAATGGAAATGTAATTTAATAAAGCCAGTGGAGGTACAATCCTTGCTTCATCACAGTGACAGCAGATAGTCTGTGGCTACCGGGAATTACAATGTGGGTTTGGAAGGGGAACAAACCCATAAGATGTCGTTTTCCAGATGCCGAATATTTATGTGTTTGCATTATAAGTGCATTTGTTGTACTATACACCAGATGCAGAATTATCAAGCAAGTGCTATTCCTGATGATAATTTTCAGTAATAAATGTGAATTCATAACTCATCACTTTTATGGGTTTTTTTTGCAGAGAATAAATTTATTAGAGAGAAAATGTTATATTAGTCTGTCACAAACAAAAATCTAAATAAAAATACTCTATTATCAGTGGGCAGAATTATTAGGCAATCATAAAGTAAGTGAATTTTCCTCATTTCACTGTCCGCAGACATAACAATTTAAAACTGTTGTAGTTATTCAGTCTGTTTAAATAATAACAAACTGTCCGCCATTCTATACAGTCCACTATGCCAAGCTTAATGTCCTGCGCAGCGGCCTCTCTGACCAATGATAGAGTGATGAGCCTCTTATCCATTTAACCAGTCAAGCTTTTTATTTTTATCACACCCCTATATTAGTTGCAGCAGTTAGGACGGCTTTCTAGGTGCTGCTCTGAGACGTGTGCTTCTTGCCACCTTGGTAAGTCTCACACTTTACTAAGACCTAATAGTTCTCAGTGGAGATTAAGTCAGGCATTGATGCAGGTCAGGTCATCATTAAATCATCCTTGCCCAATTTCTGGAATGCTTTGATGCATGCAAAGGGGCATTGTCCTGCATGAATATCAAAATTGTTTGAAAGTTGCTCACTGCTTATTGTACCAGTGTTTAAGGTGTCCCCTAGAAACTGTCAGTAGATCTGGAGTGATTTTTATGTCGATTGCAATTTGAAAAGGTCCTACGAGTTCATCACTAATAACTGCAGCTCACAGCATCACTTCTCCATCACCTCGTAGGTGCTTGAATAAGGTCCATGGACCCATCCAGCGGCTCCATCAAGAGTCACTCTCACCTCCTCTGTCCACAAAGCCATTGCAACATCAGCCTTGAGAGAAGCCCGTGCCCATTCGTCATGTTTCAGCTTGTGTGCCTTGTCGAGCGGAGTCCGTGTTTGTGCCTTTGTGACCCCGCGACACACTGCACCTAGTACTTCCAGTGATTCCATTCAGATTACAGTTTATTGAAATGGTTACTCTTGATGCTAAAGGGTTTCTGAAAGACTCCCGTTTAATTTAACACAAATCTTGGCAGTTCGTGTCTTTTTTCTCTCTACTTGCTTCTCCCATCATCCTTGGATGTTGGCCACAAAACACTTTACTGTACAATGACATTTTAAAAGTTTGGCCCTTCTGATTGTTTTGCATCCCTCTGACTGGCACTTTACTATTTTGTTTTTTCCCTGCTCTCTTTAAGGTCCGTTTTGGCCCATTTTAGTAGTAACGATAATTTGCTTCTGTGCAGGGAAAATTCCACAGCTCCAAACAGGAAGTACTCAAATAAAATACTGAGTATCCTTTATGTTTAAACAATCCATTCTTAACTGGAGATTCTTCTGGACTGAAGATATTGGTGTGATGAGAAGATACAAGTAAGGAACAGCATTACCTAATACTTTTGCAGGCAGTGTGCAAGGACTCACTCTATTGCATGGGTGTGCTTAGCTAGTGGTACAGGAAACGGCAGCTAGAGGCATCACCGCAACCAAAGTAAATAAGACCAGTGTCATGTTGTCTCACATCATCTGCTCCGCTGGATTAAACCACAGCATCTTATAGAGAGATGAAACTACACATAGGTCCAAGTAGGTCATCTTTCAGGGCAGTCATCTTTCGGGGCAGTCATCTTTCGGGGCAGTCATCCTTCGGGGCAGTCATCTTTCGGGGCAGTCATCTTTCGGGGGAGTCATCTTTCGGGGCAGTCATCCTTCGGGGCAGTCATCTTTCGGGGCAGTCATCTTTCGGGGCAGTCATCTTTCGGGGCAGTCATCCTTCGGGGCAGTCATCTTTCGGGGCAGTCATCTTTCGGGGGAGTCATCTTTCGGGGCAGTCATCTTTCGGGGCAGTCATCTTTCGGGGGAGTCATCTTTCGGGGCAGTCATCCTTCGGGGCAGTCATCCTTCGTGGGAGTCATCTTTCGGGGCAGTCATCCTTCGGGGGAGTCATCTTTAATATATAACTTTATCGTTTTTGTGCAGCCACATAAAAACGCATGTGGTATGTATGCTCCCAGTGTCTGGCATTGCTGTCCTTATTCGACACACCTCTGACCCACAGGCCGCATACTGTATACGCTCTCAGCAGTACTATTCTGGTAACAACAATCTGTAATCTATGTCCTAATTTTTCTCCATGTTCATGAAATTAGAATGTCCAATAATTCAATTTCTTATAAGTCTCCCTTCTCAGCACACAGAAACGAGCGAGGAGGTCAGGGTGGGTGTGAACTGTAGCACACATTTCCTTTGAAGTGTGTGCTATGAGGCTCCCTCGGCTTGTTGCAGTTGTTCTAAAGCCTACATATTCCATTAGGCAAGCTGACATGTTTGCCGGGGAGCTCTATCCTCCTGACATTACCCACAGCTTGGCATGTGCCTGACTGCTGGTGCAGTAGTCCGGCCATTTTAGCCACCTTCCAGAACCAAGACCAGTCATTACATTCCAACACGAACAGTTAATAGGCGGCAGCACTGATTAGAGCAACAGTCATGTTTAAAATTCTCGATCTCCATATTGAAAGTGACAGCTCCATACAAATAAAATATTATTTGTTTATATTCCATTCTATTCCATTTATAATAAGCAAAATCATTTGCATCTGCATTTGCATTGTTTGACTAAGGACAGATTCTCGCCGTATCTTGCAAATTACAAATTGAAGTCATTTTTGAAATGTTGCAATGTGTGAAAATGAACGAAATGTACAGTAATGATATTTTCTGCACAATAAGTCGTGACTTATTGACAAATGCGGACAGAAGATTTTGAAACATAGAGACTTGAAATTGAATTTTCCTCAGAATACTCTTCACACAGCAGCGATCTGTTATTAAAGATAGTCTTTCTGCAAGGTTAAAACATTTCTTTTTTAATAACTTCTCTGTTTCGTTTGTTTGCAGCCTTTGTTTATTGAAACATTGCCAGAAAGACCTCAAACATTTGCAATACCATTGGTTTGAAAACTTCCTCAGGATGTTAGTGTTGCAGCCACTGCATGGACACCATTACACTTTAATTAGGTTCCACCTCAGTAAACGTGGAGAACAATATTAGGTGTCATAGAATCTATAGCTTCATCCATTGGCCTTTTCCAACATTTATTACACTTATTACTAATCTAGATATTGGACACTTGTATCAAAACATATTTACACAAATACAATCTGCCTGAAGAGGTAAAAAAAGGTAAGAGGTAAGAGTTCCATGTTCTTCCTGGGTAACATTATGTCAAAGAGCAAAGATGTCCATCTTCATTCACTTATGCTGACATAGAGAAACAATTTATTTTTCCTATTAGGTCCCCTCAAATTGGGAAGCTATTGACTGCAGGAATTTGGAGAATAAAGAGTTAAATGACGTGGTCATGTGATCGCTTTCACATTAGGTGGTAATGCATCGTATGATGACAGGGGATATGACAAAGCAGATAGATGTCCTGGACCTGTGCATGCATGCCCTTCCAGGAAACAAGACTGACTACTGACAACTCACCTCGGCACACCCCTTCTGCTTGGTGAGAGATGGAGATCTAACGCGCTACAGCTCCTCTCTTTCCATCAGCTTCTAACTTGTTAATCACATAGAGTATGAAGCATGAAATGAAAGGCTTTCCTCTGGAACAGATCCGACTGTGCCAAAATGAATTTTCTATTGGCAAAAAAGGGACATTTTATGAGACCAGTCAAATGCTCCCTAAATAACATTATTGAGCAAAGACAAAAATCACAGGGCCGAGGCAGTAAAATGTTACAATAAAAAAACACTCACATTTGAAAAAGAAAATGCACCTTTTGCAAGTGTTTAGCAGCTAGATCAGAAAAGACCTTTTTGCAAACACTGTCAGTGGCATCTAGCACCACATTCTAAGGACTCAGAGATGTGACAAACAGCAGCTGTACTGATTTATACAAAGCAACATGGGACTATGCCTTTAGCCAACATAAGACCACCAAAAAGACTTAGACGGACGTGGCGTACGAGCCGCAGTAATCTGGGAGTGTGGCTTCACACACTCCTGTCACTCACAAAGCCATATTAAGATAACAAAACAGCATTCCTTCATTTTTTTAATTGGTGTATTCAATGAACTGTAAATAATCAGAATTTGTAATGAACGTTCTCTGTTTACCTACAATAAATAAACACTAATTATGCAGGAACTGCAGTGCATTTCTAGATAAAGTGTTTAAATGCTAGAAGTTTGCTGAGAACCTACTCATATTAACTTGCTGACACAGTAACAATTAGGAAAATCATTAACTCCAGACTCTGCATGACAAGGACCTTATTTTCTCTCAGAAGAAAACTCATAGAAATGATTTAACATTCCATAATCCATATGTATTTTTCAAACAGAAAAGTTAATGTCGGAATTTATTGCAGGGATTATCGGCATTACTTAGCTGTAATGCTGTTCATCGACAAAATTGCTAAATAATTTATCACAAACAGAAACGTGGTAACTGTTGTGTGGTGTTTTCAGTGCTTTTGACCTACAGGTCATGAAGTTGGCTCTTCAGTACGTCTTGCTTAATGGCTGCAGTAGTCTGCCTGTGCTCCGAATCGCCGCGGTGGAAGTGACTTATCTGATTATTGTCCTATAATTCATCAAAGAATGTGCAACACAGCAAAAAATCTTTTATCATTAAGTTTAAATAAAAAGTTCTCCAGAGGTTCCTCACCGTAATATACTCTCAAGGTTAAAAATAACATTCTTCCAAGTAATACTTATTTCTCTGCTCTTACTTTCAGGGATTTTTTTTTGGAGATGAAGTGAACATACAGAAATAATATATATATATATATATATATATATATATATATATATATATATATATATAACAATGCAAAAATTTGAATGATCATTTTCTGCCTTTCCAAAGGAATGTCTATGACTTGTAATCATGTTGCATGTTTGAATAAGAAATCTAATTTCAAAGGCAATTCCACCCCGCATTTCATGATAATATAATCAATTACACAAGAATGCCCTACATACACAAAAGGAAATATATGCTATTTAAACATGCTCTACATGATAAACAACAATCACATTCTTAGTGGAATTTCACTTTAAGTACTTTTATAAAGAATATAACAACAAACCCATTTCAAGGGATTTGAACCCACAACCATGTTAACTGCTTTGGTGTGGATACTGGGGCCATTCCACATACAAGTGCCCAACATACAACTTAAAATGTTTCCTAAACACCAAATAGTCAGACATCACTACTCTCCAGTCTTTGTGTTATTTTCATTACAAAATATTTATTTTAGCACAGCCACTGAACAATTTAATTATGTTAGTGATTTGAGTGATATTAACTTATTAACTCATCATTTAGTTAATAACTGTAAATCACATGATTGGGTATATCAGTAAAACATTATACATAGATATTCCAAAGGACTACTATAAAGAGGTAAACCACTTAACGCATGAAGATATTTTCATAGGCATGCCAAAATAAGAGGCTCACACCCAAAGCTCTACGGCTGGCAGACCTCTGGACGTAGCCCTGCCCACTGCTGCTGTGATTGGCTGCAGGCCTAACTCCTCTCTCACCTGGAACATAGCTGAAGGATGAAGTCCCGCCCCTGATTGACAGCCTTAGGAGGGCTGAGCAGGCCCATGACAGACAAATACAATCTCATTTCCAATAAAAGCATAAAGGGGCTGCTCCTCTGTGGTACCGCAACAGACAGTTAAGAAGACAAGTCGTTTTATGTGTGTATGTGAGCGTTATCACCACTTTCCATTTAAAAAAATCTCCAGGTAATTTTTTAAAGCCTAAGTTATTTCGGTGCTTCTGCAGCTGCGTTTGACCATCCATCTCCTTAAATGCGTTTAGCTGCATTCTCAAAACACATACTTCAGATGCAACAGGATACTTACGGGGCACTGCTTGCAAGAAATTTCCATTTTTCAGGTTATACGTCTTAAATTAAGTTTATGAATATACACCATTTGAAGAAGCCTGGACTTAACTGATTCCCTGTGAAAGATTAAAGCAAATAAATGTCTGGCTTTGCGGATAATTCGTCACTTTAATGAGCTGGTAGGGCATTCAGACGAATGAAGGAAGAATGTCTGCAATGGACTATACTCCTTTAAGTGATCTGAGAGCAGTAGGAAGAGATGATAAAGTATGTCGCTGCAAACACCTTGACAATCCTAATCTACTGTTGGGTGTCATGTAAATAGAAATTTACAACCCAGCTAGTTGTTTATTGACAAAAAAATGCCATTTCTCAGCAGTCACAGTAATAAGGTCAGCATGCAGTACATGCGTTTGTCACAACAAGTATTCCTAAAAAAAAAAAAAAAAAGTTCTGTTTGATCCTGTGAGTGTTTACTGAAAAATAAGACCTAATACGATCATATTCTGTCACATCGGACAGCGCGTCCAGATATTGTTTTATTTTTATGTTTTTGGGAGAATACCAATTTCTTCCTGCTGGTTTCAAAAGTCTCCTTGGAATTGGGGTTATTTTGTGAGAATGCCACTGCACTTCTATTTAAACACAAACCTAAGCTTTTAGGCACGGCTTTTCCTATTTGCATATCTCTCAGTTTTCTCAATAGTGCGAAAAGCACCAAAGAGATACAATCGGTCTGTTTCTGCCATAGTTTACTAGTGCATAGTTCATGTACTACAAACCATTGTTATGCAGATTCATGAAGGTGAAGGAGACTGGGACATGACCAGGGGAAATGACTTTGGCTTCCCATTCCTCTGCACTGCCAGGTGTTTGCAGTGATGACTAAGGCCAAAGAGGGGTAGCCCACAGTGTGTATGTGCCAGCCAGATGGCACCGGCTCTAGAGCAGCACGTGAAAAGATCTGAGCACTGCGGATGCAGGGGGGGCTCCCTGGCTGAGAACTGAAGAAGCATGCAGATGACCTGAGATGCCCTGCACTCTAGGGGCCACACCAGCAGAGTCTGAGCTACAGGGAGACGGCCGGCTCCTAGATATGTCCTGCACTCTAGGGGCCACACCAGCAGAGTCTGAGCTACAGGGAGACGGCCGGCTCCTAGATATATTCTGCACTCTAGGGGCCGCACCAGCAGAGCCTGAGCTACAGGGAGACGGCCGGCTCCTAGATATATTCTGCACTCTAGGGGCTGCACCAGCAGAACCTGAGCTACAGGGAGACGGCCGGCTCCTAGATATATTCTGCACTCTAGGGGCCGCACCAGCAGAGCCTGAGCTACAGGGAGACGGCCGGCTCCTAGATATGTCCTGCACTCTAGGGGCCGCACCAGCAGAGCCTGAGCTACAGGGAGACGGCCGGCTCCTAGATATATTCTGCACTCTAGGGGCCGCACCAGCAGAACCTGAGTTACAGGGAGACGGCCGGCTCCTAGATATATTCTGCACTCTAGGGGCCGCACCAGCAGAGCCTGAGCTACAGGGAGACGGCCGGCTCCTAGATATATTCTGCACTCTAGGGGCCGCACCAGCAGAGCCTGAGCTACAGGGAGACGGCCGGCTCCTAGATATATTCTGCACTCTAGGGGCCGCACCAGCAGAGCCTGAGCTACAGGGAGACGGCCGGCTCCTAGATATGTCCTGCACTCTAGGGGGCGCACCAGCAGAACCTGAGCTACAGGGAGACGGCCGGCTCCTAGATATATTCTGCACTCTAGGGGCCGCACCAGCAGAGCCTGAGCTACAGGGAGACGGCCGGCTCCTAGATATATTCTGCACTCTAGGGGCTGCACCAGCAGAACCTGAGCTACAGGGAGACGGCCGGCTCCTAGATATATTCTGCACTCTAGGGGCCGCACCAGCAGAGCCTGAGCTACAGGGAGACGGCCGGCTCCTAGATATATTCTGCACTCTAGGGGCCGCACCAGCAGAACCTGAGCTACAGGGAGACCTGGTATAGCCATACTCCTGGATATGCCCTGTTTGCAGCAATTTTCTAATTTACTTACCAAGAACAAGGGAATTAGGCATCTGAATGACAGCTTAATATCTCAAAGGAAAAAAACACTAGTTTCCCCTAAATTCCCCTAGGTTCCTTTACTTTAAGTTATATCAAATTCATTCTGCCTAATATTTTAAAATTACTCAAATAAGTTATTACCTATGTTCTTCATAAGTTCGGTAAAATCAGTATGTATAATATCAGCAGTTTAGGAGTTTCATATGAAATAAAACAATAAGAACATCTGATAAAAAAACATTCCTACTGAGGGACATGTACACAGCAAGCAGGATAGGTAAATGCATTGTTAAACTGATAACAAAAACAGTCATTCGAACAGGGTTTGTGCAGATAGGAAGAGGGATAATACTATCACAGAAAAGTTAAACATTTATTCAATATTTACTGAGAAATACAGATTAAATGCCAACATCAGATTTTACATCTTTTGGATTATGGACTGTTGACTGAAGATAAATAAAATACTGCCAGAAAATGTACAGTGAATCAGTGCTCTGAATGAACAACTGTATTAAAAAAGAATGTAAGCACTCAAATTTACAGGACAGGCCTTTCACAGAATACTGTCTATATCTTCCTTTTCTCACTCCCAAATTCAAAAACTCCCAAATTCAAAAGTACAGCTTTTGTTTGAAAAGAATTTGATGAGAAAACCTTTGAATGGAGTTTTTAAGAGAATGTTGGACCATAGACATTCATTGGATTTGTATTACAACTAGTCTATCAGTATAAGAATGTGAGTTTAAAATTATGCATTTAACATAAGCAATAATAATTATAACAATAATAATAATAATAATAATAATAATAATAATAATAATAATAATGACTATTATTATTATTATTATTTGTATAAATGTAATGGAGAGTATTTACTACCATTAATCAAATTGGGTCCCAGAGTGATAACAGGAGAAAAGGCAGGCACTGGTGGGACATCAGGAAGTGAGGCAGGAGTTGGTGGGACATCAGGAAATGAGGCAGGAGTCGGTGGGACATCAGGAAATGAGGCAGGCACTGGTGGGACATCAGGAAGTGAGGCAGGAGTCGGTGGGACATCAGGAAATGAGGCAGGAGTCGTGGGACATCAGGAAATGAGGCAGGCACCGGTGGGACATCAGGAAGTGAGGCAGGAGTCGGTGGGACATCAGGAAATGAGGCAGGCACTGTTGGGACATCAGGAAGTGAGGCAGGAGTCGGTGGGACATCAGGAAATGAGGCAGGCACTGGTGGGACATCAGGAAGTGAGGCAGGAGTCGGTGGGACATCAGGAAATGAGGCAGGAGTCGTGGGACATCAGGAAGTGAGGCAGGAGTCGGTGGGACATCAGGAAATGAGGCAGGCACTGGTGGGACATCAGGAAATGAGGCAGGAGTCGTGGGACATCAGGAAGTGACACAGGCACCAGTGGGACATCAAGAAGTGAGGCAGGAGTCAGTGGGACATCATTGCATGACCAGGTGCAAGTGATGTGGCCCTTCTTGGGCCAAGCGCCTCGAGCACAGGTAGAGCAGCCTTCTCCAGGCCGGGGACTTGGCACATGGCCTCAAGGTCACAGCCAAGGCGAAGACGAGCTCTGGAGACACGGCAGAGGTGAACACAGGCTCAAGAGGTGCGGCAGAGGCGAATATGGGCTCTAGAGGCACAGCACTCGCAAAGATGGTTTTGGAGGCACAGAATGAGCGGCAGCCAATCCCAGGTCGGGCTCTGGAGGCTCAGGAGAAGCATAGGAGTCTAAAATCAGGTTATTACAGTGAGTTAAACCTTCACTGTGAAAGGCTTGTCGAAAAAGGAATAACCGTAAAATTGTAGGTCATAATCACACGGCAACACAATGACAACACATTAAAGACCTGGTAGCATAATTGATAGGACAGAGGATGTTTAAATTGCTGTTAAAATGAATCAAAAGCTCTTCATTGACTTAGACAGATAATTTGAACTGGAGGAAGAAGTCTTCTGGAATATATTAAGTCACTGTCCGAAATGCAGGTGTCCATGTTGCATGTCTCAAACTGAATATGAAAAGAAATAATTCAATAAATTCAATAAATAACACAAGTTAGAGTTAATATGCCATATAGTGAAGTGAGTCATATATTTCATATAGAGTTTCCGATACGTAAACAAATAGTTGTTCAGTACTGTAAGTCATTTATATTATGGATGGATAACATGCTAATGGGATGGTGCCAAGCTCCAGTGAAAAATCATTCTAGACATTAAGCGGCATGAATAATGACATGGGGCGGGGGGGGGGGGGGGGGGGGGGGGGGGGGGGGGGGGCTGTGCCTTGGCAAAATGTGGTAAAGCTTCAGAAAAACTAGAACTAAACTTTAACAAATGTCCAGACCAGCTAATTACACTCTGCATTTACAATGAGCAGGACCTAATAATCATTATTTCAGACTCAAAGTTACCGATAAAAAAAACATGGCAACTTGTACATTTATTTAGCCGACACTTCCGGCCAAAACGACGTAAAGTGGAGATCAAAGGGTGGGGTCACGCAGCACCCTCGGTATGATTGGGGTTCATGGCCTCGCTCAAGGGCCCCACTGGGACATGTTTACTCTGTCAACCATCAGTTTTGAACTAGCGACCTTCTGATCACATGCATAGGTTCCTAACCTGGAGAGACACACACGCAAAATTAAATTGCAATAACTATATTTATAATTAGGAGATTACCTTTAATGACCTGTGACTCAGAATTTTCATTTATGTAAGCCTAGTCTACTTTAAACAAGAAAAGGACATCATGACTACCTATCTATCTTTATCTGTGCACTATGAGTATGTGTGTGTATGTGTTCAAAGCAAATAGAAAAATATTTCTAGTAGATAATGAAGAATTAATCTGTTTTTCAAGGTAGGTAAACGTTTCAGCATGAGTAATATTTGAGCTAAAGAAAACTCATAATGCTTGAAAATGTTAATTGACTTTAACTCCCATGTTTTCATCATCATCAGAGTCATTGTTGCAGAGATCAGCAAACTGCACAATTCTTACATATAAATAAAACTTACAGGTAAATCGGCTGCCCCGAGCTTTAAGAAAATCAAGGGGGATTGAACTGCACTTTGATGCAAGCTCTGTGTCTTCATTATATCACAATATATAATTTTGTCATTTTGCTGATGCCTATTAGCCTGTAGACGACACACTGGTGCTGTCCAGCCCCACAAGACTCTCCCAGCAGGGTGTGTAGGCACATGAAAATGCATGCGCTCCGCATAGCAGCATGGCTGACCGTATTCTTGGTGCATGCCAGTGTTATTATACCATTCATTTTTTAAAATTTTGTTTTCATTTTTATATTATTTTAAATTTTCATTTGAAATACAGTTTAGTTTTAGTACGTTTTCAATTAGGTTTTATTAGTTTTTATTTTTAATGTATGTCTACTTCGTTTTTATATAGTTTTAGTAATTTCACTTTTAGGGACAGACTACAAGACGCTAGTTTAGGGAGTCCAGTAGGAAAACCCACAGTGCATATTATGTCCTCAAAAAGGACATATTTATGGACATTAAATATAAATGAAACAACAGTTTAACTAAACATGATAAAAACACAGTTACAGAAAGTATTTGACAGTTATTTTACCTTATTTCAGTTAGCATTTATAATATTTGTTTTAGCTGTAAGGCTTTTTTTTGTTACTTATTTTAGTTATTTTATCATATTTAATTTCAGTTTACGGTAATGATTTCTTATAGTTTTAGTTTTCGTTAGCAATAATAACCCTGGTCCATACTTTTGCAGTCATAGGCATTTCTGACCATACAAATGCTCATATTTTGTTACAGGCTACTTATCACTCATATTTTACTAGTCCCTACTGCCAGGTCATTATTAGTTCCTAGGAGTATGAAATGAGTGTCATTCATGTCCTTTTAAACAATGAATTTTTTCATTAACATTTGTCATTTTAAAAAACCCATAGAAGGTTAATGAAGGGCACTTATGCGGCTTCTGGTTCAATTCAGATTTGAGTAGTTTGACAATGACAGTTTAATTACAGCTATACCAGGAAATAATAGCAAAAATAGTTAGGAGTGACAAATCAGTATACAGTTAATTCCAAATCCTGTAATATCTGGAGGAACTAGCTTACAGTATAAGTAAATACATATAAGATACATATAAGATAAGATACAGTAAATCTGTAACTTCCTGAGGTTTAAAAGATCATTACTACTAGTGCATGATGTTTGCACTGAATACAGACAGAAAAAATTATTTAAAAAAAATCCCTGTTGACTAGTACAAAAAGTAACCCCAACAGCCAATCATGTGCTCTTCACAGCCTTCCATACGAATCTGGCTTTGCAACTGCAGAAGATGCTTCCTGCAAGGCAGTCATATTTCTGAAACACAAAGCCACTGATGAAATGCATAAACATCCTGAGTAAGATCAAAGGATCTGATAGAAGAAATTATTATTCGGGGGAGAAAATGACAGTTATGGAGACACGTGTAGTGATCGCTCTACTTAAATATTGCATTATCTGCCATATTGTCGTCTAATCACATGTTTATCAGTAATGAAATGAGTCGATGATGATCTGTTACCTGACAAAATCGCATCACGGTATTTTGGGATACCAGGTATTTCACTTCAGAAAGTCATGGGTGTATATATGTGAAACGGAGAGAGTGATTTTACTGTTCATTGTTTAAGGATGCTCAACCACTCCCAAAGGCAGAATATTCTCTCATTTTGATGGGCACTGACTGTCCAAATTTGATTCATACTGCACTCAAAATTGGGGGTTAAAACTGGTCTTGTAGTGTATTTTCAGTAATAAACCACCAACTTTTTCTCTTGGGTTGTACTAAACATTTTGCCTGAATAAATCTTAAAATGTATGACGTTGGATTATTGTGTTTAATCGGTTTGGTAATAATAAACACTGATAAATTTAATGTAGGTAGATGTTTTCACCTACGAATATTTTTATGGGGCTGATACCATGACTCTGTATGCAACAGATTTTTAACTCTTAAACGTGCTTTAAAAAAAAGTAAATTGAAAAAATTAAAAAATTTATATATATATATATACACATATATATATTATATATATTTATAATATATATAATGTGTCTGTGTGTGTGTGTGTGTGTGCTTCTACTTAAATAATAATCCATAAGTGGGGTGAGTGTAACTGACCCATCAGAAGAACAGCTTGGGAGAATATGAGACAGAATTGACCACAATTATCATCATGCTTCAATTACACAGTAATCTTCCTCTTCTCACTCCACTCAGCTACTTGCAGGCGAATGCCAAATGCTCACTTATTTGCATGTTTCGTGAAGGAAATCATTAGGCCACTGAAAATAATGGTATGAGTGCTGGTTGGCTAGTCGCCCACGTGGTTCGTCACTATAAGATGAGCCATCCCCCAGAATATGTATAATTGTGCTCTGCGTTTTATGCTAAATAGATCACCATGTTTAAAATCCCCCCCACCCCACCACGGGCCTCCAAGCTAGCCCTTCGTGTTATTTGAAGTATAAATACGAGATATAGGAATAGCCAGAAGTATCGAAGTTAATGTGCTCCATGGAGGGGATTACAAAGTGTAATTTATACATAAAGTCTTCTTAAGGAAATGCTTTTAAGTAAAGCTCAGAAACAAAACTGCCTGCCATTTTACTCTCAGGAAATGGAGCAGATTAATTAAAGGATATGTAACTGCCTTCTGTAGCAGCTGGATGGGTAATAGTAGCTATACAGACTGCTGTAGTACTGTAATAACGACATCCAGAATAGCAGCAACGCAGTGTTTGCTGTGCTCTACATTTAATTAGTACTTCTGATCTAGGGAATGAAGTGTCAATCTTTATTTGGTGCTACGAGACTGACAAGTCCTCCTGTCTCTCTCTACTGCTGACGATGACACCATGGGCCGAGTCAAACTTTATATGCTTCTGCTTGCACTGTTTACATTAAGATGACACCTCCTGTATATTTCTTCAGTTCCTCTTCTGAACACCTTGACAAGGAGTTGAATGAGGGGAAAGTGTGTCAGCTTGTAATGGTTTTGTAATGACAGGAACAAAACAGAGGCCCACTTTGTTCTTGAATCCTTTATCTTCTGAATCCCGTCGTTTTATGCTGCATTCAGCACATTTCTAATTCTGATGCAGTTTTCTATCGTTGACAGGGGCTTTTGGAGAAACAAGAGAAAGGCTTGCAGGAATTAGAAATGCGCTGAGGATAGCAGGAAACAGGCAAGACTTTGATAAGAAATGGATCGGCAACAGCTGAAGAACTAAAGATCAAGGTCATGTTTTGGGTTCCCCTTGAATTTTAGCACCATAAATATTGTCCAGCCTAACTGGGGTTGATGGTAATGCCTTTTGTTACAGTGTAGCTAAAATTACAACTCAAAAGGTGCAGCGAATGTAGCACACAATGTTAAATATACATATAAACTTCTTTTTATAGAACTGACTGGTTAAAATACAACCAAAAGATACAATACTTAAAAAATAATACTAACTATAAAAATTAACCGTTTTGAACTTCGTAAATCCAGTAATATTGTGAATTATTTCTATGTATTTTATGTTCAGAAAGTGCAGAGTCCTTTGATAAGATAAGAGAATGTTATTGTAATGCTGGCATCCCATCATTCCCACATTCTGCCCTGTGCTTCCTGGGCTTGGATCCAGGCTTTCTGCAGCCCTGCATTTGATAAGAGCTTGTGAAAAATGGATGGATCGAACAAAAGGTAATAAAACATTTCAAAAAGTGAAATATCTTGATTAGTATTCAGTCCCCTAACTCAAATAATAGAAGAACCTTTGGGTCTTCTGGGGCAAGTTCCTGAGATGTGGATTTGCTGATCCTGATAGATTTGCACATCTGCAAAATTAGCCAATTCTTGTTGGTAGAACTGTTTGAACTTTGTTAAATTGGATGAATATCACTCGTGGCCGGCAGTCTTCAGAGTAAAGCATCAGATGGAAATGGGGAACCAATATTCAGTCCTGCAGTCACACTCCTCTTTAACATCAGCTTAATATTCTCCCACAGGAGAGATGAGACAAGGGTTTAAGAGAAAGTAAAGGAATATAGTTAACTGCATCGTATACCCAAGCAGACCCAGAACATTTCAAGCGTTTGGAAACAAATAGCAGTACCTTTGAGATCTGAATTTAAAGTATTTCTTTATGCGTGTCTTTGTGACTCACTGTATATATATTAGGAAAATTTGTTTAAAGTAGCATTAAGCTATTGAGTATTTTATGAAATAAAATACTAGTTTACATTCAATGCAAACATACACTGTATTCTGTGGGGAAATGATCTATCTATCTATCTATCTATCTATCTATCATGCAGAATAAGTCTAAAATGGTAGCGAATGAACTATACAGTATCAGTTTCACAAGCCATTGCGAAATAATAAAATAAAACACAAATATGCTCACAGAAATGATACCTAGCAAATATGCCAGTCCTTCAAACTTATGCATACATTTTATGCTACAATAAAGTGAATTTGCTACTTTTAGGTATAGATTATATTCAGTAAGTATTAAGTAAGTAAAAATCACACACAGCGAAACTGCAACCTGCATAAAAACATGGAAGGCAGAAGACTGCAGACCAAGGCTTTAAAAATAAACTGAGAAATATTGCATTAATTAAAATGCATGAATGTCATTAATGCAAACTTTACTTCTCCCCTGGCACTTGGTGGTGATAACAGCACTGTGCACTACTTGTAGGTATACAAGCAACGTTACGTGCATGGTGTTTGTATGGTGTGTGTATGGTGTTTGTACGGTGTGTGTATGGTGGGTGTGTATGGTGGGTGTATGGTGTGTGTATGGTGTGTGTATGGTGTTTGTACGGTGTGTGTATGGTGGGTGTATGGTGTGTGTATGGTGTTTGTATGGTGTGCGTATGGTGTTTGTATGGTGTGTGTATGGTGTTTGTATGGTGGGTGTGTGGTGTTTGTATGGTGTGTGTATGGTGTGTGTATGGTGGGTGTATGGTGGGTTTGTATGGTGTGTGTATGGTGGGTGTGTGGTGTTTGTATGATGTGTGTATGGTGGGTTTGTATGGTGTTTGTACATTGGGTGTATGGTGTTTGTACAGTGTGTGTATGGAGGGTGTGTATGGTGTGTGTATGGTGTTTGTATGGTGAAGTGTATGGTGTTTGTACAGTGTTTGTACAGTGTTTGTACGGTGGGCGTATGGTGTTTGTACAGTGTTTGTACGGTGTGTGTATGGTGGGCGTATGGTATGTGTATGGTGTTTGTACAGTGTGTGTATGGTGTGTGTATGGTGGGTGTATGGTGTGTGTATGGTGTTTGTACAGTGTGTGTACAGTGTGTGTATGGTGTTTGTATGATGTTTGTACAGTGTGTGTACAGTGTGTGTATGGTGTTTGTATGGTGTGTGTATGGTGTTTTTATGGTGTGTGTATGGTGTTTGTATGGTGTGTGTATGGTGGGTGTATGGTGTGTGTATGGTTTTTGTATGGTGTGTGTATGGTGGGTGTATGGTGTGTGTATGGTGGACTTTAATAAAGTAAAAATGTCCAGGTGTAAAGACACTAGAAAATACAAAAAATTGCAAAAATGCCTCAATTTAAACAAATTGCTGTGCTGCAGATATAAATGTTGTTTTTGTGTCAGCCAGACGCAGATACCAAAATAGAAAGTGCAGTTGAGAGATCATAATTTTATGATTATGGAACCTGAAATCACTACATTGCCAGCATTAAATATGTTGTGGTCTAGCCAATGTCCTTCACATGGCTACATCTGTAGCCCACATCAGTAGCCTGTAATAAATTGCATTTTATTGAATGGGAAGACACCTTTATCCAAAGCATCATTTTGTGAAAGGAGGGTGACAGTTCCTGGAGCAATTGGGGGTTAAGAGCCTCATTCCAGGACTCAACCGTGAAATCACACTGCTGACCCCGGGAGGGTGACCTTCCCATCACAGACATAGCACCTGAACGCACCCGAACACTCCCAAACGCACCCGAACACACCCAAACGCTCCCAAACGCACCCAAACGCTCCCAAACACTCTCAAATGCACCCAAACGCTCCCAAACACACCCAAACGCTCCCAAATGCTCCCAAACGCACCCAAACGCACCCAAATGCTCCCAAACACTCCCAAACGCTCCCAAACACACCCAAATCCTCCCAAACGCTCCCAAACACACTCAAACGCTCCTGAACAGACCCAAACACTCCTAAACACACCCAAACGCTCCCAAACACACCCAAACGCTCCCAAACGTTTCCAAAGGCTCCTGAACAGACCCAAACGCTCCCAAACACTCCTAAACGCACCCAAACGCTCCCAAACGCCACTAAATGCACCCAAACGCTCCCAAACGCTGCAAAGCGACCACCTCTCATTTCTTACATTTGTCACATGGCCCCAAAACACCTGAATCAAGATCACTTAATAACAGTGAGTATAACAATCATCATTACTCCATCTAAATAGGAACAAAAATTCAATAGCTTCACTACACAATCACTAAATAATGTCAGGAGAGCTACAGAACAGGCATTACAAGAAAATATATTTAGTGAACATTTGTGAAACTTTCTAGTACATAATATACTTAAGAGCCACCAGCAATGCTGCTGTTTTATTTACAGCCTGATTGCATTGGTTTAATAAATAAATTACTCTTTAATTACTATGCTTTGCCCAATATACTCAAAGTCGCAAAGAGGTGGTTCTTTTTCCTACTTAATTCCCTATGAGATATATTTCTGATTCAATATGCATTCTGTTGCACGCCATGAATTTGCCAGTTAACAGCATTGTTTAGCAGAGTGCATGTGCAGATATGTGAAGCTAAGCTCACTATATCTCATGCTGCGGAATTTTCAGACACCTCAGTTCCTGATCAATCTAACCATCTGGACTCTTTTTGTCCTTCTGACTGCAGTGTCCTTAGCTTACCTGGCCACCTTGTCCGAGTGACCAGTTCTCCTCCCTCTTCCTTATGCAGTCACATAACGGAGAACTGCTCAGCGGCTCCCCAGAAAAGACAAATGAGGTCTAACCCTCAGCCAAGGGCTAGTTTGTGCTCTGTTAGAGCAAAGGCGTCCAGGGCTGAGCTAGGACGGTGATTAATGTACTCTGCTTACAAAAGTGCAAAATTTTCAGGTTTAACTTCAAAGTCACTCTTTAACAAAAGAGACTAAAAAGCTAATACTGTTGATTAGTGACAAGTTTCTAGAAAACGCAAATATGTATTCGTCAAAAACAGGTAACTTTGACCAGCTTTTCAGCTTTCCATTGTTGCATAATATATCATTATAAACTGAAATTAACTATGTCAAAGATTAAGCATTGTCATGATTTTCTGTAAGTATTATGTTTTAAAAGGTCACGTTTACATAAATACATGCCCTGGGGTACTGAGTTCTCTGTGAAGATCAAAGGGGTGCAGCATCATAATGTAATTATTATGGCACCTCCCATCAAAAGTTTGATGAAATCTCGCTACTCTCAGTTCTGCTATACTGCTGGAAAGTGGGCACCTGTGTCTAAGGTGACTCACTTACAGGAAGTATGTTTATTCCGGAGACACCATTTTTCATATTATACTGGCCTATGGCTGCCTCAAGGACAATCGTAAGTGCTACGCACAATACTTCATAATAAAAATGACCTATTTGCCAAAAATGTGCCTATTTTCCAGATTGTATCTGGTGCAAAGTCAAAGGACTAATTATCACATTCAGGATTTTTAGTTCTGCTGCAGGTGAAGCTAATCCTCATAATTCAGGAAGGTTTGCTGGACTGACTGTAGTATACAGAGCTTCAGCTCTTCAAAGCTCTTTCTCCAAATTAAACCAAACAAGCAGACTGTTTTAGCTGTTGTTCATTGCAAGGTAAAAGAAACATTGTTTAATTTGCAAATCAGATTTTACTGGTCAGTTATACCTTTCTAAAACATCCCGCTCCTGATAATGAACTACACTAGTGCCCAAAAATGTGGAACCACTGCGAATTTATAGAGATCGCAAAACTTTATTAAATTCTTGCTCCAGTTACTTATTTTATCATCCAATGTATGATATTTGTAAAATTCTTTGATTGTTTATAAACATTACCGCTAATATTCATGTCTTAATCTTTAAAATGTAATTTTAGCTACTAGTGCAGGACATTCTCAGGTAAATTCACAAACTTATAGCCTCAAGCTTCTCTCACTGTCTATAGAGATGATTTTTATAAATTTGCTTTATTAAAACAAGCAGCAACAAAAATGTGATACCATTATATTATTAATTATATTATTCCACTGATAAATATCTATTCTGCTATGTTTTTAATCATTTGCAATTTCACAGATGACTGCCACACTAAACATTTTACATGAGGGATCGAAATTACATTTTAAGGTGATTGTATCTCTTTATTTGCCAAAAATGGCTAAGAAGTCTGCTTTGGTTTGGCTTATTAACCACTGAATACAAGCAAAGCAAAGCTTGGGTTCCCCTGTGGTGTTTGGCAACAAATCAATGCCTGATTTCTACAGGGGTGCATGTTGGAAAGGAAGACACCAAAGGATGATGGTGCAGCACAGCATCACGGGAACATATGGGACCAATACCATAGAACCATGTGTATCCTAAATACGTCAAAGAGCAGTGGTGATATCAAGGGGAAGGTGATGGATTATGCTTCTTACATATAACATGTGCTCACGTTAAACTGTGCTTATGCAATGCAAATGTGTGCCACGTGTATAAAGATTACTGGTTGCATATTCGTTAGTTATTAATTTTATTTTGAAAACTCATTTAAAAAACTGTGTTAAGAATTAAACTCCGTTGCATATTTGAAGGGGCGGCATGGTGGTGTAGTGGTTAGCACTGTTGCCTCACATCTCTGGGATGCGCGTTTGAGTCTCTGCCGGGGTTACATGTGTATGGAGTTTGCACCCCCATCCTGGGTTGTTCCCTGCCTCATTCCCATAGCTTCCAGGAGAGGCTCCGGACCCCCTGATGGATAAGCAGTTTGGAAAATGGATGGATGCATATTTGAATTTACGTTCACCGTCACACTTAGGGACAACCTAAATAAAATGCCTATCCGTCAGAAAATGAGGACGGCAGGAAAAAACAAACAAACATGCACATCACAAGTATTTATTGTTGATAAAAGCAAATGTTATAACACATTGGTAAATGATCCATTTTAATATTTTCATCAAGCAGGGTTGGCCTGATGCATCATTTGTTATATAAAATTCAAAACAGTATGAATTTAATTTTATAAAAGCAATTATCACCCTTTTCTATTGCTCTTGTAAACATAATTGTTTAGAAAGTCAGACTTTGCTGTTAGACGTATTCAGCAAAGGCCCAACTCAATCTACAGTATGTTGCAGACGACTTGGCCTTCTTAACCCCATGGCCATTAACACCAGTGACAGAGGATCAACAGTGGGCTGGATGTATGGAACAGAAGCTAGGCTGGACCATTGGCTGACCAGTGCTCCATGTGTCTCATTTTGTGAAATTAATTACCTTAGAGATTAAGCATTCTCATGATTTTCTGTAAGATTTATGTTTTAAAAGACATGCTGTACATCCTGAGTTATTCGTGACATTTTACTTGAAATATTCATGTACAACACATTATAGATACCTTATAATGCATTATAATTCATTCATTAATTATTATAAACATTTATAAATTGTAATGATTTATAAAAAGGCATGACGCATTATAGGCATGTTTATTATGCATTATGAATGCTGTATGAAGCTTTCAACTATAATGCACTATAAAAACCTTCATAATGCATTATAATGCTTATACTGAACTTTATAATGCAAAATAAGCATGCCTATAATGTGTTATGCCTTTTTATAAATATTTATAGCCATGTTTATAAATTTATGAATGCTTTATAATGCATTATGAAGGTATCTATAATGCATTAGGATGACTGCTTTAAGGGAAGTTTGCCATATTTTTTAATTAGAAAAAGAGTACTATCTGTGATTTGATCTTAATGCAATCTTCAATCTGGCAACAAAAATCCATTCATCGGTTTCTAACCTATCCAGCCTATTCAGAAAGAAGGCCAGCTGTTATTGTTGTCAGCCTCTCCTTTCGCTGTGTGTAAATGGTGGTGTTTGTATAGGTCATGCTGGAAGGAACATATAAGACTTTTCTAAGGATCTGGCATTAACACCAAGGTCCATCCACTGATTCCAAGTTCGTGTAATGCCATTTTGAAAGGTTACCTTTTTTGGAAAAGGTCAGATTCATCCTATTCTCTTCTCTCTGATTGTATCATTGCAGCTTAATAGACAGGCATATGGGTCTTGACCATTTGTATCTCAAGGTTTTTTTTTTGTGATACCTGAAATATCACAAGAGACATTTCTGGATGGAGCATATGTTCTCATTAAAAACACACATCCCTCGGAAAATAATCAGTCAGTAGGTCTGTGACCAAGTGGCAAATATAAGTTAGGGCGTTTTTGGTCATTTTAAACTTGTTCAAAATCAAGACATTTGTACTTAAATCCTAGAAGTGTTCAGGCAATCACAGAAGCATTTTTAATCACTTTTTTCCAATTCTGATCTTCATATAAAAGTATATCAAATAAATAAAAGTAGAGCGATGTTTATCTGATGAATGAGAAAGTCTCTGCAGAAAAAAAGTACTGAGGCCACGAAGCCTGCTGAGGTTAAAAGCAACACAATTCTAGCACTGGTGTAGTGAACACGCCGAACTAAAGAAACAATGACAATATTTCTTTTTTGGTGTGATGCCCTCTGTGACATACTGCAAGGATCCAGCATTTCTTAAATATGATCTTGAGCAAGTCTGTCACCGGCTATTCTCTATTAACGTCACAACAGCAAACAACTTCCACCTGAAAGCTAACCAGATATGAGTGCAGTGGCCTGATTATAGGGGACACGCCAGGGCACCGTGAATCCCAGACAAGACCAGAAGGAAGTCGCTGAGCAGAGCTTTAGCAGGAAGGACACGGTGCTGGAGTGAGACCACACTGTGTAGAACTCCTTAGGACCCCATAGGAGAGGGTGGCCCTCTGCTACATTCTTTTCAGGACCACACTGTGTAGAACTCCTTAGGACCCCATAGGAGAGGGTAGCCCTCTGCTACATTCTTTTCAGGCTAGAATAAAATCACGTTTGTACATAAAATGTACAACACTTCCCCAGGATGTCATCAGTTTGAGCTGCACGCCATTGTAAACTGCTCACAAATTGCATTTATTTATGTGACTACAATAAGTGAAGTTTGGCATGATTGCATGGGTGGTACATGTGGGCAATAATATTTGTGTGCGAGTTTTCTTCTCTGTTTGGGCCCATTCTTCACTTTGGCCTCAAACCGGGCGTTGATCTATACCACAGCATTAGTACAGAGAGCAACATGTAAACGGGCTTATAATCTCACTTATGATGTATGGCACTGTCACAAAAAGACAGATGTGTGCATAAGAATCTATACACACAGTTTATTAATACGTTTTTGCTGATTTTTTCAGTGCATTGAATTCATCGTAGGGCCACTTCCGCAAGAATTGATTGAGTAAAATCTGAAGCAGAAGTCCCACAGGGCCATGTGTAACAACCCAGGACCTTATATAGGGCGACATAAATCTCCTGTCAGCAGCTTTGCTCCAAGAATGACATTTGCATATTCAGCATTTCTTATAATGCAGAGCAAGAGGGAGACTTTTTCTTTATGAATCGGGGCCAGTCAGGGATCTTCTCACTGGATCATCTGCAGGGGAGACGGTCTCCTTTCTGTCACATACTGATCACTGGATCATCTGCATGGGAGACGGTCTCCTTTCTGTCACATACTGATCACTGGATCATCTGCAGGGGAGACGGTCTCCTTTCTGTCACATACTGATCACTGGATCATCTGCAGGGGAGACGGTCTCCTTTCTGTCACATACTGATCACTGGATCATCTGCAGGGGAGACGGTCTCCTTTCTGTCACATACTGATCACAATGCACACATACAGAATTATACATACAGGGGATGTATAAATATATATACTGTATATATACACACACATTCTCTCTCTCTCTCTCTCTCTCTCTCTATATATATATATATATATATATATATTTGTGTGTGTGTGTGTGTGTGTGTGTGTGTGTGTGTGTATATATATATATATATATATATATATATATATATATATATATATATATATATATATATATATAGCCTACAGCAGATTTACTGGCTCTGGATAATGTCATCTGCAAGAAGTAATTTTGAGAAATATAATGTTTTTTCACGCACATGGCACTCCCTGATGGGTAATGATCGCAGATATTAATACAATAGCTCTTCCATCTCCCTTTGTGTGTCTCTTATTGTTTGGAATATTTCTTCAAAGGAAGAGTAACACTGACATTGATTCGATAAGTGGTGACTTTCAGCTGATGATGCAGCAGATGACTGTCGTTCACATTTCAGTCCTTAACGAGTCCCCGCATGCGCATGGAAGCACAGAGCAGCACAGTGTCTGGCGTGTGGCGTGTGGCGTGTGGCGTGCTCACTGTCATGTATGACCTTCAGGTGTCTTTGTAGTGTGACCGACAACATGAAGACAGGAACAATGACGCTTCTACATAAGCCTGTGAAAGTCCGTCAGCAGACGCACATCTACACATGTACATATTCTGTTTTTATCTTATTATTCATTTAGCACTGATGTTACTATAGTTTTATGTTATTATGCTTTATTCTAATTTATTATAATTCCACATTTATAATGAAAAAGAGAAACAAAAAGCATTTTAATGCGAGTATTCGTGCTATGGGAAAGGACTGATAAGGAAAATTCAATTTAATTGGGTAACAAAAGACTAATTTAAAAATTAAACAAAAGAAACCTCCCCTTAATGCTAAGTGCAAGAATTAACATATCGTATGTCCCACGATCATCCGCAAGCACCGTTTGATTTTCATGTGCACAGTGTCTCTTCCCTGTCACCTTCCCCTGAAAAGGAGCGTTGCTGTTTGCGAAGGTCTGGCAGCTGCAGTGCTCTGTACGCTATTGGTCCCATGTGCACCTATGACATTACTGTGCAGTGTCATGGCTCAGGGCCTCTTCCTCCAGCACACGTCCCCGTAAACATGGGGGATTGATCTGCAGCCAGACACCACAAGGGAGGCATTGTCTGTGAATGAACCTATGCCTCACTTGCAGCTTTACTCCATTTGTGCTCAACAAATAATGCGACGCAGAATTTCCAATAAACTGCAGCTTTGCTCTCTTTGGGATCAGTTTACAAAACTACTTCATATGTTTGATATGTTTAACCAATTGCTATTATATAAGCAGTCCTAAGGTTATGGATGAGATCTATTCCCGAAGTCGGTCTTTAAGTCTGATTTGTAGGTAAGTAGGAAAAATAACAATACATTACATAATAACACTAATAATAATAATAATAACACTAATAATAATAATAATAATAACAATAAAATAACTTTTTTTATCATTATCATTATTACTACACAGCCACCATACGTACTGTACTGCACCTTGAGTCGACCAACTGCAATGTTCTCAAGAATGACACAAAGCAGAGAATCCATTCATTATTATCAACCATTGTATTTAACCCGAATATTTTATATGACATGCTTTGTGGCCTCTCGTAAGTACAAGTTATCCGTCAGTCGGACAACTTAACCAGGAGACTGCCTGTACACTATTTACAACCTATTTACAAAGTCTGAGAAATTATATCACCTTACGAAGATCATTTAAATCCATAATGTAACATGTTTTGTGTGGTAGGTATCTGTGAAAAAGGTCTTTGTAATGTTGATCACTTAGTGAAAAACAGTCTAATTGGCTGATTCTGTATTGCTGAAAAGCAGAGCCTGACATCCCATCCTACTCAATTAAAATGTTACGATTTTGTCATATAGGTTGTTAAAATGTTTATACTGATTCATGTCAATTTTATCTTACAACAGACTAACAACAATATTGTTTTTATTGGGAAACATGTAATGGTTTTTCATAAAGATAACTGACTTTAAATATTTCAAGAAACAGAGCATTGGTGATGTTTTATTGCAATAATGGTTTGTTTAGCATTTACAGGTCACATCCTCACACATCCGCTCACATTGTTTGCGGAACATCCAGCCCAAATCAACCATCGGAGTACCTGGAATTTCTCTAGCTATGGATGTTTAAGGTTGGCAGGGCCTTGGTTGACCAATAAAAATGCATCAAGTTCTCCGAAATGGTATTTTACGGTAAATTTAAACTCAGTATATAGAATGGCTCAAGAGTCGCTTTATTTCCTGAATGTGTTTTTCAAAGAATGAAACAATGGTCACATTAAATTCAAAGCTCAAAATTCCCTGCAATGTTTTAGAAAATGGAAAAATGAAGAATTAAATTAAATGGGAAATATAAGTGTCAGAGCTTGACTATATAATCCTTACGCCAACACTTTATACCTCAAACTATCTACAGTAGAAGTGCAAAGTATATTAGAAATACATAAAAATGAAAGACAAATGTACTCTGTGCATCACGCCAGGGCCTTTTCCATGCTTTTCCCTTCAGCCTGTAGCATTGGAATCCAAACTGTTGTACTTAAGTAACTCCTACATTATCAGAATCCTCCAGAAGATGCTATTAGCTTCCTTTTGTATAAAAACCCTGAAAACAACTTTAAGAAGTTAAGTTTAATGTGAAAACTGCAAGAATTAGGTAAGAACTGCTGAATTGGAGCATTTCCAAACACAGACCTCCTAAGTGTGTAAGTTGGCAGTGCAACTAAGCAAGTGTTTATATTCGCTAGGTTCAATTTCTGCAGTTCCGCCTGCAGGAAGCAAAGGATGAACTGAATCATGGCAATAACCGAATGTAAATATGCGAAAGGTCTCTGCCTTACAGATGAGCTTGATGTTGGGGGCTCTACTTTCAAAATGATTTTTCAGGGTTTAGTGATCCACTGCAATAGTTAAATTACCATTTTATCAATTAATGTCACACCCAAGGCTAATTTAGCTTCATGGCAAAGATCCACTGCCCAAAAGAATATGCAAATTTTGAGTCGTTTGATTTCTGCCCAAATTATATCACAGGGCTCCTTTGCAAGAAGACATCATGGACTTCCACAAAATACCAAAACTGTGAAAATCCACATAACAAAGGGACCTGCTTGCATGGAGACAATTCAGAGACAGGCTGAGCTACTGGAAGGACCATACTTGTTTTTACTTATAAAATATGCAGTGTGCTGACTGACTGCTCCGCACACTGCGTCCACTGTCCCCTAAATGCAGCATTGCAGTGGATTCTTACAGCCCGTAGATGTGCCATCAATCGTAATGGTTTCACAATGAAGAAGAACAAGCTGCAGTATGCTTGCAATATGCAGTAGCCATAAACACATATTCTCACCTACCCACACAAAAAATGCTCCTCTGTACAATCAATGTAATGCCATATACAGGCAGACTGATATATTACCCAACAACATAAGACTGGACAATTAATTATTTTTCAGGATTTGCAGTTTCGGGTGCACGGTGTTTTCTGTGTGCCGTGATAATTAGTTTTTGTTTTACATTGTTTTTTTGTCGGTTTTTATGAAATTATGCAAAATCGTACTCGTGCACACACACGCACGCACACGCACAAAGACGCACACACTCACACAAACACAAAAACACCTGATCAAAACGCTCACAGATGCTTCTTAGGGAAAGCATGGTATTTTACTTAATCTAAGGAATCAATAGGGTGGGGAGAGGGAGAGCAGTAAGACATCTGAATAAATTAGAGAGGTTCCCTGTAAATGATGTTCAGCCACACAGCTCTCATTGGCCGGGGCTTTTTTGATGTGTGCTTTCCTATCAATTAGTCAGCCTTGCTAAGAAGCCCATGAATGTCAGATTGTGGATGGAGATGCGGCAGAGCATGTCTCTGTTGGCTTTTCAAATCTGGCATCCTGTTTCACCTGAAATGTGCTTTGTTCTTCATTGCTTCTGCCGTTGCGAACCAGGAGCCTCACTGATCTGAAAGCCATTGTGCCACAGCCAAATATAATGAGTGGCCTTAAAGAATCAGCAGTTTGACGCAGGGCTGCTGGGTTTTTCCTTTAGATTTCACTAGACGGGAGATTTAAAGACCGTTCTGAAGCTCTGCTCAGCTCGGAGCAGTGGACAGATACCTGAGGTTCTAAGAGCACGGATGCTGAGCGACTGCAGCAAAATCATCTGGAGTCCAATTGATTTTATTAGGCAAAAGGAAAGAGAAACCTCCAGAAGCGAAACCAGTGTACGTGACTGGGAGATACTTCTCGCCAGTATATTGAACTCTGAGGACATTGATCCCAGGTATTGTTGCTGTGAGGTAAAGTTTTCACATTGTTACATCTGCATTAACAAGATGGAAGAGCTCTACAAAAATAAACTGATGTGTTTAGAATTAGAGCCAATAACCCTCATTCTCACACATTCACTCTATCAGGTCCCACTGTGCTGTTCTGCATAGATAAGGGTTCATAGAGGTAAATGTTTTGCTCCAGTAACATCATTTCAGAATTTCTCTCACAGATATACATACAGGGCTCACAGAACGTCTTGTGAATTCAGTGAAAACATTTCAAATGTACAGGTTTCATAACAAAAAACATTACTTATTCAATTATGTACAAAAATTACAAACAACCAGTTGTTTTAAGTAAAAAATTCATTTCAAGTAACAATAAATTAAAACCCAAAGTGTAGTTATAAAAGACCTGTTCTGAATTAAAATGTTCACTGAAAAGCAGTTTCACTGGGTACTTTTCAATTTGTAACATTTGCAATAACATAGAACACCAAACAATTGTGGTTGTAGCCCTTTGGGAGCCAGTGACTATAACTGCAATTAATGACAAGAACAGAACTGAACCAGTTCGTCAAAAAATGATGACACTTAATAAAAAGAAAATGTGTACTGTATGTGGAGGATAAATGCAGATATTACTATTGCTAAGTCAAAGTACAGTACTTTTGTTATGAAGCCAATAAATTTGCAACATTTCTGTGGAATTAAGCAAGAGTCCCCTTACTCTGGGCATACAGTACATGCTGTGTACAATGTTTATCTATCTATCTATCTATCTATCTATCTATCTATCTATCTATCTATCTATCTATCTATCTATCTATCTATCTATCTATCTATCTATCTATCTATCTATCTATCTATCTATCTATCTATCTATCTATCTATCTATGTGTGTGTATAGCTCTCACAGAAAGGGCATTTCAAATATCACATACACAATGACTTTTAAGCATAGCCGCATCATCCCACCTTGTCTGACTTCAGCCAGCAGTAACATGTCATTTCAGTGTGATGAACAGGGAGGAGCAGGAGATTACAGGAGGAAACAACAGTCCATAGGACATGCTTGCCTGCAACTGGCTTTGTTTGTGCCTGAGTTATTCATACTTTCATGCAAAAAGCTGAAAAGCTTTTAAATTGTTGGCACTGCCTTGGGTGATGTACTTTTGCACACAATTGATCAAGTTTGCATCAAGATGGCCTTTATTCTCCATTAATCTAGGGCAGAGAAAGTATTTCCATTGTACATTGCAAACCTTTACTAAACTCAAGAAAATCTCTGTGCTTGAGCTTCTGCACTTGCCGTCACTGTTTTTGGAAATAGTTTTTCCTTAGCCTGAAGGAAAATAGATTTTGAACAGAATAAATAGATTTTGAATGGAATAAAGTGAACAGCTTACGTGAATATAAGAATCGATGGTTTCATTGTGAAACAAAATGAGAAATATCTAAGTTGTGTTGACTTAACAGAAGCTTGTTGCTGTGCGAATTTCTCCCGACTCACCATCTCTATATAATCTATAAATAATAAGTGACCCATCGCCCCAATGCCAAAGCTTATGGGGGCCTAGCATAGCGCTAACAATCCCTCCCATGTAACTTTGCCTATCAACAAGACCTCATTGGCTGAGCCTTGCCACAGGGAGTCAGTGATGCGGTGTACATATACAGGGAGAGACGTAGGGGTGTCGGTCCAACCTGTCAGTGCGCCGTCATAAGTTTATTAGTCAAGCTGAAGCCCTTAAGAGAGCAACGGGAGTCCCTCTCAGCACAGATCACCTGCTGCTTACAGCCCCCCCCCCATTTTGCCAGGACTGGCACTCCCACGGTCCCTGATAAGACCTCTCCTGAAGGCACGCATGTCAGGCTGTGCCATCAAATGACAAAACCACTGTCACACATCCACTGTTGTAGTTGCACTGCAGTGCAGCACAATGACATTCGGATCTGTATTGCTAAAGCTGCCGCTTGTACCTGCACTCCGGATTCTGTTCCCAATGATGGCTGTTTCCAGCTGTTTCCATTTGCTACCAGCTCCCTGTTACTGATGGGGCAATGCAAGCCGCACATGCACGATGGCGAAGATGGGGTTTGGCCAGGTCACTGGCCCTGAGCACTGCAGCAGGAGCAATCATGGCCATTCACGAAAAGCAATCACTGCCTCCCTTCTACTCCTCTCACTCACTCCCATCATCGTTATAAACCATCAGCAGCAGATTAACAGAATCGCAGCATATAATCTCCTGAACTAATAGTGAAATAATGTGGATGGCAACAATAAACAATGAGGCAGACAGAGTGCACAGTTAGCTGACAAGTTTGCATACAGTAATTATATTGAAAAATGAAGAACAAATATCAGAATTTTAGGAATTTAGAAGATTATTTTTTAATGTTCACATGCACAAAACAATCTGTAAGGCAAATTAAATTATCTTTAAAATTCTATTATGACATTATCCAATTAAATGTTCAGATATTCTGCTAAATTGCAGCCATCAATGTGCAATTAAAATCTACATCCGGTAAATAGGAAACCATTTCAGACTGCTATTTGTGAATGAAATTTAATGACTGCAACTCTAGTGAGCAATTAAATGCAAAATTCTTATTTAAGTGTCAATGTTGAAAACGTTAATATGACAACTAATATAATGTCTACAAATATGTGCTCTTTTCAGCTTGGTTAACAGAGCTAAAACTGGGATTAAGAAAAGAGAAAATAAACTACAGAACCTAGGAGGGCAAGATTGCAGAAAGGAATGATTTATATTTTTGGAAGGTCACATCTAACCCTCTGTATAAAGAGCATACTGTGACAATATAGAGACATAATTGGTATTTACATTGAAATTAGTATTTGCTATAGCTTTCAGTGCAGAAGCACACACGTTACTATCTCTGATATGCCTTTGCTAGCTCTGATACACTGTTGTAATAATAAGGCACCATTGTCTCATGCAGATGAGGAATTGTGACATGACCCTTTCATAAACATGGACCTAAGCTGTCGGGCTTCCTGGGAGTCACACTGGAAACAAGTGACGTGTTTTAATCAAAATGCTTTAGCTTAGCAATGATGTAGCAAGGGGTCCACAGTGAAATCACACTGTTGTATCTGAATGGCCACCCTGCATGTGCGCATGGGTGCATGTGCGCATGGGTGCATGGCCGCATGGGGGCATGTGCGCATGGGGGCATGGGCGCATGTGCACATGGGTGCATGGGTGCATGGGCGCATGGCGACCGAGTCAATTTCACAGCAATTAAAATAAGGTCAAAAGATTCTACCGCAGACAAGATTTTGTTTGTATTTTTCTAAGTATTACTTCCTTTCTATAAAGCTTAAAGTAAAATGACCACAAAATGTCTGAAAGAGTATCTGTGAAATGACCTAGTGGCTCATTACGGGCTCTATTTAAAAGCAGGAAGTCACAAATATGCTATTTAGGCCAAATCAACCTAATTTAAAATAACAGATGCAACCTGTATAATTAATGCCCACTACGCAGTATGGCTTACCATGGTAATGTAGCTCTCCTCCCTTGTCTGAAGTCAACATAACTTATCCAGTTTAGGATTCACTATATGAAATGATTAAACTCATTGAAATACTGTCTTGTGCCAGATTTCGGTGCTTGAGAATGATGAGGGACATGAAGGCATTGTAACACTGACAGGAGCTCTTAACAGAGTCTAGAGTGATGCAACGAAAATGTCAATAACTTTTATTCAATCACAAAAAACTAAATTACAACTGAATTATGACAGCTGAAATTAACATTGCTTTCTGGGGCATTTCCGTATCATTGCTCAAACAGCACAGATGAGTATTGTACTAAACGCCCTAACCTGGCCAAAATAATTATGGCTCAGGAACACGATAGAAAATCAGAATACAGACAATAAACCATCACAGAGTCATACCTCCCAGGAAAAGATAGCCTTTGCAGTGTGTTTATTTAACTGTTTATAATGCAGATGGACTCTGTGTAGGCTCGGTAATCCTGTATCGCCATTGCAGGCTTTCCGTAGAAGCTGAAGTTTTTCTTTGATCTTTAGTCCTGCCTGTACAGCGCCTCTGACTCCACTATCCAGTTACTGTGGTTACATGTTGGACTCAGATGACAAGCCCAGCTGATCAATGCAATCGCTCCATTCTTTCTCAGGATGTGGGCAAATGGTGTGAGATGACTATATCAGTGAAATGGCTGACCCCTTCAAACGGGAATCTTTATAACGCATCACCGGTCCGGGGTGGACTTGCGATGCACGTTCCAGTTAATTCCAATCCAAACAGCACGACATGAAAGTACGACTCAGAAATTACAAGTATCGTATATATTCATGTGATTGACAGAACGTAAGAAGTTGCGAATACCAAATATAAATTAAATTAATCTTTTACTTAAACCGAGCACATTTGTAGTAGAAAAGGGCAGTTCCAGCAATAAGTCTTGCAACTGCTACAAATACGCTATTTAATTGAGGAAAAAAACAAGCGCGTCACTTTTACTGTTCAACATTACGGTTATATTTCAGATAATAAAAAAAACGTTTATGATGAGTTAATATGACCTTCATATATGCTCTTTAGAATAAACGATACTGCGTAAATACATTGTAAATACATATGAATAAGAAAGAGCATGCTTTGAGCTGGCTTTATTTTAAATAATTCGGCCGCTTCAGCTTTAAACCGAATGACAGTCCACGTGAGGGCTTCTGTGCTTCTATTGATCACCCCGAAGAGCCGACAAACGCGCCACTTGCGCTGTGCAGCCGGGGATGCGAGAGATGGTGCTTTAATTCAACGTCAGATCAAGTTTGATCAATATCCCCCTGCTGGCCCAATTGGAGGAGCCTTATTCACAATCAGATCCGCTACTCTCGCCACCACCATCTTTGGGATAAGTCCCTGCTTTTTTTCCAGTGGCAGAAAATTTGCTCTGCAACCCGGTTTGTACCTCAATGAACCTAATTGGTGCAGAGTGGAAGCGCATAAATCTGGAGGATTTCCTTTAAGTCCGCGGTTGTGTACATGATTTTGCCTTATCAGATTCCTTTTAGGAGTTGAATTTAAAGGTTGGAGAAAATGGCACACAGTGCGGTGCTTTTCTTATTGTGGTTTTTCCGCACATCTCTGGCAGGCTTCCCTAACCAGATAAATATAGGTAAGTTGCTTTTTATTCTTAATACGTGTCGCTCGATTAGATGCCTTGTTTTTTCCTTGTGTGGTACATTCTATTAATCCTCACACGACAGTTTTCTAGACAATAAACTAATGCTGATTTGTAGCAGAAGTACCAAGTGGTTAAGTTGGCAGATGATGAACTTGATTCAGAGCAGAGCACTGCAGCTGAATAATATCCGTGTAATCATTAGTCCTTCATAATTATAATAGCTGTTTTGTTTATGGACTACAAATAAAACCCATATGTGAATCAGGTTCATAATAAAATTGTGAAGAACCTACAATATGCTAAATGCAGAAGAGCATACATTAAATGAACAGAACACGACGCGCAAAAGTGATCACCCTTGGTGTTTAAGGCTTATTTTCACGATTATAAAATACCTGCATTATTAAAAGGTGATTGGACGAAGCGTGTCGTAATTTCAATTATTTGATCACTTGAATGTAAACTGTATGCAGGAATAAGTCTGGATTTTAGGTCAGATTTGGCTGGTTGGCTGATTGCGTTTGTTTTCCGTTTGCTCACCGAAACAACATGGAGATATATTATTGTTTCGTGGGCATTAGAATGGAGAAAGAAGGAAGCTTAAATTTCTAGATAGATGGAAAAAAATCTTTTCTCTCTCTAGGGGGACTCTTCATGCGATCAACGGTGCAGGAACACAGCGCCTTTAGATTCGCAGTTCAGCTCTACAACACCAACCAAAATGTGACCGAAAAACCTTTCCATCTGAATTATAACGTAGATAACCTCGAATCATCCAACAGCTTCTCGGTCACCCACGCATGTGAGTATCCCGTTTCATATAAACACAGATCACTGCATTTTGCCTTTTTTCTTTGGAAACGCAGTCCTCTCCTCTATGACTTAACATTTCCTCACTTCGGTCTCGTCGCATAGCTAGACCATGGGGACTATTGCGCATAAAGCTGATTAGTTAAATAACTCCACAATTACATAAAAACTCTGTCACTGGATACACTGCAAATTGTCAGTTCGACATTACGTAACTGTTTTTTTTTTTTTACTGTTCTTGAACTTCGAAATACAGTTCAAATGTACTATATAGAGTTCAGTGAGTTTTTTTGTTCGTATTATAGCATTACGGTGCATTACCCTATTGTCGCGCTGCTTGTTTTTAATTATAAATGGAAACTGGCCTATAATATTACATTATAACAAGTATTAATTTTGTTTTCATTGAATAGTGTTTAGAATGGAATAGATTTTAACTTTTTGCATTATTTGTTCGTATGTCACAGCTAAGTTCAATATAAAGGAGAGTATATCTGAAAAGCAAGGATGTGTAGGATATTGCATATATTTAGGTTTTACGTAATGTGTCTGTCAGCTGGAATGTGTAATTCCCATGTTTATTTGATAGCATATTGTTCAGAGTATCACTTTACACTTCAAATGCTTATTATGGTTGGTTCGCCGATCAACCTTAATGGATATTTACACAGGATAAATATAGTAGTAGTGGTCTGATGACAACAGAAAAGATGGGGTAAAAGTGTGGGAGTTGGTTGCAATCTATGTCAATGTCAGCTTCATTAGAGCTACTGACGGATGATTGCTGCACCATTTTGGTACCATTTGAGCTTAAACAAGGCAGCCATGTTAGCATGTGGAACACAGCACTTTGTCTGCTTCAGCATTTTACAAAAGTCACCTAACTTGTCCCGTAAAATTGATCGTTTATCTGGCAAAGCCCCCATATCGACCTTTTTATAGTCACTGCACGGCCTTCATACTAATGTAACCATGGAAGACTGGCCATGTCCGCCCTCTGGTAAACTTCGGAAATGGGTTTGCCATACCTCGCATTCTTAATCCCATTCCATATTTTGCCTTTTTTTAAAAATGCTCCTTTACTAAAACAGTGAAAGCAAACATCTTGCATGATGTAACATCTTACATTTCCACACGTTTGATAAACTTACATTTCTGTTAAGCTGCTGATCAATCTTTCAAGGATATTCAGAGTAATTTCAGGCAGGAAACTCCAATTCAGTACAAAATACCCCCCGCACTGTGATGTCATTCGTACCAGTTGTTAGGCCAGTGGAAAACCAACACCTTGAAGTACTGTACTTGTGCTACTTTCTCGAAGTACCAAAAGTACGGTACCTGGTGCGGTGGAAATGCACCCTTCAATTGACACTTCCAGAACTTTGCAGGCATATGGAGGACAACGAAAGTGTAAAAATCTGAGTTATCTTGACAATGAACATAATACAACTGTGATACTTATTTCAGTTTGTTTGTGATGACAAAGCTGGGACACTGTAGCGTGAAAAAATGGCAGCCGCAGGTTAATTCAAAACATGCACTGGAATAAAGAGTTACCTCATGCAACTTGGTCTCCAGTATTACTGAGAAACGCTGGACAGTGTTAGCGTGAAAGGATATTAGCCCACATTTTGTGGAGCTGATACTTAAGGATTTAGTGTGTCGGAAGATTCATTGTGTGTCATCTGGATGGCTGTAGTCACATTGTTCAGATCTTCAAGGCATGGGAGAAGGATTCTGATTGCTGCTGGATTTTCTATACTGCATTGTGTCTGTTAGCTTCCACTGCCACACGCTCCATGTCCTCTGGAAATGTGTAGGAGAAGTTGCCTGTTCTGTTTTATTTATGGCATCCATTTCTGAGATACGGCATGCTTTTGGTGGAACATAACGAACCATTCTGCAGTGATTTATTAAATGAACATAACAGCTTGATATAGCACTTATCCTGTGATGTTTCTTCCCCTGTTCCCTTCTGCTTTGCATCACGCCATTATTTCTGGCAGAAACCAAGTGGTATTAAAGGTAAAAATAAAGTTTTGTCTGGATTCAGATTTGGTATGGATCTCATTAGTGTTACATACCAAAGTTTTGACAGAGTATGAAAACATTCAAATTCGCAAAATATTTTATATTTCTTTGCAGTGACTATATTTGGAGTCTCGGCTTTTTGACAGGGTGAATTTCTTGGATGTGCTGTGTCATTAGATTGTTTCTAGAAGATTGACACTGTTTCTGCAGTGAGGTCCATACACAGTGAGCCAAGGTTGCGCTGTATTGCTCCACCCTAGTTATCTGGGCTCAGCCTTGCTCAGCTTGGCTTGGCCTGGTTTGGCCTCCCCTCCATTTAAGTCTGTTCTCCTGTGCCTCTGCAGTGTCGTCTCATTAGCACACAGCTCTCATATTGCCTCACTGCACTGTCACTGCAAGAAGAACAAAAAAAAAAAAACCTCAAGAAAGGCACCATAGTCAAGGCATGAACATGCATGAAGATCAGCAGGCTCAACGGAGTGGGGGGGGGGCAGCGGGTGGTAAAGGCATCCTCTCGATGCTGTCGGTATCCGTCCGTCCTTATGAGAGGACGGCGGCGATGGAACGTAAGCAGCGAAGCGACGAGCGACACCCTGCATGCTGTGGCTTAACTCGCGATGAAGAGGTGTCGAGGAAGAGCAGGGCGTGGTTTTGTTTCTGGAGTCTGGTGAATCCGAGGACAGACTGTTTGTGCGACGCGCGCAGTCCCACGAGGACCGCTGCCCCATTTCGCTTTTCTTCATGCAGTACCTCAGCAGCTCCACTAGGGGCACGTTTCGTATCAGCTACATGCAGATATCTGATGCCATTCAGGGTTCCTCATCATGGAGGCTGGCAACAGCCGCTGATATATTTTTTTAACCACCTTTGAAGCGGATTGTAAACTTCTCATCCTACAGTTGTGTGTTTCGTATGGACTCAGCGGGTAAATTCGTGTGCAGATTGACATCAAACAGAGGCATTATTGCTGAAAATGCCTTGTAAATATTAATAACAGGCTTCCAGCCTCCACCAGGGCCTAGATTCTGAAGCCTTTTCTTTAGCTTCTCACTCACTTCACTGCCCCCCCCTGAACGTACCAGTTACACTAAGCAAACAGTATGGAGCTGATGCCTTCAAAGTCTACTGAAAACAGAAATAAAATGAGCTGTTTCACAGAAACAATCCTGTAAGCTACTTTGGTCAAAATTACCCTGTGGTATTATCATAACAAAAAGCAGCCAAAAGGTGCACATCTGGACTTGAATTTAATTCTGACTATTGGCAGATTACAAATAAAAAAAATAATAAACAGTCTGTTCTAGCTATGCTTAATTTGCCTATTAAAATATAGATAAAATATCCTTTAAATATCACTAGCTTAAAATACAAATTCAGATATCATCAGGTGTGTTATTACTAATTAGTTAAGAATAATAATAATCTGGCCATAATGCTGCTTAGTGGTGCTTACCATTCTGTGTGGCATCTGCACGCCTAATTTGGATGTGCACTGACAGAAACTGATAGGTGAGAAGTATTTAAGGACACGCGCCGTCTGACGGTTTCCAATGGATGTGCTCTGGATGTTAACACTACCGAAGCCAGACGACTGCATATGATATCCGCGGGGCGAACACAGCTCTCTGAAATCCGGGGAGCTTTTCCCCGGTCCGGCCTGGATCATTTCCTTCTCAGAATGGATAGACAGGAGTGTGACTCAAGTGTCATCTAAGGAACAAAATAGATGGGGGGTATTTTAATCTGATATTGAAAGCGATGCAGTCCAAGGCGAGGCGTAACGTGATTTAATTTTGCACGCCTCCAGGCAGTTTTGTCTTCACTTAAAATAGCCCTAAATGGGAAAGGTCACGCATTACAATTAAGCCCCCCCCCCCCCCCCCAATACCCTGCGTATCTAGTCCAAGACACATAGTAGCCTAAGACTAACTGAGGAACGATTTGCTGAGGTTTTATTATTGTAAACCAGCATTGCTGTGTGTTTTTTTTATGAATTCGAATCACCTGCTAAGAGCAGAAGGCACCAACATTTGCATACTTGTATTAAAAATTTGACGACATATACATACATTACATTATGTGAGGATGATATGGAGATATTATGGCCTTGCATATGTAATAGTGGCATTATTGATTTTATCTCCCGCTCGCACGCACACACAGTCAGACACGCTGATAGGTCCATTAACATTTTTCTTTTTTTTGCACAAACACAACGCAGAAAGCTGACGTTAAGGGTTTGTCAAGCGTGCCGGGGGACGGAACACTACAAAGACTGCGGTACTGGGGGGTAAATTGCTTACTGTTGCGGCAAAATCATTCCTGCCAATGAGAAGTCCACATCTTTACATGTATATCACATATAAACGTGGGACGCGTTGGCTTACCTTTAATTTCATTCGAGTTTAAATGTGCATCGGCTTTTATTTAGATTTAACGGTCATACTCAGGATTGAAACAAAATTTGTTTAAAAAAATTAAATGTGCAAAGGTGGCAGTTCCGCAGTGTAAGGAATTTCTTTCCATCATGCCAGGCTATTCAGACCAAAATGACACATTTAGGTGCTCTCTGATAAGGTGAATTGCTGTTGCTAAACATAATCAAGGAGCAGCACCCATCCGTTTTGCTTACTGTGCGTTATTCCCTGAATTCTATGTATTATATAATATCTAGAATAGGTACAGAGGTGAACTGAGAGACGGTTTCAATTGGAAGGAAAAAAAAGTGATCATTTTCAAATAAAACAATATTATTCTGACTGTCAGCCAACATTTTGCACAGCTTTGTCATAAAGGAAAAGACCTGCTACTGGCTGCCAACAGTGTGTATTCCCTGCATAAGTGATTCTTTGGAGCACAAACTACAATCAGATATAAAGAAGTTGGTTGAAATGCATCATGATCCAGATGGCAGTTTCTTGGCTTTTTAGATGTGCTGTCATGCTACGTCTTTGCGTGGGGATGCTACCAAACCGCATCTGATGCGTGATCGAAGCCATCCACATGGGCTGGGACTCTATATCTCAAGCTAAGCTCTTCCAGAGTACTGGGAGGGAATCACTCCCCCCTCCCCCCCCCCACAAAAAAATAAAATATGTTGGGTGCTGGCAGCATCCCAGATTGCTTCTTTGTTCCACTGGGGCTTGTCGGAAACCAAAACCATAAGTGAGATGCAGGGGTTTTCATTTGAGGTAGTAATGATGGGGAACTTAGGAAGGCTGGGGCCAAGAGTGTGGCCCCTGGGGGCCGACAGATTAGCCCCCGGGGGTCATGATGGTGCAGTGCAGAGCTACGCCTTCTGGTTGCATTTCATTTCCTGGACACTATGAGTGTGGTCAGGAAGGGTGATGGACTCGCACAGCTCGACTCAGCAAGTGGTGTGCATGTTTTCAGGTCGAGCACCTCGCCACTGAGGTGCTACTGGGCAAACTACTGACCGAGAATAAGCTCTTCTGAGGGGTAAATGCTTAGCGTGTGTTTACCACTGTGATACCCATCTAACACCCCGCATAACTACCACCGGAGACATTCACCGTGGAGTAAACGTCTGTTGTCGGTGAACCACAGGTTCCATGTCAATTTGATTAACAGTCAAGTACCCAAAAATCGAATTTTGGCATAATTTAAGGGAACACAAAGAAGGTGAAAGGGAGAGAAATTCCCATCAGAGTCAAAACTGGCCTGGTTTTCATAGTCAGGGGTGGATTCATTGATTGTTTACATTATGGTCTTCAACTCTTACTTGGATTTGTCTGAAATGTAGCTAATGGCGCAGGTTACTGAAGCATGAGAATCAAAGACCTTCGTATGTGTCATACAGCATCTTTTTACAGAGTCAGAGACTCGGAATGTGTCAGTAACACGTAATGGCTGGAAGAGCTGTTTTTCAGGAAAGGTGCACAAATAACGCTTTAATAATGTAAAAAGGCCTTATGTTTTATTCATGCCATATCTTACCATGAGAGTTTTCCAGCTAAATGTGGAGTATAATATAATTGTATTATATGCATAGCATACATAGTAAGCCTGACTTTCAAGTGACTGCAGGATATATAAAAATATAATGCAAGATACTACTTTGCTTTCTGCCTGTCAATATTGAATTTGTACAATGCAGTGCATATTTGGAGGGAAAAGCCTTACAGTGTAATTAATGTCAAAAATAATTGAAAGTTGCTATAAAATTCTTGGGAATGCTTACGCCAAACAAATCAAATGTCCCACGGTACATCAGGCAGAGAGGTAGGCATCGAAGTCATCTCCCTTTGTCATTTTTTGCCTCGCAATTAATAAAATTACTGTCCAACGGGAAAATGCTCCGCAGCTTCAGTAAACCTTCATGTGACGTTCTGCTGAGCTGGAGCAGCGAGTAATGGGAGAGGAAGGGGCTTTGCTGCTTTGAAGAGGACTTCAGAATTAAATATACACCATTTACTCCTTTGAGGTGATAAATAGTATTGCAGGTGTGTTTGGCAGGGGCAGGAAGATCAGTTCAAAGGAAACGGAGGCAGAAACCCCCCCAGGGAGTCACCAGGTCACTGCTGATGGCTGCGTATGAATTACAGGTAACAGCTCAGTTCTTCCAATCCCAGTTTTATTTTGTTATTTTTTTAAACCAACAGCAGGAAGGTTGAGCCAGTTAGTGTTTTTTTATTTATATTTTTCTACCATTTATGATCTTTTTTCTCTCCCCCAATTTCTATTAAAGACAAATCTGCAGTGTTGGGTCCTTTAATCTTTCCCTCTCGTGTCCCTGTGCAGTTCTGCCATCGGTCATCCTGTCACTTAGCTAATGGTGTGTGTCCCCTCTCCCGGCTTTTTACATGCGCCCGCCCCGCGTTACTGGATCCTCCAGGTTTTTAAACACCCGCATGGCAGATGGTTATTTGGCTGCAACATTCTGCAGTCTGCTGTTTATGCTAAAAAAAAAGAACAAAGGCAAACAACAAAAAAATAAAATTTGGCTCCGCCGCACGAGTAAGCATCCTGAGTCTCTTGTGGTGGATTTCACCGTAGCTGAACGGTGGACTGGGCCACCCTGAGGAAGAGAGAAGGTGTTAATGAAGGAAGTTCTTCTTGTAAAATCCGGCCTGATGTTTCTCTCCTGATCCTTGGATGGAGGTGACTTTGTACGTGTGTAACTTTTTGCATGGGCGCATTCACACTGCAGTTCCGGAACCTGGCCCCGGTTTACAAGTCCCTGGGCTGTCTCTACATGGAACTTTTGTAGCTCCTGGCCACTTTCATGTGTTGCTTTCGCACAGCACAACAGGAACTGGGACCTGTTAAATAAGCATGAAAGTTCATAGGTGAAACATTGCACATAACTTCATAAGAAACTGTACCACCACACAGAAACAATGTAGGATGAATAACGTTCTGTTTGTTATTTATTGGGGGGATTGATGGCCAGTACCAGCGAAACTTGCAGAAATATGGAGATGCAAGCAAAAAAAATCATTAATTGATGCATTAAATGTAATTGGGATACAAAAATTATTCCATCTGTTCAATTTTTGCTGTACTGTATCTCTTTTTATGCACTTCCGCGTAAATCCAAGTTAATGCAACTGCCTGTGGTCAACCAATCATCACACTACCGCTGTAAGCACCACCCCTGTAGTACAGTACGTCTTAGAACTTAATGTACGTACTTACCTTGGACTAGGTACTAAAAATTGGCTGTGGACCTGCCTCAGAGGAACTACAATTGGGCCGAGTTCCTTCAGTACAAACATGACAAAAGTTCAGGGTTCTTTAAAAAGGTTCTGGTTCTAGAAATAAGTTCCAGTGGGGTGAAAGTGTCTTCTATAGAGCAGCATGTAGGTCTGATTTGTGTGGATATAGACTGAGTGGCCATTAGGAAGACGGAACCAGCAAATCACGTGGCTACAACTGAATACATGCTGCATGCAGACAGGGTCAAAAAGTGCAGTTACTGTTTGGCTAAGCATTACAGTGAGAGTGACCACCTCATCCATGTCTGTGGGGACGCCTGGTCTTAAAGGAACGTCTTAGGAGGAGAGGTTAGCTGAACTGAATCTGTTTAGCCCCAAGCAAAGGAGACTAAGGGGGGACATGATCCAGGTATATAAGATTCTAACAGGTCTGGAAGCCGTTCAGCCAAATGGCTGCTTCAATATTAGTTTAAATACTAGAAGTTGTGGCCATTAGTGGAAATTAGCGGGAGAACATTTAAAAATGAATTTGAGGAAGCACTTCTTTACACAGCGAGTAGTTAGAGTATGGAATAGTCTTCCTGTTAGTGTAACGCAAGCTGAAACCCTGGGTTCCTTTAAATCCGTGGCCTGAACTACGAAGCGGAGTTACTGGCTTATCGGGGTAACTTGTCGGATTTAAGGTACCACAGTTTAAATGGACCTCATTTTGCTCACTTACCCCACTCATTTTACCCAGACTACCTTAAATCTGACAAGTTACACCGATAAGTCAGTAACCCCACCTCATAGTACAGGCCCCAGGGGTAGATAAGATTTGAACAACTCTGAGCAAATGAGCTTGATGGGCCGAATGGCCTCTCGTTTGTAAATTTCTTATGTTCTTATGACTCTATGAGCTAGGAAAGGGTTTGCAAACTATCATTTCAATAAAAAAGACCTGGATTTACAGTAGCACTGAGTTCTGGCTGTGTGCTGATTTGTCCGTCTCCTGTAATCATGCATGTGTCAGTAATGTTAATGTGAAACAGCTTGATGAGTCTTTCAATAATTGAAACAAACCAGGAAAAGCACAAGAATTGAACTAATTAGCCAAACACAGGAGCCCTTCAGTTTTAAAATAGTTTGTAAAACCTGAAGTAGCTCATAGAATCCCCCCCCGACATGGATTAGGTCGTCACCCTAATTAGAGTGGCTGTGATACATGACCGAGGCAATTTTAAAATTGGTGTGGTTGGTGGAGTTAGACCTGGTACTTAGAGTTTACAAAGAATGGTGTGATAAACAAAAAAGATGCCAGTCAGTGGCATTTCTGCAGCCCTTCTTAATGACGGAAGTCGGAGGAGAATGACCAGGGCCATCAAAGGTAAGAGGAAGGGCTGCAGTACAGAAATAACAGCCAACAGTGGGGCCAGAGGGACATTTCCTTACAGGTTGCAGTTAAAGGCACTTTTTTAAAGTGTTTTCCTTGGTTAATATTTAATAGCTACACTAAATGTCTCCTTTTCAACACATTTTCATTTTAATCTGCTTTTGCACGTAGGCTTCTGTTAGTCATAAATTTGACAACCTGTGACAGCCCCCTGTCCCATCCATATAAAACATTTAAATTAGCGTACTATTTATATGGTTTTATTAATAAAAGAGACGTCCAAACATCTAGCATTCTTTATACAAAAATGCTAACTTTTAGTAGCTCCCCCACAGGGCATGTAGCCCTTTAAATCGCAGTGTTTGCTGAAAGATAATTTCAAACCTTAAAATTTTATGGTCAGACTCCATCTAGAATTATATGCATTCTATATTTCATCAACATATTACTAACCCAGTAAGCTTATATACAGATATTTATAGCATTTTGTCTGTAGTGCAGAGCACCATGGTTTTAGCTCAGACCTAGTTAATAGTAAAAGATTTATGCATTAAACTGTGTAAAACATAAGTGCATGAGAACTTATAGTTCAGGGTATTCAGGGTGACCCAAGACTATATACTATGCGTGCATCTAAATGTCTTTTTATTTTATTTCTTTTCAAAACAAAAGTAGCAAAAACTAAGATGTATCAAATCTCTCAAGCGTTTTTTACTAATAGCTGAACAATCCAAAATGTTTGTCACGTCATGTGGCGTCTCCTGAACATGCACCGTCTAAGACTTCCAGCAATAAAACAACACAATTTCGAATGCAGGTGTCAGTAGATGCTTGGTTGGCAGTAACAGAATGCTGTCATGTTCTTTTTAAAATTTCAACAATCTCTCGGGACTCGCAAAACACGCTTTCAGCAATCAAAGTATAGGACAGTCATCAGGCGGATTATATCGACCGTAGTCTTAATAAGCCTCTCATTCAGTTGGGTACTTTTAAACATTAGCTACGGATTCGTACGCGTTCGGCATTTTAAAAAAATGCCACTCGTTGAGAATGCAGCTTGCCGACGATGCAGTTTAGGTATCGATTGAAGGGGATTCAATACATCAAGCTAATTTGATTGTCGGAGCACCAGGAAATGAGCTGAAACACGAGTCAGTAAACAGTGTGGCCCACTGCTTTCATGCACCTGTTTTCCTAGCAAACAAACAGTGCTGGCCTGTTACCAGCCGCTGCCATCGTCACTTTGGTTACGTGGGGCTGCTGTTTCCGGCTGATCTCTTTTACTCAACCAACAGCTAAAGTGGTCAGTAAACACTGGACATTTTCCCTGCTTTCATTTCCACATTTTAGAAAGAAAGACAAAGAAGTCATGGGAATGTAATGAGCCGCACGTTTCTATCGTAACATACTCAGCCCTTGTCTGCTCTCACTGGACAACCTTTGCTGTCATTACAGCAGAAGCGATGTCGCTTCATCCATACACAACAAGATTGGCCTCCATGGCTGTGGGCAGGCCCGACCCAAGGTGTCTATAGAATGCCACCCCCTCAAGAAGATCAGAGAAGCCGTCTTTACAGGCCTGTGCTCCTTTTGGCAGTGTCATCCAAAGGACACCTGTGACTGAAGTCCATGAGGTTCCTTGTTATCTCAACCAATCAGTGGAATTGACCGCCCGCCAGTGTGGGTTGGCAAGACGTAGGACTTTGTGGTTAGCAAGTCACAGACAGCTTCCACCAGACCAGGTCCTTTCAGATAGTAAGGGTAAGCAGCTCTGTGAAATTTGGGTGGCCCACTGGTGAGCTCAGGTGAATATGTAGATTGTGGGCTGGCATACAAGTCCTACAATGTACCAAGACCTCTTGGAGACCACACACAGGGTCATGGGAAGAGCGTCAGCATCTGCAGACTTGTCTGTCTTAGTGTCTAAGGTGGACTCTTGTACTGAAAGGCTGTACTGAAGCGTCAGACAGGAGAAGCAAAAGATGTATGTTAGAAATAGCCAGGGGCTCCTCAATCCTTCTTGGAGCTGCATCACTTGGTATGGAATCCAGATACTATCCCCATCCTGCCAGATACCCAAATCCAGTTCCACTTTCCGCCTTCCTGTGGGCTGAAAGGATCCACCAATCTGCCTTTATATTGGCAGCCAAAGAAAAACTGATAAAATCACTGGATTTTGGAAAATAATACTGCAGATTCTGGGTCAATTGTAAGAACTATTTGTTCAGTTACTATTTGTTCAGTATATTAACATGTAAATAATGCCTCTTTTCTGCATTAAGAAATGAGTGGTTGGGGTGTAATTACTTTTTGTAGCCGGTATATTAGAACAGGGAATAAAAGGGAAGGGTATTTAGGGGATAAAAAGCAAGTTTCTCTCTATATAAATTCTTCAAGCAGCTCTGAAATGTGTCCCGGTCATGTAGCGGGCTCGCTAAAGGAGAGCCAAACCAGATTACGTCACTGGATGGATCTGACATCATCTAGCTCATGGTATTTTCCAGTTAGCAGGAGTAATAAAATACTACATACAGTATGTCATCAGCTCTTATAATACAGCACAAGGCCACTGCCAAAGAAACACTGACGCACAAAGCACTTGCTGACTTTATTAAACATTAACATGGCATGGAGAGAGAAGGTTAACCGTTGATGAACGTGAACAACTCGGAATGAAATGCAAGAGTGGTGTTTGGAGCGTGAGCGTATAACGCTGCGGCGTGGCTCATGCCGTCTTTGGGGTCTCGTGTGATCGATGTCTGTGCTTCAGCGAAATGATCCTCCCATTTATCACCACTCTCATGCTCCAATAGGCACCCTTCAGAACAAAGGAGCCCAGGGGGCTCCACGCAAGTTCAGCCGCGTTAGCGTGGAGTTACACTCGTCGAGGAAGCACTTATATCCTGCTCTCCCTCGTGTTTTTCAGCCTTGGCATGAACGCTGTCCTTTAAGACACGAGGGCGTGCACATCCGCTCGGTCACATCTCAGATGTGGGCGTCTCCATTCATAGAGAAGGGGGGGGGGGGGGGGGGAGAAGGGGAGCTCAGCGGTCGCCGCGGCGACCAGGCATTTGCTGACATGTGGGACCGGAGAGGTCTAGATGACGCAGAGAAACTGTGGAGTTAACGGTGTGGCAAGGCAGAGCACTGCGTGACATCGTGTCGTAATTCCAAGTGTAGCTTTAAGAGATTGACTGTCCGTTTAACTAGTTAATTTTGTTTTCATTGTTTCTCTTGAAACTGACATAGCCCTGTCTCTTTAGGGTTAAAAAGATTCAAGGAAAGTTGAATTAAGGAAAGTAGGGAAAACATGACTTAAGAAAATGCTGAAGGGTTATTATTACTCATTTCTGACTTACAAGATGAAGCCCATCCTGTGGAAAGACCTTAATCCTCATAGAATATCTTGGTATTTTTGCAGGAAACCATCCTTAGATAAGCTGAAGCACTGCAGCAGAAACAAAAATGCTAACACTACTTAAAGCTGTCATCTGTAATGTATGACAGATACCTTCATAATGCATTATAATGATCAGTATAAGAATTAAGGATGTTTTGTACTGCATTATGAAGGTATCTAAAGTGCATTATAGATGAGAGCTTCATAAAGCATAAGTAATGCATAATGAACATGGCTATGATGTGTTGAGCCTTTTTATAAATATCTATAGCCATGTTCATAATGCTTTATGAATGCATTATAATGTGTTATGGATGTGTTCATAGTTTCTTATAGACATAGCATTCACATAAAATGTTACCACAAAAATCAGTCTGAAATTCTGTGACCCATTATTAACCCAAAACAAAAAGTGAGCAGGAAATTGAGATTTAAATACACAGGAAAAAAAACTTGTTCATTATTCACACTTGCTTATGATCAAATGATGATGATGACAAGTTACTTAATCTCACTCCATTTTTGTCTTAAAGTGACTGTAAATGTCTTGCAATTAGTGTAAATATCAGAAAACACAAACTAATCACTGCACCTTTTCATTATCTGGTTCTTGCGAATTCTAATAACACAACAAAAATGCGACAGGTCCATGCTAATGAATCAGACAAGGCTGAAATTACCTGCTGTAAATTCAAGTCTGTTGGGAAATATTAATAGCATTAATTTATCTGTCAGTCAATACAGTAGAGAGTGGATTCTACAAGAGATTAGTCCCTTGTGTGATTTCCCGAACATGTAACACACTAAGCCTATCAAAAGGGCAGTGTTTCTCTGAGCACAGCTAAATGATCGTACTCCTCTCCAAGCACGATGGGGGGGGGGGGGGCATCTAGACCCTAATTAGCTTGCAGTGTCAGAGAAAAACAACATGCAAGGGCCACAGCAATAGGATAGTCTGTGGCAGATGCTGAGATGAGCCTATTGCACATTCCACTGTAATGCAGGCAATCCCATTGATTGGTCATTGTCATTACTCATTTTCCCCAAGAAAAATAAACATTCTTTATACTTTATACCTAGGTAATGGCAGTGGATTATGTTGTAGGAATATATTATTAAACGGGCATACATAAAAATAAGTATATTTAACTATGCAACTGTATTAATGTACCTATGAAATCAAAGCAGATATCTTGCGGAAGTCATACAAATATCAACCAATGCTGACGTAGTTTTTACCTGGTTACATGAATACAGAATCCTCAGTCTCCCAGATCTTTTTTGCCTGGGTTTCAGTCATATTAGCTTTAATATTTATGATTTAATAATTGCCTTTGATGTCTGAAAATTAGTTTTGCCTTGTTCCAAATATAAAAACAAACATGATAAAGGTCAATCAAACATTGTATTGAACTCCTAAGGGTTGTGTTCAAAAAGATTGCTTAGTATCATTAGAGCAAAATTATTTAATTTAACCTTGAAAATATGTGTCTTTGGTTTTAGTCGTCCTCTGGTTTTGATTTGTTTTTTTTCGACAACTATATCTAGATTGTCCCCAGATTAAATACAGCCTTCGCTTTGCTTAGAGCTTCTGTAGAGGAGCCCATTTCTCTCTGGCTGTTTAAACCGTGGCAATTGTCCCATACGGCCACACTATACTATCTTTAAAGTTACCTATGCAAGTGTAATTATTTTAAGCCTGGTACAGCTAATTCAGGCATACAGTGCTAGGTGTTTAAGTGGGTCATTTATTCAGCCTAAATAATTCTTTGCGTGAAAAGTGACAGAAGTGTTGCTTCTGTTGTAGCCACTATGAATTTTTTTTGTTCCGCTTTCGCAGTGAACTGCGGATCTGTCTTTTCTGTTACATTTTCCACTAGGAAATAGTATTTGTACATGCGACATTCGGCATTTCCGCCACACCCTTAAATATATATAACGGATCACAGGGGCCACTTTTGAACACTGAAGGCTGCAGTTCAGTTCAAAGTACCTTAGCAGAGGCGTCAAATCAACTTCTTACGGCAAAGTGCATGAGTCAAGTTGCCGGAAGAGCAGGAGTTGCTGGAAGCACTTCTGTGATGTCATCAGTTCGCGATGGGCCCCTAGCCTCAGCTATCACCGGCTCTCAGTGGAGATCAGGCATGATTTTAAGGCGATCTTCATAGTCAGCGCAGGAGAAAACAAGCATTTCCCTAGTAGAGCTGATACGTCGCTCAATCCTACATTTGTCTGCTCCTCACACCTCAGTAGTGGTTCCTTTTTTTGTTTTGGCACAGTTCAGCCCAGTCTGCTATTTTCTGAGGCCAAATGGCTTCTTTAAATGCTGTCGCAGTCCACAGAAGTGCTGAATTTCATAGAAAACCACTGCAGAAGGAAGTCAGGCAGGCAGGCAGATGAGAGAAGGTCCTCCTTGTTAATGAGGCTCTCCGGCAAAGCCCAGCCCGCTCCGGCCTCCTCTACCGGAATGCAGAGCAACAGTCGTCCTGTGGCCTCCTCTACCCGAACTCAGAGTGACGGTGGTCCCGCGGCCTCCTCTACCGGAATGCAGAGTGACGGTGGTCCCGTGGCCTCCTCTACCGGAATGCAGAGTGACGGTGGTCCCGTGGCCTCCTCTACCGGAATGCAGAGTGACGGTGGTCCCGCGGCCTCCTCTACCGGAATGCAGAGCAACAGTCGTCCTGTGGCCTCCTCTACCGGAACTCAGAGCAACGGTGGTCCCGTGGCCTCCTCTACCGGAATGCAGAGTGACGGTGGTCCCGTGGCCTCCTCTACCGGAATGCAGAGTGACGGTGGTCCCGCGGCCTCCTCTACCGGAATGCAGAGCAACAGTCGTCCTGTGGCCTCCTCTACCGGAACTCAGAGCAACGGTGGTCCCGCGGCCTCCTCTACCGGAATGCAGAGTGACGGAGGTCCCGCGGCCTCCTCTACCGGAATGCAGAGTGACGGTGGTCCCGCGGCCTCCTCTACCGGAATGCAGAGCAACAGTCGTCCTGTGGCCTCCTCTACCGGAACTCAGAGCAACGGTGGTCCCGTGGCCTCCTCTACCGGAATGCAGAGTGACGGTGGTCCCGTGGCCTCCTCTACCGGAATGCAGAGTGACGGTGGTCCCGCGGTCTCTTCTACCGGAATGCAGAGTGACGGTGGTCCCACGGTCTCTTCTACCGGAATGCAGAGTGACGGAGGTCCCGCGGTCTCTTCTACCAGAATGCAGAGTGACGGTGGTCCCGTGGCCTCCTCTACCGGAATGCAGAGTGACGGAGGTCCCGCGGTCTCTTCTACCGGAATGCAGAGTGACGGTGGTCCCGTGGCCTCCTCTACCGGAATGCAGAGCAACAGTCGTCCTGTGGCCTCCTCTACCGGAATGTAGAGCGACGGTGGTCCCGTGGTCTCTTCTACCGGAATGCAGAGTGACGGAGGTCCCGCGGTCTCTTCTACCGGAATGCAGAGTGACGGAGGTCCCGCGGTCTCTTCTACCGGAATGCAGAGTGACGGTGGTCCCGCGGTCTCTTCTACCGGAATGCAGAGTGACGGAGGTCCCGCGGTCTCTTTTACCGGAATGCAGAGTGACGGAGGTCCCGCGGTCTCTTCTACCAGAATGCAGAGTGACGGTGGTCCCGCGGTCTCTTCTACCGGAATGCAGAGTGACGGAGGTCCCGCGGTCTCTTCTACCAGAATGCAGAGTGACGGTGGTCCCGCGGCCTCCTCTACCGGAATGCAGAGTGACGGTGGTCCCGCGGCCTCCTCTACCGGAATGCAGAGTGACGGTGGTCCCGCGGTCTCTTCTACCGGAACTCAGAGTGACGGTGGTCCCGCGGTCTCTTCTACCAGAATGCAGAGTGACGGTGGTCCCGCGGTCTCTTCTACCAGAATGCAGAGTGACGGTGGTCCCGCGGTCTCTTCTACCGGAACTCAGAGTGACGGTGGTCCCGCGGTCTCTTCTACCAGAATGCGGAGTGACGGTGGTCCCGCGGCCTCCTCTACAGGAACGTACAGCACTGGAGATGATATCAACACGTAGCGGTGATGGAGGCGCATACAGATGTAGGTTCAGCCGAGCGAAAAAAACAAAAAAAAAGAAAAAAATATGCAACAATGAAGCAGGAAAGGGAGCCGGGGGGCCCAGGGACGCGGGAAGCCGCCATGCAACACTGAGCACATGGAGGCCAGGCTGCGTGCCGAGCAATAAACAGTTTATTATAAAACAACGTCCTGCTCTTTGTTCGCACAGAGAGGGGGAACAAACGGCTCTCCTCTGTCATTGCGGGCCATCCATCACCAGCTCTGCAGCCTGCCCGCGTCTGATTGCCGTTAAACATCTTCGGTGGGCCCAGATTAAATCCCCCCTTTTTAAACAAAAATGGTGTGTTTTCTTTGAGGCTGAGGGAGCACAGTCATTTGGGGGGGCAGATCCCTTTATTAGCCTCAGTGTTTTTTTTGCCCCCCTTGTCTGGGGAGGCATTGGAGAAAAAGCGATGCTCAGTATTAGATCTGTGTCGCTTTAAAAAGATCTTCATCGCAGCAGCAGTCAGCAGAATTTTTTTTTCCTTTTCCAGGACTCGATTCAAGCCTTTTTTTTCCACAGCCCTGCCCCCCCATGATAATTCAGCAGGCTATACATCAGTCTAGCATCCTTCTACTCCACATTATTGCTTTATGAATAATCCTACACCATTATCTGGCTCCGTTACGACACGTCGGGGAGCACTGTCCCATACAATCCACTCCCCCTCCGGACCTGCCCTGCCGCTGCCCGCCCTTGGCACTCCCAGTGCCTCCTGATCCCACCCCCATGAGCAAGGTCAGATGAATCACGGTGCTGAGGAGCCTCTGCGCAGCCTGGTCCGACTCCGGCGGGTCCCTCATCCGCCATGCGTGTGAGGGGAGCCTGTGACAGACGCTTTATATTCCGCTTCATCGTGCTGTAGCCAGTTAACGATACTCAGTCCCTCCTCCACTGCCCGTGAGGAGGTGAGAGTACAGGCTGGTGAAGAGTAGCGGAGGAAAACACAGGGGAAATTAACGCAGAACAGCGGTAGTATGAATACGCTGCTCCTACCGCGCCCCCCTGCTCAGTATTGGCACCCTAAATCAGGATCTGTCCTGTTCCGGAGTGGCTGAGGGAGACGCTGACGGACGCTGCCGCAATCACACACATCCCCTCACCTGCGGCGCGGGGGACGGCGGGGGACGGCGGGGCGGCGTTGGGGACAGGGGCGACGGCGGGGACAGGGGCGACGGCGGGGCGGGGGACAGCGGGGCGGCGCAAGGGACGGCGGGGGACGGCGGGGGACGGCGGGGCGGCGCGGGGGACGGCGGGGCGGTGTTGGGGACAGGGGCGACGGCGGGGCGGGGGACAGCGGGGCGGTGTTGGGGACAGGGGCGACGGCGGGGCGGGGGACGGCGGGGCGGCGCGGGGGACGGCGGGGGACGGCGGGGCGGCGCGGGGGACGGCGGGGCGGTGTTGGGGACAGGGGCGACGGCGGGGCGGGGGACGGCGGGGCGGTGTTGGGGACAGGGGCGACGGCGGGGCGGAGGACGGCGGGGCGGTGTTGGGGACAGGGGCGACGGCGGGGCGGGGGACGGCGGGGCGGCGCGGGGGACAACGGGGGACAGCGGGGCGGCGCGGGGGACGGCGGGGCGGCGCGGGGGACGGCGGGGCGGCGTTGGGGACAGGGGCGACGGCGGGGACAGGGGCGACGGCGGGGCGGGGGACAGCGGGGCGGCGCGGGGGGACGGCGGGGGACGGCGGGGCGGCGTTGGGGACAGGGGCGACGGCGGGGACAGGGGCGACGGCGGGGCGGGGGACAGCGGGGCGGCGCGGGGGACGGCGGGGGACGGCGGGGCGGCGCGGGGGACGGCGGGGCGGTGTTGGGGACAGGGGCGACGGCGGGGCGGGGGACAGCGGGGCGGTGTTGGGGACAGGGGCGACGGCGGGGCGGGGGACGGCGGGGCGGCGCGGGGGACGGCGGGGGACGGCGGGGCGGCGCGGGGGACGGCGGGGGATGGCGGGGCGGCGCGGGGGACGGCGGGGCGGTGTTGGGGACAGGGGCGACGGCGGGGCGGGGGACAGCGGGGCGGTGTTGGGGACAGGGGCGACGGCGGGGCGGGGGACGGCGGGGCGGCGCGGGGGACGGCGGGGGACGGCGGGGCGGCGCGGGGGACGGCGGGGCGGTGTTGGGGACAGGGGCGACGGCGGGGCGGGGGACGGCGGGGCGGTGTTGGGGACAGGGGCGACGGCGGGGCGGGGGACGGCGGGGCGGTGTTGGGGACAGGGGCGACGGCGGGGCGGGGGACAGCGGGGCGGCGCGGAGGACAACGGGGGACAGCGGGGCGGCGCGGGGGACGGCGGGGCGGCGCGGGGGACGGCGGGGGACAGCGGTAGCTCCGTGACCAATCAAAAGTCACAGCACATGGCCTCTGTGCTTCGTGTGCTACCCCCCACGTCGCCGTACCGGGGGGGGACACATATCAGCACATTCCGTTGAGTAGAAGGCAGAAGCTATGAATCAGAATTTAAGGAATAATGTTCAATGTTCGTTTTAAGGCTTCCAGTTCAAGGGATGGAGCTTCATTTTTATGGCTGCAAAGTGCACACAGTGCATTTCAACATGCTCTGTTACCCTTATGTATTTCATTACTTTTATTACACACACATGCAGATACCTGACCAACCCTAGATCATTATGCCTCTATATGATATTCGTAGCATGTTCTTATAACATTTTCTGCATTATCAATGGGTATTTGCCAGCACTTTCATCCTTTGCTTACACTTAAATTACATGCCTCTTACGTTAATTGTGGGCTTTAAATAATGTGTACATCTTTGTCCTCCCAAGGCAGAGAAGATTAACCATTTTTGGAGCAGTTGACTTCGATCCAGCTGCACAAACTGTCTGAGCAAACCCTCCACAATATCGTCAGTAGAAAAATATTTTACAATGAATGTCCTCCACTTCATATACTGTATGTCTCAGCACTGCTGGTTAATTTATGAAGGAACGCCGTACGTGGTGATCAGGTCATAGCTACAGGATGAGATATTTCTCGTTGAGGAAATGTGTGTGTGTGTGTGTGTGTGTGTGTGTGTGTGTGTGTGTTCCCACAAGGAACAGGAGGCAGTGCATGATTATCTCATGCTCATTTCTGTGTGTTCTGTGGTAAATGGCTTCATTTCCTGTATTCTGCCGTTAAGTGGATCGCCAAAGGCCTGGCCCATATTGACTCTTTATTCCTATTGTACTTCCCACACCTCAGTCACAGGCACCCCATCAAGTTTATTCAAAATGTCTATTGATTTTCGTTACACATCTAGCTCCTTTTAAGATTAAATCTGAAGAAATTACACAGAGGGATCTCACGCTTGAGGGATAGCAAATAGTCTAACTGACCTTTTTTTGTGCATGGAGGAGGATATCATTCCGAACAATTTGTAGATGATTTCTTCTCCTTTGATTACACTCATGGTTTTACTCCTGAGGAATGAGTTTCATAAGCTCTTACTCTGCATTCTGATCAGATTTGCAGCCAAGACAATGTCATGTCTTGTTTTGTCTCCACATTGGGTCTGTGGTACAACAATCAGTTGAGCACGACGGACACTGAGCTTTTATTTTGACGCGGTTTTGCTAACACTGTCCTATGGCTGAATTTTTTTAACAAGGTTCAGTGGTGCGTTCAGATTGATGAGCCCAACATCTGTTCTCATCAGCAGTCTGCTTCTTACGTGTGTCTCCCTCAAACTGTTGCTTTACTGGCACAAATTGCTGAAGCTGTACTGTGTCCTTTACAGCCCCAGCTGGGGACTTAAGCCACTGAGAAGCAATATTAACACAATTTAAAGGTCATTACTAGTTTGGACAACATTCCAAGGAATAATAGTCATTGGAATCCCAACTACCTACCGAATTCTGGCATGCTGTACTTATGAGAATTAACATCTTTTGGAGTCCACCAACAATCCAGAATGTTCCTTGGGAGTAGGGCTGGATGATATGATAAAACATTTTACCATGGTAGTGTTTTCTTATCAGTCAACATCGATGGTTATCGGACTATTGGGCTATAATACAAATCATTATTTCTTTATTTCTAGGCTCTAGGTTCCTCATCTTGGGGTTTCTCTTAAATCAATTAATGAAAAAGAGGACGTGAAAATGACGTTTCATAAATAAATTATATTAAAAAAACTTTTTTTTTTGTTGGCCTTAGCACTAGAAAACACCGACAGTATGGTTTGTTGCTGGGTTTCTCTGCCTCTCCGTCTCATTCCAGGGGTTGGGTACAACATTGCTGGTAAAGTTGTCAGTTTGTTGTGTGTCGGATTTTATACAATTTAATACAATTTACCTTGTCTATCCACAATATTAAAATATAATAAAAAACTCTTTTTTTAAGAAGATGTTGTGGCTGCTGCCCTGTAGTTTTCTTCACCGACACTTGATGTTGGCTCTGAGTGGGAGTTTCTCTTCCGTAATATTATAACATAGCATGGTGTGCTCTGCTGGCTCAAACGACCTTGACGTGTTTTTGTTGGGTACAGGTCAAGGGTGGCCGATCTTAACCAGAAAGGGCCGCTGTGTGTGTAGATTTTCGCTGCAACTCCCAAATTAGATTACTAATTAGAAGAATGATTGGTTGAAGAGTCCTCACACCTGGGTTTGAACAGCTGACCTAGCAGTTACCCCAAAAACCTACATACACACCGGCCCTTTGCAGATAAGATTGGCCACTTTTGACATAGGTTGTCCGTTCTTAAAAGCCTGCCATATGATTGGTTGAAATTGTGTTTGCTTCTGTGATCTGATAGACTGTTGTGTGCTGTCAAGCAAAGTTCCTTATCGACTGTTTATCAAAGTCTCTCATTTTCTTATAGTTTAAATTTTATATGACGATAAGTTGATATGTTGTATTAAGGCACACTTATGAGAAGCAAGACTTACATGGTTCATTGAGGCCAGACTTCTGCTGCGTGTTGAGTAGACATTTTACATGAATTAATTTCATCAAAAGCATTAATAATCACAATAACAGCCTATGACATCAAAGAGTTCCACTTAGACATCGATAAAAAGGCTTTGATTTGCATACTATGGGCTTAGGGTATCTGATACAGTCCGTTAAATACTAGGCATAGCAGAATTTGGAGGAGGATGGCGAGCTGGCAGAGGCTGGTGTACTCTCCATGCGTGAGCTGCTGTACGGCAGCCCATAGCTCCGTCACGCCCTGCTCCCTGGGATCATGTTCCTCGCTTGATCGTGACATCTTATTTGTGGGGTTGCGCTGCAGAGCAGGAAGTGAATCCTGGGCCGGGATGATAACTAATCCTCCACAGCTGCAGGCTGAAAAGACGTTCTGGAACACTTCCACGCGTGATCCCTCCAATGGAAAGCTTCCCTCAGATGTTCTCACCCCCTGCGGGGCATCAGAGGTCCTCAGAAATGGCAAAGAAAGGAAGACGAATGGCTGCCCTGCTAGGATATGAGTAACGAGAGAGAGAGGCCGACCGTGTCAGTGGCGAGCAAAGGAGCTGCAGAGGGATGACAATCAAGATGACACTGCTGGATGACCCCCCCCCCCCCCCGCGGCCTCACAACTCTGCCTTCAATTGGCCTGTCACCCGAGGCACCTGAGGCAATGGCAGAAGCACATGTGGCGTCTGCCTCCATTCGTTTGTCCGACCGCCCTGCTCACACCAATGACTGCCACCATCCTCGTGGTCCGAAAGCCTGCCAGCAGCACAGCATCCATGTCTGCCCCCTCTTTGCCCTTATCATGGTACCTCACCCAAAACAACACATGCAGGGGTCAAAGCCCAGTCTACCGATTCTTAACCAATAAGAAGGTACAGGGCGATGGATCAGTTGTGGCTGCCTCAACAAGGCCTCCAGGCAGCAGTGGGAGAGCTCTGATGGTGCTGCTTCTGGTACACATTGGTCTTCTTGGCACTAGATCCTGGAGTCCTTCCTGCCAACCCCCTCCTTGTCTCAGCAGGCTATTAGTGAGAGCTACATCCATGAGCTGCCTAGATGGAAGAGTCCTGGTCTATCCTGGATCTCTGGGATGTTCTGCAGCACATGGGTGTAGCACGTACATGTTTCAGATGGGAGCACAAGCGTAAATGAAGAGAAGAGGGTGTGACAACTGCATTAGCAAACAGGATAAACTCAAGATTCCATTAATGTATCTCAGTGAGAAGCGAATTGATTTTAAGAGTATCCAAACAGAAGTAGATATAGTATATAGTATGTTAAGACTATACATTAAGTGCACCTTCATAATGCATTCGTAATGCATTGATAGAACATTCAGTGTACCTTCATAATGCCTTTAGAATGCATTCATAGCACTTCTATACTTACATGCTGCTTAAAGATCTTCTATAGATGCATTTTGAATGTAAAGCATTACCTATTAAACTGAAGGATTTATAAAACCGCAGTCAATTATATAAACAGGACAGGATTCATTATTTCAGGGAAAAGATCAGGGCTTTGTGTCCCAAGTTAAACAATTTCCTTAAAAGGAATTAACCCACTTCAATTAAGTAAATAGTCTGTGTAAGTCTACATCATTTCTTGCTGAGTATTCACTGCACCGCAAGATGTCCCGGAGAAAACTTAAAAACTCTTGAATTTGACAATCAGGAACAGCTTGACCTGTTATGAGGAGTTTTATATGATGTTATTGTTTAAATCCCCAGTACTGATTGTTAGCTGAGGCAGACCTCTTTGTGCCAGTCAGAAGAAAAATAATTCACTCCATGTTTGAATAAATTAGACTAGCAATCAAAGTTAATAATCATAATAATGTATATAAGGTTAATAATATACTAATCAAAAAATCTCTCCCGTGAACTTTTTCACTCCTACTACTGATATCAGCCTTGATGATGTGATAAAAATTTTACAGTCTGACTGTGAGTGGAAATTATTGTATTAAACACTGTTCGCCTGATTCCTTCATTTATTATTCTGAGTAGTTGCACAAGGGGCTCCATAACTCAATAAAGAGAGTTTCAATTGCTATTCATGCCCACAATCAGCCAACAAACTGAATGTTCTGTACAGGCTTGATTCAGGGCTTTCACTCTCCACTGGAGCTGGTCATGAATTGAGCCACAAAACTGGACTAGTGCAGATTGGAACAGAGGTCCAGTGTCAACCTTCAGCCATGGAACCGAATCCGCTGTGTGACACATCTATCTCTCCCGCAGGGCTCAGCCCTTGTAGCCTGGCAGTGAAAGGAGACAGGAACTGTCTCAAAGGACAATAGCAACAAGTCAGGATTGAGCTCTGTCCACTGGCAGTGGAAAAGCAGTAGCCCCTGGCTTTCTCGGTGGGCACCCCCAGAGGGTTCAAAGACTCACATTACTTGGAAATGCAGGTGGTTTCATTTACAAGGGCTGCAGTCCTACGTTTGTGCAGACAGCAAGCCTCCCTTTCGTGGGTGATGGTACTCAAAGGATACTGCAATATCTCCACAGGGAGGCGGCACCAAAGTCTGGCCTGCAGGCAAGTTGTCGTGACCACTGTGTGGGAGGCTGTGACTGACAGCCTTACCAGCTGTGCTGTCCCATCTCTGGGTTGCCAGATCAGTTATGGTGTCCCATCCCTCTCATAGCCAGGATTGCCAGATCAGTTGTGGCATGCCATTTCTTTCATAACCTGGGTTGCCGGACCAGTTATGGTGTTCTGTTTTTCTCTTAGCCAGGATTGCCAGACCAGCTGTTACCTCCTATACCTCTTTCAGTCAAGGTTCCTAGACCACATGTGAAATTTCATCCATTTCTTATCTAGAATTGCTAGATCAGTTGCGGCATCCCATCTTTCTTTTAGCCAGGGTTGCCAGAACAGTTGCGGCATCCCATCTTTTTTTCAGCCAGGGTTGCCAAACCCATTGTGGTGTCTCATCCCTCTCTTAGAATAGGTTGCCAGACCAGTTGTGAATCTCATCCCTCTTTTAGAAGAGGTTGCCAGAATAGTTGTGACGTTCCATCCCACTCTGGGCCAGGGTGTACCACCCGACATAAGGCTGCTCCGAAACGACTCATTCTCCTCATATCTCCTTGGCTTTACGGCCTAATGTAATTGAACAGGGCAGGTTCATCAGAGCTGTCCGTTTACACTACACTGGTTATATGTCTTGTAGTTCCTTCAGTACTCCTATGATCAGCCCCTATCATGTGTTGGATTGTAATACTGAAATATTATTCTGCACCAGACCACGCTGCCCTCTTGCCATCACACCTCTCAGTAAGAAGAACCTGAGAATGATCCCAAACGTAACCCACTCACACACCAACACCTGGTAGATCACCACACTTTCTGAACTATCACAAATTGTACCCTGGGGTTGAATTAGCCTACAGTCCTGCTGAGGCGCGCGGACACGTTTTCTGTCGTGTCCCACAGCGGCACCGTAACACCTCTTTCCTCGCGACACGCTTCCTCCCAATCCGTCGTCAAGAAGCACACTTACACCCCTGTGGTGCTGATTGGGGATTAGTTGCTGGTGCAAGACCTGCTCAACAGATCCCCAAAAATCCAATTACAGAATATCGTGCACCCAGCACGCCTTTAATGTCTAAGATACCCCTAGAGATTCATATCCAGCAACAACTACCTCTATAAAACTCATGAAGACTATCGTAAAAACCGCAAATTTCATTTGCACCAAATTTTAACTGAATGACTACACTTCACCAGTGTTCGGTAATTGCAGGGATTAGCATTGGGGGCATTAGGATCGTTCTGTAACACCTCCGACACTAAAAGGCGAGTGTAGAGGAGAAAAAAGAAGCATGATGATAACATTTAATTGCATGGATATCGTTCTGCTTTTCTCCTTGGAGTCTCTGCTCTCAGATAATGTCAGGTGCAGCTTTCACTGATTGTCTGTCCTGTATGTCTTAATTAAGACCAGTCAGATGAGATTCTTATGCAGAGCAGCTACAAAACTCAGGTACAGGAGCGACTTCTTCCTGCATGCAGCCAAAAGCGATCAGCTGGTTATCAATGCCGCACTTTACGTGTGATTTTTTTTAAAGTCTGCAGAACAGTAATTGTTTTTAGAAAATGTCTGCAGTAGCCCTTTCATTTAAATATTTTCTTATGAGTTCTTTCACTGGCTAAAGCGTGTAATTAATTTTGTCTATCTGTTACTCGGTTCTTATTTATACGGCTTTACCGAGGTTAATATGCGAAGCACTGGAAGTTCCAGAGGAAATTCCAGATAAAACCAGCAGACCTTATCAGCCAATTTCAAATGGGTTTTTGGACAGTTGGCCTGGCCTGGTCTGCATTCCTCACAAACAGATCTGCTCCCACATCCGCTTTACAATCCACGCCCAACAGATCTACTACCACAGCCGCTTTTACCATCCACAACTAACAGATCTTCTACCACACCCGCTTTTACCATCCACGGCTAACAGATCTACTGCCAGAGCCGCTTTTACCATCCACGGCTAACAGATCTACCACACCCGCTTTTACCATCCACGGCTAACAGATCTACTGCCAGAGCCGCTTTTACCATCCACGCCTAACAGATCTACTACCAGAGCCGCTTTTACCATACACGACTAACAGATCTACTACCAGAGCCGCTTTTACCATACACGACTAACAGATCTACTACCAGAGCCGCTTTTACCATCCACGACTAACAGATCTACCACAGCCGCTTTACAATCCACGGCTAACAGATCTGCTCCCACAGCCGCTTTTACCATCCACTGCTAACAGATCTGCTCCCACAGCCGCTTTTACCATCCACTGCTAACAGATCTACTACCAGAGCCCTTTTAACATACACGACTAACAGATCTACTACCACAGCCGCTTTTACCATCCACTGCTAACAGATCTACTACCAGAGCCCTTTTACCATCCACGACTAACAGATCTACTACCACAGCCACTTTTGCCATCCACGACCAACAGATCTACTACCACAGCCGCTTTTACCATCCACGACTAACAGATCTACTACCACAGCCGCTTTTACCATCCACGACTAACAGATCTACTACCACAGCCACTTTTGCCATCCACGACCAACAGATCTACTACCACAGCCACTTTTACCATACACGACTAACAGATCTACTACCACAGCCGCTTTTACCATCCATGACTAACAGATCTACTACCACAGCCGCTTTACAATCCACGACTAACAGATCTACTACCACAGCCGCTTTTACCATCCATGACTAACAGATCTACTACCACAGCCGCTTTACAATCCACGACTAACAGATCTACTACCACAGCCACTTTTTCCATCCACGACTAACAGATCTACGGGTGATTAATGTCAGTGTGTTACATCCTGCAAAAATCAGTTTGCAGATCAGCTGAACATCTTCTGCTGAACCTTTTACCCGACAGCGTAGTATTTGTACTTTGGCTCCGGGTTTTGTTCTGATCCGGAGTGCTTTGAAATGCATTGTGAAAACCTTGACGCTCTAATTATAACAAGAGTGGAAGTTCACCCAAGACTTTCTAATGTAATTCTGTTAGAATTTTCAGGTTTGGATGGGTGTATGGGCAGCTGAAGGTTTTTATTGGATTGGTTGAGAAATTGTAGCAGTACTACACCACTTAGTATCTGATAATTTATTCAGACATGTTCAAACCAGCTGTGACTATGTGATAAGGGGAACTGGTTTTAACAAGAAATTTTGCCAAGTTACTCCTCGGTTTCCCACCATAATTTATGACCGATGACTGATGGGAGACACACTCACACACACACACACACACACATAGTCCTGTACTCATGTCTTTGTGGGGACTGTCCATTCATTTTTATAGACGAAACCCTAGTGCCAATAATAATAACCTTAACTGCTACCCAGCTCTAACAAAATACAAATCTTTTAGCATTTTTACTTTTTTGATTGCAGTCACAGATTTTTATGATTGAATTTGCCCTTGTGGGGTTTGTATCACATTGTGGACACACACACACACACACATTGTACGTTATATAGGCTGTTTACAGTGCACCGTGATACTCATACACATTTAAGCTCAGCTAATTCTGTGATGCATATCCACATTCTTGGGCTGGAGAATGTCGTGCTATTCCTAGCACACACTGTGTGGGACACCGCACCGCACACACTGTGTGGGACACCGCACCGCACACACTGTGTGGGACACCGCACCGCACACACTGTGTGGGACACCGCACCGCACACACTGTGTGGGACACCGCACCGCACACCGTGTGGGACACCGCACCGCACACACTGTGTGGGACACCGCACCGCACACACTGTGTGGGACACCGCACCGCACACCGTGTGGGACACCGCACCGCACACACTGTGTGGGACACCGCACCGCACACCGTGTGGGACACCGCACCGCACACACTGTGTGGGACACCGCACCGCACACACTGTGTGGGACACCGCACCGCACACACTGTGTGGGACACCGCACCGCACACACTGTGTGGGACACCGCACCGCACACCGTGTGGGACACCGCACCGCACACACTGTGTGGGACACCGCACCGCACACACTGTGTGGGACACCGCACCGCACACACTGTGTGGGACACCGCACCGCACACACTGTGTGGGACACCGCACCGCACACACTGTGTGGGACACCGCACCGCACACACCGTGTGGGACACCGCACCGCACACACCGCGTGGGACACCGCACCGCTCGCCGCGTGGGACACCGCACCGCTCGCCGCGTGGGACACCGCACCGCGCGCCGCGTGGGACACCGCACCGCACACACTGTGTGGGACACCGCACCGCACACACTGTGTGGGACACCGCACCGCACACCGTGTGGGACACCGCACCGCACACTGGCACAGACGAGGCTCTTAATCTCCAGGGCAAGACGTGTCACTCTGAGAAGTCTGCAGTCTCCCTGTCGGCTCCCCGAGGCAAACGCCGGTGCCTGTGGGGGGGTGGGGGGGGATGTGTAGCAGGGTGTGCCTGGCATTGGTAAGTCACTGTATGAACAGGAGGTTTCAGAAAAGGGAGCAAAGGGGGGAGGGGGAGCCGCTAAGCTCTGGGTGGCATGTCTACGTCAGTGGGATGCAGACAGCCAGCCAGAACTCCAGGCCCGTGCGAGGGGGGGGCAGGGGATAGACTCCGGCCGGTTGAATAGGGGCAGACATCTGCAGCAGTGCCAAGCTGTTCATCACTGGGGCAGAAATGAGTGAGACTCACGGTCATTAAGTAAGTGCTGCTTCTTTTAAAACACTGAGTTCCGGGGATCGTCCAGTTCAACGCCATGTACTCGGTTTGTGCAAACTGACGTTCGATACAGAAAACGTAGGCTGCCGCTTGAATGACGGCACGTCTCGCTTACACTGTGATATGATCTCCATAATCTGCTGGCACAGGGGCTGTAAACATGGCTGACACTGCATAGCAGTCTGCGATAATAACAGCCTATAATAATGAGTGAGTCACGTCATGTGACCCTCGCCAAAACTGATAGGTCATGGACTCACCCAGACTGACGCCCCATTTCTAATCAATTCAAAACAAACTGTAAACTGTTAGAAATTTAAACATCATCATTGCATGGATGGAGAAGAAGGATGTAAAAAATCTACAAGTATAACTTATGGATCAGGATCAAGCAGGTGGGCAATTAGCAGAAGGGCCCTGAGAAATCTATTTATGGAACGAAAAACTGTGGGTTAAAACTAAAATTTAGATAAATGCCATCAGTTTCTCAAAGCTCCTTTGACTCATGTGACACTCGACCTAGTGCTGGACTCGCAGCGAGGTGTCGTAACTCATGGAGTAGCAGCGATGAACCCGGGAGGAGTGCTCCTGAATAGTGAATAATTATGGCAATTAAGTATAATTAAGAATGATGAAAGTGTGGACATTTCCCGTGTAATCAGTCGCATGTAAGCACAGTAACGGTTTGTACAGAAACACTCAAAAGTCTGGACACACCTGTTGAAAGTAATGTTTTTTTTAACAAGATGATACCTCTAAACACACTTCAAGGTTATGAAAGATGGAAAGAGATGGAGCACTGTGACAGATGACCTGGCCCCCACAATCCCCCCACCTAAACCCTATAGACCTGATTTGGGATGAGTTGGATCGAAGAGTAAGAGCGAGGTGGCCAACTTGTGCCCAGAACTTACAGAATCTCCTTCAGGACTGATGGAGAAGCATCCCAGGTGGCTACGTCTGGAAGCTGGATGAAAGAACGCAGAGAGTCTGCAATGCCGTCATTGAAACAAAAAGGGTCTATTTTGAGGAGTCAAAAATGTTGAGATGTTGAACACTCCTCCTGTTTGTTGCAGTATTTGATTTGTGTAATTTCATTACCTTTAGGCATTATACTAAGGTGAATAACATAGCTACAATTGAGACAAATGTGTTAATAGCAGGTGAGTCCAGACTTTTGATGGGTGCTGTAAATCTTTGTAAGATCTGTCAAGAATAAGTTAAAATTATTCCTTTATTAACATCGCCGGTCTTGTAATGTTCATACATACAGTGATTGTGCTGATGGACCTGCATCCCATCCAGCTTATTCCCCTGCTACATGTCCAGGGCTCCACAGGGTAAAGGCTTCAGGCTCCCTGCCAACTGGGAGTGGATTAGCTGTTGGAAGATGGATGGATGGATGGATGGATGGATAGATGGATATCGTTATTAAAACAGGTTGCGATGTGCAGAATGGCAAAATGCATGCAGCCCTTCTGCTGTTTTCCACTTGGGGAGGCTGTTAAATTCCGCTGCAGCACTGAAACAAGCGCTTTGCAGCACTACAGATTGCTAAATGAGGAGCGCTGATGTAATCCCCCACAGCGATTATCTGTTGTGTCACTGTGGCTGAGCTTCTGAGGAGGACGAGGCTGAAGCAAGCCTGGAGCAACAGCAACGGGGGGGGGGACATTAAGAAAAGAACAGAAAGGGGACGAGTGGGAGGAGGGATAGAGGCGAGGGATGAGGATGAAGAAGAGCCGAGCGAACTGACTTTTCTTTTTTCTGCGAACCATCTCCACTGGGGCGATGTGTGTTCCTACTTAACTCAAAAAAAAAAAGAAAAACGTTTAGCACAAGTATGGGAGGTGAAGATACCGAAATCCCATAATTACTTTACCGTGGGGTGAAAACAAGACTAGAGGGCAAATCATTTACATCATTTTTTTTCTATAATTTGAGCTCTAGCTGCTGCACAATAGATTCACCTTCCGCATCGGAAATTAAATGCCCCGTTTAGGGCAGCTGCGGTTTTTGATTTTCATTAACCGAACGTTAAAAACGGTAACCAACACAGACCGAAAAGTAGGAAGCACCTCAGTGTGGCACAGATTTCCAGTGGGACGCCGGCGGACGTTCAGAAAGAAGGCAGACGTCTTTGTCCGTCTCTGGGCAAACTGTCGCTGTGCCTACCGAAGGGGTTGTTTGTGCACTTGTGAGTAAATATGTCTTCTATAAATCCACCGTGACACATGAGGATTGTGTCTGGATTATGAAAATTGATGATGAGCTTGGCCTCCACCCCCCCCAGCCCACCCCAAACCGTAAAATGGCCCTTGTTTATATCCAGTGCCATTCAGCCGGCGATGCTTTCATTTAATTACATAGCAGAAAAGGGACAGAGGAGCTATGAGCTTCCATTATTCCCCCACACGTGCTGTGAAATGGTGGGGGAGGGGGGAAGATTAAATCTTAAGTGAGACAAGTGGAGTGTTTTCAGGGAGCTTGAGATGATGGTTACATGCAGATGGTCAATGGACCAGGGGGTGTGGCAATGAAGAGGCGTTCCAATGGGGAGGTAACACTTACAGAGATGCAGGCAGGAACGCTGCGAAGCTCGGAATATGGGCCGGTGAGAAGAGGCACGGTTTCCACGGATCCTGAGCCCTGGCAGAGAATGCAGTGCGACAAACTCCGAGCTGCTGGGGGGGGGGGCTTCATGCAAACGGTGTGGTTTCCTCTGCAGCTGCTATGGAGCCAGGGGATGCGTCCATGCCATGACGAGGGATAATGCGGCACTCTGCCAGAAAATGGGACACAGTAGAACAATCGGGGGGGGGGGGGGTCATTTTTTTAAGTGAGCATCCGATAAGGGGGAGCGTTTTGACTGTGCACTTCAAAGGCTGCCTCTGATCAAAAGCAATCAGTTTCTCCATTGAAGGGAGAGTCGTCAAAGTCTGAGAGCCCATCTATGTCCTCAAAGGCGAAGCCAGACTGGGATGCAGAAACATGAGGGAAGCACAAGCCTGTGTGTGAATTAGTGCACAATAGCATCTGGAGATGATCAACTTATTTGTCAAATAATGGACATTGGCCTTCAGAAATGGGCAACTGACCATGCAGATTTAGTTCAAGGACAACTGAAGGTCAGTCAGAAATACTTGCTCAGTTGATTAGAACCTTCATTTGTTTTTGTTTACCTGAGTCATTTTGCCAACGTCATAAATTGCTGGTTTACAGTTTCTGCTGTTGAGTGGTATCCAGCAGTGAAAGCCGTTTGCCTGCTCCTTTCTGACCAACTATGTAACTTCGTTTTCCTTTGTTATTAAAGTGAGTGAAGTGAAATTAATGTTTTTAATGATTGCTGCATTCATAATTACATAGTTTTGTGTTGTGTGTGTGTTGGTTTGAGTCTGCAGTTGCATATTGTCTGTTGTGTTTGTGTGGACTTCTTGTTAGCGTTTGTTTTGTTTTGTTTGCTGGTTTAACAGGGACTGTGCATATTAGCAACATTCCTGTAAATATGCCCACGTTCAAGTTATCCAACGGCCCAGTTTTCATCTGTAGTGCCAAAGTTCTTCTTTTGAGAGAAGTCTGCATGTGAATGTTCACCATGTTCAACCTGATGCAGCACGGATCTCAGAGCAGATCCCCAGATCTCTGCACGCCTGATTGGAAAACATTTTTTTTTAATGGGTGGGCGTAGAGAGAGATGTATAGCCGCTTTGATACCATACACTTCTTAAATGACCTTCTATCTTCTGCTTCATTTTTATTCCAGTCTGCTCACAGTTCTCCAGAGGCGTTTATGCCATCTTCGGCTTCTACGACAAGAAGTCCATGAATACTCTGACCTCCTTCTGCGGTGCCCTGCACACCTCCTTCGTCACGCCGAGCTATCCCACAGACGCGGACGTGCAGTTCGTCATTCAGATGCGTCCTGCCCTGCGAGGTGCCATTCTCAGCATGCTGTCCCACTACAAGTGGGAGAAATTCGTCTACCTGTATGACACAGAGAGAGGTGAGTGACCAGCCCGCTTGGGGCTCTCATAGCTTCAGAAGCCGTCCAGCGTACTGCCTGACACACTGACGACCACCTGTGCATCACAAAGCGAGTCAAGGACGTAGGACGCAGTTTGATATTGGGGCAAGGACACAAATTAATTATTTAAATGCTATTTTTATGGGGGGGGTCAAACAACAGCAATTAAATATTGGTAGGTTCCTACTCCCCTGAGAAGCGATGAAGGAGACTTTAAGAAAGGAAAATATTTGGAGATGAATTGTGCTCAACAGAATATGCAATATGACCATCAACTGAGATAAATGGACAGAGAGATGCAGGGAAGGGAAGGGAATCAGGTAATAAGGAACAGGGCAGCAAAGACACACAGTTTGTATTGCTTCAGATTTTGTTTGTTATGCTGAATTATCTTCAGGATTAAATGCAAAAAAAACTTAATTATCTAGTTAATGAGGCAGGAAAATGAAAAAATATCACCGCAGGTGTGATTGGTAATTTATAGTCAGTCACATCAGTCACATATAAAGTCAAATTTTGAAATCCTGATTAAAATATAGATTAATACACGTGTACTGTAGATATACATATAATATTTTGTGTATGGTATAAGGGGAGGCAGATGCTTATCCTTTTATAATATTTTCTTGTCATATAGGATGTAAAATGTCTTTGAAGACTTTTCCAGCTACTAGTGACATCAAAGTAGAGACGGAAGTTTGAATTTTCTAGCAGGAATCTGGTAACCACTGACTGTCGCTGCCCCTCTAATCTCGCATTCTTTATAATCAAGTGTTAGCTGATATTATGAGGATCAAAAGAAGGACTGAAACTGACACACAGTGTTCCTCTTCAGAGCCGCCCCTTGGGTGCCTATCATCGTTATCGTCACGCAGTGGGATTTCTCTAACGCTGAGGTTTCTCTGGGTCATAATATTAACAAAAAAGGGATACAGTTTTCAATCCTTCAAGAGTGTCAACGCTTTTCAACTGCATTGTTATTCTTGTCTCTGTTTTACTGCTCTTATCTGGCCTTTGAAGGGGTGCAGAGGTCATTTTCTCACCGGCCGACCAAACGGCACAATGATTCAGGGCCAGACCCTGTGGATCAATACCGACTCGCTGCGTCTGCGTTGCATGTTTTACGGGTGTCATGTCCGTCACTCTGCAAGCACCAGAGTCTCTTCTGCATCCAGGGGATTTTGCATCTTCTCTATGTCATCCTCATCACCACTGAGCTCTCTGCGTAAACTCGTCTTCGTGTAGAAACGCTGCAGGGATACAGCCCACAGCCTTTGCCATTGTAGGCTTTATTCCTGACAGAAAAAGTCCCCTCCTATATACATGTCATTCCTGTCAATGCCCTGACCTGCACTCTGCTCCGAGGACAGGCTGACTCTTCCACTCTTCCCCCGTCATGCCAAATGAGCCGAATGCACGCATCGGGGTGCCGGGCCCCAGAGAGACCCTGTGCGACACCAGTGTTTAATCCTCAGCGGTTCTTGGAAAACGTCTGCGGCTAATTGGATTAGACAAAAGGGAGGAGGCGGCAGCTTGCCTTCCCGTGACTTTCACGGCTGCGTGTCCTTCAGGCGACTGGGGCACAAGCATGGGATCTGTCCAGCTCCTGACCAAGGAGAAGGGGAGGGAGGGGGGGGGCAGCCAGGTTTCTGAATCATGTATAGCAGTGTTTCCCAATCCAATGCTCAAGGACCTGCAGACAGTCCACATTATTGCTCCCTACCAGGGCTGGCAAGGGGCTGGGAGGGAGCAGAAATGTGGACTGTCTGGCAGGGAGCTGGGAGGGAGCAGAAATGTGGACTGTCTGGCAGGGAGCTGGGAGGGAGCAGAAATGTGGACTGTCTTGCGGAGAGCTGGGAGGGAGCAAAAATAGGGACTGTCTGGCATGGTGCTGGGAGGGAGCAAAAACGTGGACTGTCTGCCAGAGAACTGGGAGGGAGCAGAAATGTGGACTGTCTGGCAGAGAGCTGGGAAGTAGCAAAAACATGGACTATCTATGGGTCTCAAAGGGCTGGGTTAGGTGTGCAGAAGGCAGCTGTGTTTTTTTTACCGTATGTTTTATAATAGAACCACGTTTTCCGCCAGCCACACCCTGGATGCTGGATGTCATATTAGCAAGAACACCAGTCCCAGAAAAGAGCAGGTCAGAAGCAGTGGCGGCTTTTCCTGGACGGCTGACTTAATGTATGACAAAGTCCCAGCTTATCAGAAAGCTGAATCTGCCCACCCAGGATGTGCAGTCAGCAAGTCGGCAATAAACAGGAGGAAGGGAGGCATCGCTGGAGCACTGCTCGCTCCGCAAGTACCTTCTCTGAAATAACAGCCTGTTTTATCCCCCCACTGGCCAAATGATCTATCAAATTGAGCACGAGTGCATAGTAATACTTCACAATAAGTGTGAATATCGCGTCCATGTTCCACGGCGCCCACCACCAGGTTGCTGTGGGTGTGCTGTCATTACTTTGTCCACAAAGAGCCAGCTTCACGTTTTCGTTCTTTCGAAAATGCCGCTGCTGTTCAGCATCCTCTGCTGGACAGAAATAATGACTGTGCTGCGCGTGGGATCAGGAAGTCCGTGTCGTACGGAGGCCGCGGGGCTGACGGTGACGCCTGTGCTGGGCGTGAGGTCAGGAAGTCCGTGCCGTACGGAGGCCGCGGGGCTGACGGTGACGCCTGTGCTGCGCGTGGGATCAGGAAGTCTGTGCCGTACGGAGGCCGCGGGGCTGACGGTGACGCCTGTGCTGGGCGTGGGATCAGGAAGTCTGTGTCGTACGGAGGCCGCGGGGCTGACGGTGATGCCTGTGCTGCGCGTGGGATCAGGAAGTCTGTGTCGTACGGAGGCCCCGGCGCTGACCGCTGACTTCTGTGGCTGCTTGCGGCTCTTTTTGTTTTCGCCTGCTTGTTTATGGCCCTGGTTGCTGTTTGGTTGGTCCATCCATCTTCCAAACTGCTTAATCTCTCCAGGATGGCAGGGACAGCCATCAAAGGCAGGGGACGACCCTGGATGGGAGGCCAGCCCATCATAGGACACACACACAATCATACTCTGGCCAGTTTACAGATGCCAGTGGTTCTTAGTCCTGTCCCTGGTGCCCCCCCCCCCTGCCAGAATGTTTTCATTCCAACCCTGCTTTAATCAGGCTTATGTGGTCCTTAATAAGCTCATAATGAATGTGGCAGGTTAGAAGCAGTGTAGGTTGGAATGAAAACATTCTGGCAGGAACAGGACGGAGAACTTCTGACCTAACCAATGTAGAACATTTCAGGGCCAGAAGCTACAGATCCAGACCAAGGTTTTGTTACTGCCAACCGGTTGAGTCACTCTGTCACTGTGACTTTATACTCAATTGGTTGGCAGAAACAAAATCTCGGTCTGGATCTGTATCTTCTGGCCCTGAAATGCCCAACACCAAACCTAAGTGTATGTGTCTGGAGGAAACCAGAATAGCCGAAGGAAATCTTCCCTTGATTTTGTTCACAACTGATCCTTGAGTTAGTGTCCTGACAGTGAACTACAGGCTCTCCGAACAGCCACACTGTCTCCATAACCACAGCTGGCCTCTGAATCGTCGTCTCGATAAGCCAAATCTTCGTGCCGCTGGAGGCACCTGTCGGGGTTCTGCCACCGCCGGCGACCGCTGCTGCAGATTCCAGCGAAGCACTCAGCTCAGGTTGAGATGAGAAACGCCTTTGGGTCAGAAATAAATAGTGCAGGGAGGGAAAAGCATGTCGTGTTACTTTTAGAGTGACCCTAATATGGCATTACATGTTTAAATATAGCCAATTAATTTAGGTTGTGTTGAAGAGGTCAGATGCCTTACTACCATCCTGTAGGCAGCGTCACTTGGTTAATATCACAATCGTCATTTTAAAGATAAAACTAATTTTACAGCCAAATGTTATGTTGATTATTCTACTGATCTAAAGCAAGAAACAACTATTTTGACTAAAGCACCCAAATCTCTTTAAATTACATTTTTAATTCCTTTATAGTTTAGAAAATGTATAATATCTAAACAAATCTTACAGAATATTTATTATGTTAATGGATTTTTTGTGCTAACATTAGTATATTATCTTCCTGTGGTTTAATTTAGCTAATATATTTAGGAGAGGAAAAAAATCGCTTGCAAGCAGGGAAACTAATTGGTAACAATGGATTACATATCAGGCTTTCGATGGATGGTCTTCTATCTGCCAGGAATAACAACTATGCTCTTCATCTAACTTGGAGGAAAATAGGTTTTTATTCCATCACAAAAATGAATGTGACAGTGGACCAGGGAGCATAATAGCTTTTTAGCAGTTTAAAAAATGGCCCAAATCACTATGAAATTGCTAGGGGCTTGGAGTTTTTGACCATATATTCTGATGCTCTGCTGTGGCAAGTTGGTAAACAGCGGCCTGTCTTTTTGCGGGGGCTGTGTGATCGAGTGCTCGCGTGTTCCTTACTGGGGTGTGTTAGCTTTCCCATGAGTACTCTGCTTAACCAACGCGTTCTGCTCATAGCGAGAGGTCAGCCATGCTCTAGGCTAATGTGACATCATTTATCCAGCCCTGCATGGTGCTTGGGGGGGAGGGGGCCTATGCAATGCCAAAGACATGGAAAACAACATGATTTGCTGGTTTCCTACACTATAATTCTATTAAGGGCTGTGCAGTGATTTCATAAGGAGTGCTTTTACACCTACGCAGTGCTTTCACATCTCGGGCTGTCGGATCGCGCTGCGTACTCGCAGATCGGCCTTAATGTGGTCCAAATGCCTGAGACAGAATATCGCATCCCAACATGATGCATCCTGATCGGATTTTTACGCAGGACATTTTTCAGACACGTTTCATTAATGACTGGCACATGGCACCATTTACTGCACTGGGGGGGGGGGAACAGTTGCCCCCAGCAACAGAACTCTGACCCTTCCGAAAAGTGTTACCCAGGAACCGCATACTGGGGAAGTAAAGAAATGGGGAATAAAAGTGGGTTAGGGGGAAAAAGCCACAATTGTCCCATGCATTCCAGGCCAGCCGGAGACAGAGAGCTGGCCGCTAATTATGAAGGCACTGCACACAGCAAATAGAAGAATGCTTTGTTATTTTGCTCATTAAGGTTCTCTGTACCGCTGGACTGCCTTTCATCTTCCTCTATAGAGCTTCCTTTCCTAGTTACAGCATGACTTTCTGCTGTCCAGCTTGTTTTGGGTTTTTTGGTATTTGTCCTTTTCAAGTCGACAGGGAAAAAGGGGCTTTACTGATCTTCAGGAGCGTAACACTTGTCAGATGTATGTGAAGGGAAAGTAAAGGGCAAAGGAGGTGGGAAAGTGAAGGTGCTTAACCCCCGCCCCTGATGCACCTTCTCTGCAGTCAGGTTGGCCCTGATAGCTGCAGGCTGCCGCAGTACCGAGGGATGATTACGGCCTTTATTGTCTCTCCGAGGCACAATCAACCTTAGCATGTCTCTGATTCAGCACTCTCACCCCCACTTGATTTATGTGCCCCCCCCCACACGCTGTATTTATGGCTGCGTGCCTGCACGGCACACCCGCATTTAAGTAAAAAAAATAAATAATAATCACCTCGCTGGCTGCCTGACGACGTAAAAGCACCTTGGCGTTCAATACCTGTGATTGACATTTTAGGTGAAGTAGTGGTGACGTTCTCTGTCCTGGACGGTATGCATTGAGGTTAAGGGATGACCTCTTTACTGTGGGACTATGCTGGCTACGCCTGGTGATGTCACTGCTCGGGCTGCACCAGTGATGTCACTCTGCCTGGGCTGTGCCTAATGATGTCACACTGCCCTGGTCGTACCTAATGATGGCGTACTGCTTGGGCTGCACCTGCTGACACGCAAAGCAATGCATCATTCACCTGCCCCTCTCTGCAATACCCTTGCCACCCTCACCATCAAGCTGACAGTGTTCATTAGTGGATGACTCACAGGCAGTAAGCAATACAGGCCATGGAGGTAATGCAAATGTTTAAATCTCACTCAGGAACAGCTATGCTCTGCTCACAACACACAGGTGTCAGTTTGCCCAAGTCTCAAGGGTGGTGATATGCATTTATACGCACAGCATACTGCCCAGTGTGGGCGGAGAAAGAGTCAAAATGCTTCCAGCCTTATGTTACTGCTCATCCTCTCCAATGACGCATGAATATTCAAATTACTTTTGCAGTTTTCTGGGATACGAAGCGTCGGTTTCTCTGCTTCCTATGTAGTACGTATTATATGTCTGTTTTAATGTGTTGCTGTTAAAACAGTACATATGGTTACACAATAGTATTCCTATGAATATACCGCAGTTTTATTTTAATAGCCAGTTGTAACTGTACTGACCTGCCATCTTTACCAACCTACCTGTTTTGGCAGTACACCTCTGAAGCCACCAGAGGGCTGAGGTAATATTTTTAGCACCTGAACACAAACTTGGGGGTCACCCCTCACTAGCTATTAATTAATGTTTATCGCCTTTCCTTCATATTAACTCATCAAGAAGTGGAGGTAGTGATGACGTGTTGGTAACGCACCAACTGGATCCTGCAGTTTTCAGTGTGCAAATTAAATGGCATGCTTAACGATCACTAATGAACAGGTGTGTTTAGTCACGCACACACATGGGGGTTTGTATCCATTCCAAGGGTCCTTGGATTTGGGCCTCATGCGCTCAGTATAAGAGTATAAAGCCACAGTAGCTAATCAGTATTCCTGTCACTACAAACAAAATGTTTATGTACAGAACATGAGTGACATTTAGACATTCCAGAAGAGCTTTTGCCATTTTGGCGGAAGGTTAAAGGTCAGTTGCTCTTACTGTTAACATTTTGACTGTTGTTGCTTCAAGCTGAATGGCCACCTCGTCTCTAATAGACTGGAATCGAAATATTTTCTGAAATCATTTACTTATTTTGTTGACTGGAGAATGTCCTGGTTTAAAAAGGAATTTACGGTCAAATTAATCATATTTTAAGGTTTGACATTTTACATTTCAGTGTGTTTTTATTGTTCTTCAGCTTACACCATTTGTGTATTTCCTGATATAATGAATTCAGCTTGTATATTACAAACTTACTGTGCTCATTATTTTAGTAGATAAAGCATATTTGGAAGTCTAAAAGCTGGGATTTTTGCTGTGTATTACTACCGTTGCATTAACTACTAACTAATTTGGTTCTTATATATTTATTTATATATTATAATTAGAAAGTGAATCGTTTTCTGCATTTTTTACAATTCCAGCACACACCTCTGCCTTTTAACAAATTTTGAACGTATGTGTTTTATGAGCATGTTAAAGTTTAGAATTTTCGGCATTTTACTCTTTGTTGCCTTTTGACAGCAAATATTTTGCTCCCATGTACAGTAATGCATTATCCCATTGCCACGAAGCATGCACCGGTTTACACCACAACACTCAGTGCCGCCTGCCTGTGCATTAAAGACAGACAGGTGAATTTTAAGCTTACTGCCTGCAGTAAACAGTCCGCTTACATGGTGCCCTAAAAGCTTTTCATTAGCGCAAAGAACGCGACAGAGGTCAAATTCCCCCAGGCGTGAAAACCGTCCGAATTACCGTTTGAGCTGCAGCACTTGTCAGAATGTAAAATAAATGTCTCCATATTTTCAGGAACTATTTCTGTATTTTATTACAAGGCATCGTCTACAAAGAAATCCCTACAGGATGGTGTGATTTGATGTTGTGTAATTAAGATGGTTCAGGCAATACGTGGGTGAGAGCTAAGCAGGATGGTCCCGTCTCAGTGCACAATGCAAAGTGGCCATGCCAAGTCAGGCTCGATCAGATCCAGCAAAAACCTCCTATGATGGCCTCTCCGTCAGCCAGGGCTGCAGGCTGCATCAGCTAACGTTTAAAACTGGGGACATTCGATAACAAACGTTACCAACAAGACATTGAAGCACAATGCTACAGTCAGACTCACCATTTAAAAACATGCATAACACTGTTTAAGAAACCAAGAAGCTCAATACCAATCTTTCAAAATTTATTTACATTTTTTGGAAGCATATTTTGCCCAAAATACCATATTTCCTAATTCATATTATCTGAAGTTGGCAAGCATATGCGTTGAAAGTTAATTTGGCTTAAGTTTGCATATATTTAAAATATGAATTTCTAACATTTTTGTCAGTGATGATCAATAAGCATAACCCTGAATATGTTATGCAGTAGTACCAGGCTTTGATTACACTTCGGATAAGTGGTAAGTTAATAAATTGTTTTACATCCATCATCTTGTATGCTATGGAAGTTCAGTTACAATAGATATATCCCCCTGTTTACATTTTGACTGGTTTGAAGTGAAGGAAATGACTACTAGATATCTTTGTGGTTCCTCCTCACCAGACAAGACTAATCAAACAGTAGTAAATGAGTGCTCTGTGCCAAAAAGTCTAGATTAATCAAACAGTGTTAAATGAGTGTTCTGTGCAACAGCCAAAAGGCTAATTAACATAGCGTGGGAGAGAGGCCCAACACAATACTTTTGCCTCATTTAACGTACATCTTCACTGGACTGAACTGGGTTCAGGCTAATCAATTAAAAGCTTGAGATTATCAATGATGTCCCTTCTTGCGTCACAATAATTTTTCACACTGGTTGCACTTTCTCTCTTTTTTGTCATGTCCCTCAAAGGTCCAATGCCCTTCCTTTCCATGGGTCAGGCTTCCGGCAAGGTGTGGGTGTGAGAGTGATTCTGAATGACCCAACACTGCCTGAAGACCGGGGCTTTGGCTCAGTGCTAAACCTAGTAAATTAACAACAATGACCTTGTTTATTCCCTTTCGGAGCCAAAAAAGCTACTGGCAGGTTCTGTTAGCATCACAAGACAGAAGATGGCAGGAATGAGGCCAGTATTCCTGTGAATGGGATAATTAAGGGTAGAATTTTCTTTTTTTATCATCCTTATATTGCTGCTATGTCCCACAGCATGCTCAGACATGCATTCCTCTGCTAAGAATATGTGCAGAATTATTGACCAATTAACCACAATCTTTAAAAGAAAATTAATAAATTACCAAAGGAGGTAAAAGTAAATCTGACCTGGACATAGACGCTACAGCAACAGATTCCACATTTAGGTCACCATAGTCAAAATCCGAAAAGCCCTGAAATCTTTAAAACAATTAAGCATAAATTTAAGCACAGGTTTTAAGTTTATATTTTGAGGCTCAACATTAATAATGCTAAGCAAAGCAAATTGGTCTAAAGTCTAAAAACTAAGTTTGTCTTGGCTTCAGGGCAGGGTGAGGGACTCTACCTGGAAAGACTCCTTGTTTTGCAGTGTGGGCTTCAGGTGAGACGCTGGAGAACCTCATTAGCAGGGGAACTGTACCGCAGCGGGCGGCACGCGACCGGAACAGATGGCGAACACTCCACTGCAGAGAGTCGTACGGCCGCCCAGCACAACGTCTCGCTGTGTGGGGCCCCAAAGGAGGGCTGTGGCCCCCAGCACCTCTCCACTTGCCCCACACCCTTCTTATTCAGAGAAAGCACTGCTAGTCAGTGTTAGCCAAGCCTGGAGCGACAGCTCCCCACGCAGTGTGTGAACATAAAGGTCCTCAGCATAGAACTATGCATGAAGGCCCACCGGGCACTATCTTTATTAAATGGTTTTTCTTCTCTTTGGTCTTTATTTCATTTTTTTTTTTTAAAACTTAATGAAAGCCGTACAAATTAAGCAAAAGGGAAATCTTTGGTCAGCTTTAAAAACTTGCTATTTTGTCTGTCAGCGTTCCTGAGAGTACATTCTGACTAAATATGAAAAATGAAAACCAACGCAATATTTAAGAGAATAATTGCTTTGCACAGGATGATGATGATAAAGAGTAAGTAGTCAAATGAATGGGAAACACTGTCCTTTTTAAAATTCATATGTCAAGTATTCATAAATAGGACAAAATCTAAAATACCACGCCGTACCGTCCTTGTTCTCACAAGAATAAGACTTACAGTGAAGTAAAGGTGTCCATTTGAAGCAGGATCATCTAGCAAAAAGGGAACGCGAGACATGGGTGAGTCCTGGGCCAGCGACGAGATTTTGGAATGGAGTCACTTTTCCAGCTGCCATTTGCAGAAACCATGAAATTGTAGCTTGAAGCTTCCACTTATTTCATTTTGCTAATGTACAAGATAAACTGACCGCCCTTCTCTGTGCTCCAAGCTGTTTCCAAGTAGATGCACCACTCTGACTTCATAGCTCTACAGGTTTCGACATGATCAGGGCTGCATACATGCACGTGACGCGCTACAATTCTCAGATGTTAGGATCTTTTATAACGTACCGTCCCTACATTCTCTCTCTCACATGTACAAATGTTACTCCTTTATTTGTTCACTCAACACAGCAATGCTCAGAACGTGCTACATTTCAATATTAAAATTACTCTCGACCAATCAGCACTAACTGAATGTGCTAGTCTGTTTTTTTTATCATCTAAAACCAAAACAACTTTTGGTTTATTAAATTGTAACAATATAAACTTGCACATAAATTCTGCAGAACGTTTTTCAGAGACCATAAAGCTGATTTAATATTCTCATCCCTTCATTAATGCATCTACTGTAGCCCCCAAATAATTTCATTACAGTTTCACTGATGCTATCAGAAAAATGCAAATACACTTTTCTTGGTAATAGATAATGACTAGCTATCCGGTGACAGAAATTCTGTTTGTATGGCAGTTATGATTCACGTGGCTGATTCAACAGATAATTGCAGCACTGTATGATCCAACGGTTGCCTTTCCGTGTCTGTGGGGTAGGAAAATTAAAAGATATGGAAAGATGTGTGCGTCTCTAGCTCTTGTGCAGCCTTTAAGATAGGATTTACATGCCTTTTCCCTTTGATTAAGCCTCGGCTGCCTTAGGGGAGGTGTGCAATCAGAACCGTGGCCAGCCGACGATGGTTTTAATTGACGCGAGCACCATATCAAAGGGCTGCTTCATTACTTCCAGCCTTTAGTTCTGCTGTGCATTTTTTTTTTGTAAAGTTTCATCTAAATTGGCCTCCCTGAAATCATCCAGCATTCAGGTTTTTCTCTGGCATCACTGTAAATTGGAAACTTCTGGATTCTCGTTCACCAGAAGGTATAGAGATTCCCTTCATATTCACAAAGTGCTGCCGGCATAGAGGCTAGCCCACAGGTAAACGTTAATAACGCATTAACACACCATTACGCACATGTTAGTGCAACACTCTGTCAGTGAGAAATTCAATAAGAAAATGCTCAATCGAGGATCCTCGCTTTATCCTCGAAGCACAGATGTTGTTTATACAAGGGCTGCTGCTTTTTACCGTAATGACATTGCAGCTGACACGTTAATCTAAGTTACGATTCAGTGAGTGTAGCAGAAAAACTGTGAGGATTATACAGTAAAACAAAAACACAAAAGTATTTGAACAAACTAAAAAGTGATATTTCATTTACAACAGGGTATCCCCAACTATGAACACCTTCCTGAGGCACTCTTGGTATTCCTTTTCAAAAAATAAGGTCCATAAACAGCCAGACAAATGATAGGGCCATACTGTAATGCCAACGGTGGTTCCAAGTTATTTGTGCTCCAAGGAGAGAATTTGATCATTTTGTATGGATTCAGCACTCTGGACAGCTCCACGTCTCCGAGTGCTGCTGCAAGCAAGTATTTTTAAGGTTGCTGCTCTAGTGAGGATGAAGTACCTGAGACAGTGATACAGAGCTAGTCTACATTTGCAGGATTTATACAGAAACATGCACACACCTAAACTGCCATTGCACATTTTTTTTTTTTTAGAATATAGGCAGAGATGTCTCAAACAGGATGTGACATAGCTGATGTACGTCACATGACAGGAAGACTGGAGCAAAGAATAATGAAGTTAGCCCTGCTGTGCCAAATCATATGTTATTTTCTGTAACTTTTTCTTTTGTTTGCTTTTTTTTGTTTGTTTTTGTCGTCTTTGAGTTACTTGCCGAGGAATGGATTGCCAGTACTATTTAGAGTACAGACACAACTTTAGAAAGTCCTTTTAGGCATTTGCAGAAACATAATTAGCTTTTGTTGATTGGGGGAAACTAGTACAGAGGTTTGGGCTATTTCGGCTTATTGCTAAGGTAATTCAGTAAGAATAATTCTGAGGCAAATCTAAGATGAGATCTGGGATCCAACGTATGAGAAATTTTGTCAATTTGCCATATTTTAAAAATCTTTAATATCCTTTAACACATAAAATACATTGTGCGAATATTTTATACAGTATGTTACTCTTATAACGTCCATTTGCAGGGATTCACAAAAAAATTATAAATGTCATTGTTATTGCTATTTTTTGTTTTTACAGAATTCACGTTGGATTCCTCTTCTTACACATACATAGTACCTGATATACTACTTTTGAACCCAGCTTGCTGCAATTCTTCCCCTCAATATTTCCACAATAAATGAAAGTATGATATATTCTGCACAATATTCAGTAATAATATTTTCCCATCCTTGGTCGATAGTAAGTTATACCAGCTGAGTTGCTGTGACCCATAGCCAATACAAGGAAACATGGCTCACAAGGTACATACAGGGTGCACAGCACTGTAGTGCACTGTACACTCACTGTACACTCCATACTGTCAACTGTCCACATCAGCGTTAATGCAACCATACTGTCAACTGTCCACATCAGTGTTAATGCAACCATACTGTCAAACAGCAATGAACTTAAGTACTACTAAAAAGTACAAATTTTCACACTCAATTGACAGCAAAGACATATTTGGAAAATTTGGGTATAAATTACAGATTGAGACACTGATGTCTATGAGGGTGGAATTTTGGATACAATGATGTGCAGCTTAAACAGCAGTAGGAAGTTACTGGCCCCTGAATCTGCTGTCATTGCTGGGAAGGTTCTCTGTTCTGAAACCTGAAAAAAGAATAATGAAAATATGGGCTACACATTATCTTACAGCAGATAATCTTACAGCACAATACCTCCCCATCTCCTGTATTGACCTTCAATTTCCCTTTTTGAAGCCGACTGTAATTGCATTTTCAATATATGCAAAGAATTTATAATATTTGTAACCTGGAGAAACATGTAGATCTTTATGGTTCAGCAACTTGAAAAACAAGAATGGGACAAAGAGAGTAACATAGCTGCATTACTGACGCAAGAAGCCAGTAAACCAGTGAAAGGAGATGAACAGTGTCTCAGTCATCGTGTTTCCACATCTCACTGCAGTGTTCTGAGTTTGAAAGTTGAGAAATAGCAGTTCCTCAGTTAATATCATTGGCCATGGAATCAGAGCGAGGAAATTTGAACTGGGGGGGGCACATGTCTTTTTCCGCCCCAAAAACAACTCCCTCTAAGTCTACTGATGCATAGTGTGTTCCATCAAAGCCTAATTTTACAATGCTCTTTGAAACCCCATGAATAAACCAAATCATTTTTTGAGGGATTGTCTAGCCGTGCTGTTTACTTAATGCACTGTTGACAACCTGTAATCCCGCTCAATCTCCTTTAAAGGATCCCAGGGACTCAGAGGTACGGATTCCCAGACGTTCAGTCGTCTTATGAACATCTCACGCCTGTTGCCTTCTCTGTGCAAATAGTATAGTAGCAGACGTCTTAAACTCCAGAAAGTTGTGTCTTGATAAGCAATGATGCGACATGCTGTGAATTGTGTGGGTGGGAGGGGGGGGTTAACGTGTTGTCAAAGCGACGGTTTACGTGGTGTCAGACATTTGCCACCCCCTGCCTAACCACAGGCCAATGCCTGTTCTTATTTAGCTTTTTCCATTTCAACAGCACAGTTCAGTCGCTGCACAACAGTCAGAAACGAGAAGTTAGGTAGACGAAGCTGACAAAATTATACTCATTACTGTCTCTAAATGTACCCTACCCTGTCCGCAAATAAAGTATTTAAACAGATAACTGCTTTGTTGGTACAATGTTAGACATAAGGAGTAGATGGTTCAGGACAGGAAGCAGACAGACGGACATATACCAGGGAGATCACTGAGCAGGTCTCAAACACTGAAATCTAAGAAGTCACTCTTAACCACAACTGGCCATCATCCCTCGTGTCCACACTGCAACTGCAGTGGAGTTACTCAAAATGCAGGGATGCTACAACAATTTCCAGTGCTGGCCATTCGATGGGATGTGGAAGTGTCCCCCAAGAAGAAACGAATAGCAAGGTGCAAAAGCAGATGCGATGTTAATGAGCTCATTCATCTTTTGGGCCTGTAAATACGTCCAGAAACAGGATAACAGTAAATATTTTTGAGTTACATAAAAGAAAAACGGAACCGTCCCTGACTGTCAGCATAATATGTGCGGAAACTGGCACAGAAGCAGGTCTGGGGAATGTCATTAATATTAGAAGTTTGGGGGGGGGGCAACCAAAAAAGTCTTCATACCCTTGAAATGCACTCCCCCCCCCCTCCGACTAGGCATGAAGATTTCAGGCTGCTGCCTTTATGGCCTCATTCACAGAGACCCCAGACCTTTTTCTTTTGGCTTGATTTTCCTCGCTTCCATTTAATGGATCCAGCGTTTTGGATTCCTGCTAATCTGGGGCTCCGGTGTGAGCATCGCCCTTCCAGAGAGAAGCGTGCAAGGCGAAGGCGAGGGCTGCACCCACCAGACGCGGCAGGCTCCTCTCGCCACCAGCGTCTGATGGAAGGGAGAGTCATAGCAGCCAATTTAAGGGGACGGCGGAGCAGATCCAACACGGCGGAGCACGGCAGCCGTGGGGCTTGGGCTCTGAACAAGCAGCGTTATGAGAGAGACAGGAAAAAAATAACATGTTGGATGCAAAACCTGTTCCTCCTATTTTGTCAGACTGACATGCAAAGAGATGAGAGGGCATCAGATGCCAAACACAGAGTTCCTAGTGAAGGATGAGGGAAATGCGAGGGAGGTGCAGACCTACGGGTGGTAGGAACGCAGGCTGCGACAGATTCCTCACTTCCTGCATGTTTTCAGTGATGCGGGTGCATCAGATGCCAAACACAGAGCCCCTAGTGAAGGATGAGGGAAACACCAGGGAGGTACAGACCTACGGGTGGTAGGAACGCAGGCTGCGACAGATTCCTCACTTCCTGCACGTTTTCGGTGGCGGGCCAGGGAAAACCAGCCCAGCCAACACATTCCGAAATCCCACACGCGTCCGTAAGGAAGAACCACGACGCAGAGACATCTGCCATGAGCCGATTACGGAGTCAGACAGCGGTAGCATCCGCCGTCTTGCTTGAGGATGCCTGTGAAATTTACCCCATGTCTCCACATTATCAATATAGTGCAGATCCACGGTCGGGTTCCGAGGCGATTTGAGGCACCCCTATGAGCAGATTACACGTTTTGATCAGTTAATACCCCAAATGGCTCTGGGTCAAGCTGGGCCAAAATGAAGCCGTAAAACATTTCCTGCAAAACCAGTTTCTTTGTCACCACGTTTAGCCTTGAATGTACCTACATTCAGCAAACACAGCGGTGTGACGATGCACCGCTTGCTGTACAACTCAAGCCTGGAAAACTCGCAACACATTAAACCCGACCAGCTGCCAGTATTATCACTATCGGTACCTGGTCCCATTGAATGTAGGCAGCGGACTGTAGTTGTCAGTTTAATTAGCCCCTTTCACAAAACGTCCCATTCATCTTTTCAGATTTTCACACTTACTTTGAAAGTTTCATGCTGACTAAATTAATTTACTTTGGAGAGGAATCTTTACCATGCAGAGAGTCATCTTCTAATTTCCATATAAATGTAGAAACGGGAGCGTGTGGAAATCTTTTTCAGATCTTAACAGGATTTTATTCTCTCCCCTCTGATCTGTCTTATGGTATCACAGTGAGAAGATGGAGAGAGTGTGATTCACTAATTAACAATCGAAAACACTGCCTCCTTCTGCAGTAAGAGGAATTATTTAAGGAATGGATTTTAAACATAATTAAATCATGGAAAATGGTTTAAAAAAGCTCTATTACTTTTACAAATCTACCTTTGCCTGGGGTCTTCAAAGGATCGGTCTGACAGATGCATTCAAATCGGATCAGGAGCATCAGTTTTCATGCGCTGAAATGATTCATCAGATGAATCAGAGTTTATTTTTTATATAGGTTATATGATGAGATGGAAGGAAATGTTTTCGTCATTTTGCCGTTTGAATCGGAAACATTCTGGGAGAATCCGGAGGGACGCTGTCATCAGTCCAGCGTGACACTGACCGTGTGGATAATGGCTTGGAGGGCCGAGTCACCACGTGCCAAGTGAACATTCATTCATATCTACCTTTGGCAGGACTGGACCCATTCAGGTGAGCTGAACAAATATTTGAGATTATCGATCACGAGGTTCATCATTGAAGGTCTCATATAGTAAATGAGTTGGGCTCTTCTTCAGAAGTGTCTGTGAAAAGAGCATTTACCACCCACAGATGCAGCTTTATACCATGGTGAAATTATTATTTTTTTTGGTACGCATGACAAGTTGCACACGCTGTACATTTTATTCATTCCGCAGAGGGGAAAAAAAAGGCTAATCCTGAAAAACTGCTGAGTCACAGAGATTCAAAGGGCCTGGAGTGAGTGAATGAAAGGCAGGAGATCTTCCTGAATAACCTTCGTGGCCTGCTTCCTGTGCAGAAGCACGGCATTCTGGGATTATCGGTGAAAAATGCAAACGTGGCACGTTTCAGGATGTCAAATTTCAGCTTCTGCTTATTCAGGACATTTTAAATTGCTATCAAGTTACACTACTCACAGCATCACAATGTAAGCCACATACAGCTGTTTTATTCTGTAAAATGCATTGAAAAATGTGTAAGGTTCTGTTCTGTTAAGCTTGCTATTCAGACCATCACCTTATTTTCTTTGCCTTATTTCTGATTGAAGCCCAATGAAATTTAACAGCATAAACCATAAGCGGAACCCACCGGTACTGGACACGAGATGTTCACTGGCATGACTTCCCCACCCACAGTGCCTACAGAGGCCATTTTGACCCAGTTACATACGTCACAGTGTACCTCAGACAAAACTCCATTTCAGTCATCTAGGCCAGAGCACGCAAGGTCAGAGTGGGCGGAGTGCTTCGGAAAGCGAACGGCGCCGCGGTTTTGGAACCGCTCCTTGTCGAGAGGGTTTGGGTGGGCGAAGCGTGCTCGGTACACCTGGAACAGGGCGTGTGCCATGCCGTGCTCCCTGGAGTGACTGAGCAAAGCCAGCGGCTGTGTTTTTGCAAAACAGACCGAAGGACTGAACAGGACATTCGCTGTACTTTGTGTCCTGTGAAATTCTCCCAGGAGTTCAGCTGCCTTCATTTCACCTCGACTTGACTTTCTCTGCAAGGTTTGCGATTTGACTACGCAGATGGTGCTGTGATTGCAAGGGGTATTAAAGGTTATTAATAGGCAATCATATACATTTTTTTCATGGTTACATAATCTGTATTTCAGGTGTGAATTTTAGTATGTTCAGATGTATTTTGGCATTTATATAAATAACACTATTATTTCTTTGTCGAAGAGAATATTAGCATGAAACTACATATACTGTATAATGCAAGAATTTAAATAGACCATCTAAAAGGTAACTGACGGAAATTACGCAAAGGATTAATCTCTAAATCCTGCTAAATCTTTTTGGCCTAAGTAGCTGGTAGCATGTATAAAAATGTCAAGCATTACTAAGATTTAATTCAGCACTTAAGTCTCAAGACTTAGTTCAATATCAGGATGCAGGCCAGCTCTAGAATAAGGCAGTTTCAGGAGGCACATGTCAAAGTCATTAAAAAGAAAATGTAATTGTTTAGGTGAATCAAAAAATTATGCAACAAACTACATAACATGTAAACTTCCCCATATGGCTAGCTAATGAGCAACAGAAAGTATCGCATGAATGTCACTAAAAGTATGAATTCATTTTTGCAAAAAAAAAACCGTCATGGTATACAGTTCTAATGAGGAATGTAATCTGGTATTTTTAAATTGTGCATTTATATAATGTTGCACGGCTTTGGTTGGTGAAGAGCACTGACAGTCAGTGTTATAGTTATAGTCAGTGTTTCCCAATCCAGCCCATGGAGACCTACAGACAGTCCATGTTTTTGCTCCCTCTGAGCTCCCTGACAGACAGTCCATGTTTTTGCTCCCTCTGAGCTCCCTGCCAGACAGTCAATGTTTTTGCTCCCTCTGAGCTCCCTGACAGACAGTCCATGTTTTTGCTCGCTCTGAGCTCCCTGACAGACAGTCCATGTTTTTGCTCCCTCTGAGCTCCCTGACAGACAGTCCATGTTTTTGCTCCCTCTGAGCTCCCTGCCAGACAGTCCATGTTTTTGCTCCCTCCCAGCTCCCTGCCAGACAGTCCATGTTTTGCTCCCTCTGAGCTCCCTGACAGACAGTCCACATTTTTGCTCCCTCCCAGCACCCTGCCAGACAGTCCACGTTTTTGCTCCCTCCCAGCACCCTGCCAGACAGTCCCCATTTTTGCTCCCTTCCAGCTGGGGGAACACTGGCCTAACAAAAGGATATATGAGCCACACTGTGTATCCCTCTTGCCCGTGTAGTTCTGTAAACACTGGATACAGGCAGCTGTGTACCATTGGACTTATTTTGCTAATCTGGCTGAAGTTTGAGAGTCAAATTGAAGGCCAATGATGATAACTGAGGATAGGGAAGTTCAGTCTGACTACAGTATCATAGTGTATGTATATTGGTGTATAATTTGCTGAAGCTAAACCATCCAGCATTGTTGTCACAGCAGTCAATAGACGTTATATTAGATAGCTTACTAATGGAAGGGTGTTTTGTTCATTAAGTAGCCCTTTGTTATTAAGATGACAAAGGAAGACAGTAGTCGCCATTTTAAATAAATATGCATGCATTTTCTGCATAAGAAAAATTAAAATAAAAAACTGGCAAAAGTATTTTATATTACAGCTACAGACCACCAAGCCCATATAGGACAATCACTGCTTTTAAACTGACCGAAATGCCCCCCAACTGACAGACGTGGGTGTAGATCTAGCTTTTTGGAATTTGACCAAATGAGTAGTGTCACATTAGCAAGACACCAGGCCACTGAAGAGCTCGACGCTGTTTGACGTCAGGGATTTTACCAGGATCAGCAGCTGCACAGCAGAGGTGGAAGCTCGTCAAGCCCAGAGAATGGATCAGTGTTAAAAAAAGACCCTTTTTCACATCCATTATTATCCACTAATGCTTAACGAAACAATACCCTGCGTGCAGTCTAGGCATTTCCGTTCCACTCTCCCAAAATAAACAGCCACCCCTGGGGCCCACACACAAGTTTATAGCGCATTACAATCTGGAGATGGGGCAGTTCATTAGCGTAATCTAAATATTCAACCTGACGTAATACCGTGATTCATGAGTACAAGCAACTCACATTTTTCTGTAAAACAAGTAACTTTAATGTTGGAAAAAGTCAGTGCGTCACAAAGATATTTCATGCTCCACCAGCAGAGTGATTTTAAGTGGGTGATTGTTCGTGCATCTTTTACTTTTGTGCTTTATTTCTGAAGCTGACAGATTAGTTCTTGGATCCGGTATCATTTGGGGAAAATGTGCTCTTTAAGGCTGTTTTAGGGGATATTATGTACAATCAATGACACTTGAAGTTATGCGTACAGCAATGCCTGCTGTCACCAAGTCCATTTTCTATCACATAAAAGCAATTTACACCTTTGCTGGTGTCTCCCACATTTTGCTTTTGTTCTTTGACAGCTTCTCACTGCGCTGAATCATCCCCTGATAAGACTAAAAGGACTCAATTGTTTGTGTTTACAACGAGGGTGACAATTCGGGTCCGTAATACCGAGCTGTTGTTACAGTTTGCAATCCGCACGAGTTCGTCTCCTAGCAAATGGTCATTCACATGCCGGTAAAAGGCTGCAGGTGACTGCTGCACCCTGGCTCTATCTGCAAGACGCACCCGGCTGGTAAAATCATCAGCGAGCCGCTGTGATGTGCACCAGGCTGGCGGCGTGTAACAGGAGACCCCAGACAAATGTAAACTGCAGATTTAGTTTTAATCCCTTGAACTGAGACCAAAATTTAAATAAATCCCCAAACTGAAAATGAAATTTCTTTTGCTTAATGACAGTGCGGTTTGGCCATTTCAGTTTGCAACAAAATTCAAAACAAAGCATTTTTTCCTGGACATTGATCCATTTCAAATGAATGTGACTAAATATTTCACCCAACAAAACAGCTATTCTCTCTTCCCACTAAAATGCAAGGCCGAGGCTGACTATGCAGAACCATTGTAGACTATAAGTCACTCCTGAATACCATTGAGTCAACTAATACGGTCTTCACATGATCTGGAGTGCAGTAGGGGCATGGGTACCCTTGGCAGATTCAGGGGGCCCAGCGGTTTACAGGGGCCCTTGAATATATAAAATGTTACATAATAATTTCGGTGTGGGGGGGGGTGTTCAGAGTGATATTTTGTCGGGGGGTCTGGAATTTTTAGTTTTAGAATAGTGATACTTCCAATCTCTGCGGGGGCGTTCTTGCTCATTCTGAGATAGATGGAGAGCGAACTTGGGGGTCACAGTGCAGGGGGGGTCACAATGCAAAGGGGGTCACAGTGCCAGGTGAACTAGGGCCACCTCCCGTTGCCTGGGGGTTAAGAGTCTTGCTCAAGGGTCCACAGGCACGTGATTATTCTGCCAAGGCCGGACCTTGATGCCTACTGATCATAAGCATGGAGGCTTAGCCCACTGACCTGTATGGTGAAGGCATCAGACATTAAAGTCCGGGAGTGTCACAGCCACAGCCACAGTCACAGCCACAATCACAGTCACAGCCACAATCACAGTCACAGCCATAGCCACAGTCAGAATCACAGTCACAATCACATCCACAGCCACAATCACAGTCACAGCCACAATCACAGTCACAGCCACAGTCACATCCACAGTCACAATCACAGTCACAATCACAGCCACAATCACAGTCAAAATCACACCCACAGTCACAATCACAGTAACAATCACAGTCACAGCCACAATCACAGTCACAGCCATAGTAACATCCACAGTCACAGCCTCAGCCACAGTAATATCCATAATCACAGCCACATCCACAGTCACAGCTACAATCACAGCCACAATCACAGTCACAAACACAGCCGCAGTCACAGCCACAGTAATATCCACAGCCACATCTAGTCACAGCCACAATCACCGCCTCAGCCACAGTAACATCCACAGTCACATCCACAGTCACAGCCAGTCACAGTCACATTGACAGCCACAGTCACAGTTACAGCCACAGTCACAGCCACATGCACATTGACAGCCACAGTCACAGTCACATTGACAGTCACAGCCATTCACATCCACAGTCACAGTCACATTGACAGCCACAGTCACAGTCGTAATGGTGTACTCCTTTCCTTCAGGGTTCTCAATACTACAAGCCATCATGGAGTCGGCGGTCGCCAGCAACTGGCAAGTGACGGCGCGCTCAGTGGGGAGCGTCACAGACCCTCAGGAGTACAGGCGCATCATCGAGGAGATGGACAGGCGACAGGAGAAGCGCTACCTGATAGACTGTGAGGTGGACAGGATTAACGACATCCTGGAGCAGGTACGTGCGGCCGGGGAGTCGCCCGCCTGCTCCGTTGGCTTCCCAATTCCCGTTCGGGGTGACACCGGCAAGCTGATGACCGGCCAATGGCCCGTTTAATCCCCCGCAGCGAGCCAGAACCTTTAGACACTGGGTTCAGCTCGGTGTTTGGTAAGAACTGGCTAGAAAACCGACACTGGGGAGAGTTGAAGGAAACAAAATTAAATTTAGACAAAGAGCATGCGTGCTGACGAAAGCAGATGAGCATCTCGACTTCTTCCCTCCTCCCTGAAGTAGCTAATGTTGTAATAAAGGCCCTCGGTGTTGCAGCCGAGGCAATCAGCTACTCGGTTAAACAGCCTAACTCTGCATTCATTTAGACATATTGTTTTGTTCCACTGCACAATAATTCTGAATGAGTTTGAGGTTAGCTCTGTTCATGAATTTAATTCCCACAGTCATCATTTAATACAAAATGCCTTTTAGTATTAATTTACTGCATCTAATTTAATTCTTGTGATGCAAATTCTTGTGCTCAGAGGGTCTCCGTTAAATTACATTAAGCACAATTCCTTTATTTTTTTTTCCTACGGATATTGTCTGCTTTTGGGAGTGTGAGAAATATCCATTACAAATTACGTGTTAGATATGATAATGAGCCTGTTTTTGACGTCTTATTCCGCCCCCCACGTGGACAAGAAATCCAGATTATATAATATTGCAGGTCCTTGTGAGTTTCTGGTACAGCACAGAAATGTAGCGCCATTGCTCCTTACGCATCAGAAGCAGGACCTCACCTACCCATGTCACACTCCGCGGTCCATCTGTGAAAACCAGGAGTAGCAGTTAATTAGACAGCACCGGCGTGTCCTGGGGTCTAGTCCTAAAAGGGACACAGCTGTTTTCAGGTCCTGTTCCGCCTGAGCTCACATTGGATAAATTGGACATAATTGGACAGATATCAGTGCCTCTGGCATTTCTGGCGGTTTCAGTCCAGGGGCTGGATTGGTGCTCATGTGTAGGAGGGGTGCCGTCGCGGAGGGATGTGCTGTGGGGACACATACACGGCACGGTCCGTCTCAGATTAGACGTAGGCACCGACGGAGAAGCGGTGTTTCGAGGGAGCAGCCTTGCTCAGGTAAGTTAAAGATGAGCACTCCTTCTAATCTCACCCACTGAGCTTCCTATCCAGCCTCTGTTTTCATGGCCTTTTTCTTCAATTTAAAGCGTGCGGGAGCCCAGACGAAGCTTTAAATAACCTCGGCTACGTTCATAAAGCACAAGGAGACTGAAATAATATGATACAGATTACAATGTGTGTCAGCTAATGGTATTAGCCCAGTAACACTGTGCCTATAACGAAATACTCCATTTGCATCGGCTTCCAGACTTGCTGAGCTAATTTTAAGGCGCTGGGGAAAGTAGGTAAAAAGAAAACGAAAGAGAAAACGCCCAGTTTCCATGACCTGGTATTGATGCGCCGGTTGTCTGTGGCACATTTCTCAAGGAGACTGCATTTGTGACCCACATTACTCAGTGTCAGAAATACTCTAATACCAGCTACTCTAGTGCTGTCAGAACGGCAGAGTGAGAACAGCCAGCCCACTTCAGAGCCAAGCTAGAAAAATGATGACCTACAGCTTTGCATGACATATTTTTTTTTAATAAAAAGCAGCAACTCCACTAAAACTCTGTGCCGCTTCCGGACAGCATGTCGGAATTGGATCTTTATTTTATTTATCTATTTATTTATTTGTTTGTTTGTTTCTTTAAATAACTTTTGGTCCACCCACAGATTGGAAGGACTCCAAGTATGATAATTAACCACTGGAAAAAAAATTAATTTCCATGATTTTCACATCACTGAGCAGTATCAGTGGATGACTGTCCTTCCCACCTGATTCATGTCCTTAACTTCATAGCCCTTTGTTAACCACGGATTCCAAACTTAAATGAGATGGAATATAGTGGACAATCCATTGTCGCGTATAGTTTGGTGGAACCTTTTTCTTTTTAGGCCTGAAGCAGCAATATTTTGTTGTATCAGCAGCTATTTGTTGTACATTTGAACTTGAAATCAGACATAATAGAGCAGTACAAGATTTTATTACACCTGGAAAACAATGGTTGTATACTGTATTCTTTAGAAAAATATAATTATGTTTAAATCTGTGATAGACATACAGACATTGTGATTGTTTAGTAACAGCTATACTCTACTTTTTACTTATTTCTTTGCTCCAGGGATCCATACAATACTGATCAATACTGAAGTTCATCCTGAAAATATCATAGCATTTTTTCATCTCTCAAGCACTTATCCAGTATGCCGGTCAGGGGATGAGTCATTTCTTCCTCATTTAAATTAATTTAAGGGTGAATCCTTCCAGCTAATATTAAGTTAACATGCATACAGTCAGCAGTTTTATTTTGTGTCCATCCCAATGTAGGCAAATGCACAGCCTCGTTTTGCGAATGTATATAACAGAGTGAAACTGTTTTAGATCAGCCTCAAGCTGATAAATTCAGCAGAACATTTATTTGAAGATCTTTATTGTTTGTTACCACAAAGAGCCGGGTCAGGTGGCAATTACATTAATTGCCATTTATTAGCTAGTGCCCCACGGAAAGGTCCAGAAAACGTACCCACCTCCAGCCCCCGCAGCCGCCTTGACGAGCTCCTCTATACGTACAACAGGCCCCCCAGGAAGCCAATCATGCTTAGGAGGAGAGTAATAAATATTATTACTGGTGGAGTTGGGAGGCTTGAAGGCACCAGCCATGCATGTCGTCAGTATGGAAGAGGGAGGCGTAGATGCCGAACAAGTAACGGCTCCTTGGAGAGGTCTAGGGCCCGTTGGCTACTCAAAGGGAGCAGCGTGCCGTCGATTCGACGGAAGAGTTAGCGGCAGGCAATGAAACGCTAGACTGCTTTAGGCGTCCAGAGATGACTAGTGAGGCAGTCTCTTGTCCAAGACAGAGAATCTTTTCTTAATATAAGTACAGCTGTAACCTGTGGCAGGACCTGAGCTTGATGTAACTGGTACAGCTACAAAGGAGAGTTCATGGTCTCCTCCTTAAACTCATGTCAGCCTTTGATGGTGGATGTGTCAGGCATCTAAGCCGGTCACTTTTGTGGCCATGGGCGGATTCATAGCCTAACCTGCTCATAGCCAGCAGACCGATTTCTCGCCATGACTGGTATTTTTTCAGGAGTAGGGAGTTATTAACTACTTTGTTTAACTGTCAAATGTTGCGAAAGTTTTTTAATATATGCATTTTTAATCTATGGTAGAAATTAGCCGTCTCGGATTATGGTTTTGTCCTCCTCCCTGGGAATTTTTTTTAAATAATAAAGACTTTGTATTACTTTGTCTGGTGTTCTGCAAAGTACAAATCATATACATTATACATTGTGATTTACACTATACTTACTGTTTATCTGGATGGTAGCATTTGAGTGCATCTACACATATACATTTATATTGTCTCACAATGTACTACAACAATATCCTCATTTAGACTGCAAAAATTTAGCATTAGATCTGCAAATATGTGACCCAAAAGCCCACAGATTCATCTGAGTACAGCCTCACTGTAAATGTCTTGGCTCCCTACACAAGATCCAGCAGCATTTTCACAATAGGTCGGTAATGTCAGCTCACAGCCGAGCGATCCACCTTCACTTTGGTCAGGCACGTCGCCTCAATTTCAGAGAGAGGACAGACAGAACGGTGGCATTACTGCCTTTATCAGAGAGGCCACGGATCCCGGCCCTGCTTATTGTCACCGGGGCGATGGGAAGAGGAAGGGACAGGGACAGGGACAGGGACAGGGACAGGGACAGGGACAGCGTGTGCGGGGCGTCACAGGAGACGAGCCCCTTTCAGCACTATCAGTGTAGCTATGGAACGTTCACGGCTTCTACTGACTCAATGGGATTATCGCTTTGGTTTCACTGACAGTGGCCTATAAATACTTCTACCTCACCATCTCTGGGACTCAGTGAAAAAGCGCTACTCATTCACATCTTTTTTCCTGCTATTCAAAGAACGCCTGCTTTTGAGATTTGGGCAGGCAGACACTTTTTATTTATTATTTTGTATTATATATTTTCCCTTGAGGTCGGCTCCCTATCGAGCCTCGCTCTGTAAACGCATCTCGGCAGGTCGTCCCCTGCATTGGCGCCGACGCCGGCCTGCAGCTGCACGGTCGCGGCCTTGGAGCACAGATGCCGCGTTGTTGCTTCTCATAGATGCGGCCAAAATGGCAGGCACACGCCTACAGCGGCGCCGTCCTCCAACCCCTTCAGCTCGCGTGTGGCAACAGCCAACTCGTTGACAACTACTCACTTCCAGGAATGTTATAGCGAGGAGAGTGGGGGGGGAGACAGAGGATGTCTGTTGATTTGCAGAAGACAGAGTGTGTTCTGGGACGGAGTGAAAGATAGTCTGTGATTCTTTTCTACACATTAATCTATGAATAAAAGACCCATAAGGAAGAACGAGGGATATCATGAGACACCATAATCACACAATACCTTGAAGATCCTCTAATTGGGTCTCCTGGTCACAAAGTACATAGTTCCAATTAGTTTAACTGTATGACCTGCTAATGCACGATGCTCTAAACGTTAGACTTGATCATTAGATTATATGCCATATCAAAGGCCATTAGAACAACTGAGGAACAAAATTTCCCAACATTTTAAGCATCCAGAGATCCCCATTTCGGTAAATGACACCCTTGCAGGAGGGTCACGTTCCTGGATGTAAAACCTTTTTCCATGACAAGAATGGGCGTAAATTAACATTGTAAATATGGACATCTTAGCCCCTATAAAGGAGAAATCCTGGAGAAATAACTGTCACACTTCATTGATGCTTTGGATATTAATGCAAAGTTCTTCTTTTCTGGAGGGTAGCCAAATCTGTTTAAGTCGTAGAAGCGAGAGCCCAGGTCTCGCCAAGCAGAGAGGCTGTCCGTAGACACTTCAGCCAGTTAATTAGGAAATATTTCTCCAGGAATCCTCAGGATTCTTGGCCTCGGAGCATGAACTGGGCCTGAAGGAAAGGAAATGATGTTCTTTAGCCTCAGGAGGTTTCTGGATGTGTTGTGGCCTCCTGTCTCTGGTTGCAAGTAATAATTATTCATATGCAATTTCTAAAGTATATGCAACAACAGTGCAGACCCTACAGACCACAGTACCATGAGATACATGGTGTCTGACAGGGTCTCTTTGCTCAAGTAACTGACCAGTTAAACACCTTCAAAACTGTCCATAAAGTTAATATTTACAGTTTACTGAACTGGATATTAAACCTTTGAACACTATTCCCTTCACCAACAACAGAATGATGCCTCATGATACTGGAAATACTAAGAGATTCAAAAGCATTGATCTGACTGTGGACACGACCTTTTACATTTGGTTCACTACTGTATAATATTTTATGAATGATATCCTTGAGTAACAGTGACCCAGACAGGAGAAAAGGGTATGCTTTGACTCAGTGCTTACCAGTTAAAAGCATTTATTAACCTTCTTCAAAGAGGTCTATGAAGAAACAGCCCAAACGGCTATCCATTACACCAGGTTTCGGGCTCCAGAGATCAAGACTCCCAACACGACTGGAAATATGGAACCAATGAGACTTGGGCCACTGACTGGATGCACAGACCCCAGGATGAGGTGAACCAGAAGGTCAACTTGAGTGCAGAGGACTGAAGAACCCAGACCAGGAATCTAAAATGTCAAAAGACCACAGGACACACGTGTGTAACCTCACCCCAAAGACAGGGTACCAGTGACAGCACTTGGGATCCTGAATCCATAAACCAGAAAACTGGCAAACCAGAAACCCAAAGCAAGATTCTAGTCAACAAGAACCAAGACCTCCACGCCATCAAGCCAGGACCTGCTGGCAGGTGACAGGAACAAAGGAAACAGACCTACGCCAGGAAACAAACCTTTGACTGACTGACAGCTGAGCCCAGTGCTCCAAGAGCACTGGTGATGGTAGAGCATTGAAAATTACTTACTGCTCAGCTTAAGTAAGGTTAAGCTGTAATTACCATCAGCCTAGAGCAGGTTAAATTGCCTTGTTAGTAAATCAGGGGCAGGTGTGACAACCCTAAGTTAATACATATATTATTTCAGCCTCCTATCCAAGCTGCAGGCGATTCCTGGTGTTTTGTCTTGGTTTTTGAATTGACTCTGAGTACAGCATCCCTGGGTCATTCAGCTTGTATTTGTCCTTCAAGACTTAATGAAAAGTCCTCTCTGTGTTGGGTGTCCTCTTTCTCAAAGGAGAACAGAAGGTGGCAGAGGGGCAGCTAAGGGGTCAGTGTTTCCCTGAGAGAAGAACGAGCTGCCTGCTGAGTCAAGCAGACACAGTGTGTTTCTGCAGTGCTCTTCCTCAAGGTAGCTGTTCCTTAGGGCAGCTGAATGGTACCGTTTGGGTGCGGTGATGTCACCCACTGAAATCTCACGCTGAGCCTGGAGGTACATATACCTTGTTTTATTTTTTATATCTTTAAACAGTCTGAATTTGGCAGTACCACATTTGAAAATGCAAAACAGATTTTCTACTTGGTTAACATTACAAGCAGCCAACAGTCAATGTGGAAAAAAGCAAAGCAGCGGAAGTGATAAGTCGATTATAAGCTTTATGGCGCAAAACTTCCAAACAGCATTGGGGAAACCTTGACCGAATTTCCTTTCATGCCAGGGAATCGCAGCCTGACACTGGCGAAATAGGAAACTGTTCAGTTCGTCACGCGCGCAAAATCTAGGAATTTGCTTTATAGTATAAATATCCCATATCCATTTAGGGCAAAGCTGATTACCCAAATCACATTAGCACCACCACAGGTCTCTGAGTGTGCATCTCCGCCGCTACGCCTCAGCTCCCCTGCCACTGGCAGTATTTAGTAGCCGCCCTGGGAATGTGATCCGAAGGGCAGGGAATGAAGGTGTACTGTGTAATACCAGCGGAATGATGCTCGGCCGGAGTGGTCCTATGGAAATGAGCGGCGCCCTTTAGCGGAGCAGACCTTTGGCTCCGAGGAGACTGGCAGGCTGCACCACGGGGCCTAGTTGCTTCATTAAGCCCTTAGTGTGCTGTCGCCCTCATGCTGAGACCCCTCCGCTCGCTAGAAGGGCTGGAACGGCAACCCTGCCATGCCTCTCCTGCCTGTCGAGTGACCAACATTCACGATGTCCTGGTGTTGGCCTCTCCGACGTTCTACATCAGTGCTTCTCAAAGTGGGGGTTGCGAGCGGGGCTCCTCAAATCTGGACCTCGATGCCGAATCCCGGCCTTGTTTTCCGTTCTCGCAGCTAATTAGTTTAATAATGATTGATTCTGATTGGCCACAGAGGCTTCATACCTGGGTCACAGGTAAAGACAGGCTGGGAAACCAGCAGGGCTCAGACCGTAGGACTGTGATTTGAATAGCCCTGATTTGTGAATATTTGAATATGTTTATAATTGTTTTAAAACTTTTTTTATCTTAAAAGATGAAACCAGGATAAAACAATACAAATGTACACAAGTGCTAATGTTTGCTTTTTTCAACCACTTAGTGGGGGTCGTGTGTCTCTGACGCAATTATTTTTAGGGTTGCAGGCTAAAAAGTTTGGGAACCCACATCCCAGATGGTCCTAACATTCTTGAAAGAAGCTATTACATATTATTTTTAACCAATCTGTTCTGAAAATAATATCATTACAATGTCCCTGCGGTATCTCTTTTCATTTAAAGCTCCATTTGCATCTTGAGTAGAAATGTATTTGCATCACACTGTATTTGTGTGGCTAATGCTCCTGCATTTTCACTGACTGCACCAATTTCTACTGAGGAATCCAGGGATTCCTAATGGGAAAGAGCCCAGGGTGTATGGCAGAGCAGTCACCTTGACAGTCACCTTGACGGTCACCTTGACGGTCACCTTGACGGTCACCTTGACAGTCACCTTGATGGATTAAGGACACGTTCTCTCCAGAGGCAATCAGAACGTCTTAAAACTAGAGTAACCGGTGTACTGTAATCGCGAGCATCAGAGGCACAGCAAGTCTGATTTGAAAGCTGGAGTGTGGTTGTATGTATTCATATCTGTGGCATGTTTGACCAGAATTTCTACAGAATGTGTGTCGCACGTTGTGAAGATGCCTGTGAACTAGCGGGACACAAGCAAGGTTGGCTTGCTGAACAAATGGAGCCCTAACATGACAGCCAAGCTTCTCGACTGAGGAATGACAGAACTTAACAGTTACTTCTCAGCCTTTCACTGCCCTGTTCCTGTAATATCCTGGCATGAGGCAAATTTCAGATTTTAATGACGTTACTCGAGCCAGGCATGAGTCATGTAACTCACAAAACTAAGTAGCCTGAAGAGGGCCACGATAAACAGTCTCTGTGGCAGTTCCACATGCAGTTTCCTGTACATGGAACTACAATACATAAGCAAGTGTCAATATTTTTTTAACATATCATACTGCAGTGATTCATGAGATATAAACACCCACATAAAGCACAACATTGTGTGGGTTTTCCGTAATAGAGACGCTCTGGGCATGCATTCTCCTCAAAGCAGCGCAGTTATTTAAGGTGTGCTTCACGTGAAGAGGGACGGGCACTCCTGACTAGCAGAGCACTGCCCCACAAGTGGAAAGCCACAAAACTGCCACTGGGAATGGAACATTTAACTGGTTAATTAATACTAGGTTGGGAGAGTGTGTCATGGTGCAGTGAAGACATGCTGATGCCACTAGGAGACACTTCTCACGCAGTGATCTCACTGGATGCACTTGTTTGCCTTGTTTCTGATTTTCAGGGTTTCTCCTAAGTACCTGAAAAGGTAGATTGCATTAAAAGATTTTACGCATGAGTGCACTTTTTTGGAGAGTTTCATTATTAACACATTTATGCATTTTTATGCAAGCAGGTGGCTCTTGTGAGATGGAATGAGGTAGACTTTTCTGATGACTTATGATACAATTATAAACACAGTATCTTCAGAATATCTCAAAAATTCAGTAATGCTTTATATTAACTGCACCTTCATATTGCCTTTATAATGAATTCATAGAACATTCAGTGCACCTTCATAATGCCTTTATAATGCATTCATAGAACATTCAGTGCATTCGGAAGACATTCATAAACAGCATGTATGTATATCTTATATCCTAATATACCTTATGAGTTTTAATATACATTAACAAATATCATATTATTATACAATTATAATGTTTGTTATCATATAATGTTTGTTACTAGTGTATATTAAAGCTGCTAAAACTGTTTGAATGTTATGGTATACTTACAGACATGCGTTATGATGATGCAGTCGATGTTTGCGAATGCAGTGTAAAGCAGTTATGAAGGTGCTGCGTTATATTATGAAGCTTTACCAAAAGGGTCACCATCTAATTCAGAGAAGTCTACATGATGAGGAATCCCATGTATTTCCTCTGCTTTTATAACTCCTTAGTGTCTATCATAGAAGACAATTAAATGAAGATAAGTAGGGCAAGAGGTTTGTTTTACACTGATTAATGTGAATCATAATGACCACAGCATGGAGAAACCCCAGCAAGACAAATTGCCCTTAAACTTGATATTAACCAAATCATAGCAGTAAATGCAAGCACTGTGGAGAAGTTCTGGCGAAAAGTAAGTAATTCAAATGCTCGCTGCCTCTTAGAGCCGACGGCAAAAATCCAGGTAAACAATTCAAAGCGGAAAAAAATAAATAAAAAGGCGCCTGAAGCTTTTGTCTTGGATGTTTGTTGCGTCTGGCCGTTGCCCGAGGACACCAAAGGCTTTCAGTGCTTTAGCTTTCTGCTTTTGAGGGAAAAGGTATTTAATGTGGATAAAGCTTTTATGCTGTGCCCCAGTCTTTAGAGAATCATTCCAGTCAGGGTTTGCCAACCTGTCCATACATGGACAAATATTCCGCTGCAAGACTGTTCCATGTCCATAGCAAAACATTTAGACTGAGCAAAGAAGACAAGGGCTGAGTCTGAATTCAGCGGCTGCATCCTTCTAAGGCTGAATTACGGCTGTCCCATCTCCAAGGCTCTGTCAAATGCGTCTGCAGATACGTCCTTCTTTCCCGGATCCGCTAAGGATGCGGCAGATGGATCCTTTGCAGCCCAACATATCCCAAGATTTATTGCGCAGAGATAAACGTGGTGAGTCCCGGCTGGGTGATAGGAGCAGCGTTTTGCGACTCCAGGATGAAGGCGGGAATAGCTGGTGATGCAAATAGGAAATTAGCCGTAGGCCAGACCGTCCCACTTGACAACATAGATCATGTCCGAAGGATGCAGCCCCTGAATTTGGACACGTTTTTAAAGACTTAAGAATTGCATTTTGATCCTCAGGCCCATTTGGTGACTTATATTGTACTTGCGCGTGTTCCGATATCCATAAATTGTCCAACATGTTTGCAGTTTAAGCGTAGTGTGAAGCGCTATACTTACGCTTTTATAGGATAAATGTATTTAATGTAAGTGGCAGGTTTGCTGGGAACAAAGCAGGTGAAACTTTAAAGCACAACATGCAGATGGCATAATAAATAACAGCGAATGTGTAAGGGGGATGCCGACGCAGGCAGACAGGCAAGAAAATTAGTGAAACTGGTGAGGTGTGTATAATTTAAAGTTCTTTGCAGGATGCTGCTGGTCAGTGACCAAGCAGTATTCTCTGGACAAATGTGTCTGTATATTTCAAATGCTGTCAGCTGCAGTACCTGTAGGCAGTCCTTCTGTGTTACCTAAAATTCCTTTTATATGCAAAAATGTTTCTGTTCGCTTGTTCTTGTGTCAATTAAGAAAGAAAATTAGAGGAGAGCAAGGCTTCAAAGACTTGACTGTTTGTAGAATTTTAAAAAGGTTCTTTCCTCATAATTCAAATGTATTCAATCAGCAAAAAACATATGCTTCCTTTTGTCCTCTAAAAGATAACATTCTGAAGTTTTCCTTTTAATAAAATCCTTCGTGAAAGAACTCTTAGCTCAAAGGGAGTTTGAATGTTCCTTGTTTGTCCATCCCATAAAAAACTGAAACAGAAGGATGAAACAGGACTCACCAATGTTTCCCAACCTGGTTCTCGGGGACCCATAGACAGTCCACGTTTTTGCTCCCTCCCAGCTCCCTGCCAGACAGTCCAAGTTTTTGCTCCCTCCCAGCTCCCTGCCAGACAGTCCACGTTTTTGCTCCCTCCCAGCTCTGCCAGACAGTCCACATTTGTGCTCCCTCCCAGCTCCCTGCCAGACAGTCCACGTTTTTGCTCCCTCCCAGCTCCCTGCCAGACAGTCCACGTTTTTGCTCCCTCCCAGCTCCCTGCCAGACAGTACACATTTTTGCTCCCTCCCAACTCCCGACCAGACAATCCACATTCTTGTTTCCTCCCAGCTCCCTACTGGGAACAAAAACATGGACTGTCTGCGGCTCCCCAAGGACCAGATTGGGATACACTACTTTACAGCATAGACACACGACAGTTAAACTAGTGGTGTGGTATTCACCCCAGTGGTGTCAGCCCGGAGACACTCACCTCAGTTCTACCCTACAGGTTGTGGCTCTCGGGAAGAACAGCCGTGGTTACCACTACATTCTGGCCAACTTGGTGAGTAACATACTTTCCGTACTCCCACCTGAGGACATCTTTTTAAAGCAGCATTACTCCGTTTTTTAATGGTATTGATTTTTTGAGTCAGTCGTAGCCTTGTGATGTAACACCCTTATTCTGCAAGGGTGTCTTCGGTATATTTCTGGAAATTAGGGGGGAAAACATGAACGATCTCACCACATTTTGCCCTTGTTTGCAGCATAGAATTGTACCCGAGGATTTGTACTGATAAGCAAGTTCAGCAAGTGATATGTGTGTCATACAATACAGTATAAAAATATCAGTGAATGTACTGTAAAAAGAAGCATCCCTAAAAAACAGTCCTCTACCTAGACATCTCTGAATTTCCTCTTTTTCTTGGGTTCCAGGGTTTTTCCAACATCAGTCTGGACAAGGTCTTCCTCGGCGGGGCGAACATCACTGGCTTTCAGATAATAAACCCCGAAAATCCCATTGTGCAGCAGTTTCTCCAGCGCTGGGACCGGCTGGATGAGAGGGAATTCCCCGAAGCCAGGAACACACCCCTGAAGGTGAGTCTTTGATGGCCATGCAAGCCTGGGTGACTCCCATGGAGTCTCCCTATCAATAAGGAGATTATTACATGGAGCTCATTCTGGAGCTTAACCACATGCCTAATTACGAGGTATTCAAAAAAACAAGTCAGCGACATTCCATTAATTAAAGTAAACGCCATTATTCATTTTCCCACAGTATTTCAGATGTTGCTATTCTCACATTTATAGCACCTTTTAGTGTCACACAGCTATAAGCAAATGATTAATAACATACAAAACAGATAAAGATCCAGTTGTCTGTGGTTCCCAGAACCTTGATATGGCTCATAAAAATTAGCAGCTAGCAATTGACTGGCTCTGAATCCATAACCGTAAATGGATTTTGTGAACAAGGACTTCAGTAGTTAGAAAGCAGAAATATGTCTTGATTACTTACATAGGAACAGAGCAGTCGCTTTGCTAAATCTCCTGATAAATTACAGATTTTCTGGGCACCTCCCCTCCCCCCCCCCCCCCCCCCCCCCCCCACACACACACACAGCACTCAGCAAAATCTCACACTTTTTCACAACCTGATGTTTACAAGTATGTCCTGCCACACTTCTACAGCTTTAGTTATTTTGAAAATGTTGGGGTGCCTTTGCATTGCACCCTAAGAATGCACAGTCCATGGAGAGTCGAATTTCGCTGGTCATTGTAGAATAAGTGTCCGAGCATTTCTGTGGACAGTATTCCACCAGCCCACAGAACATTCTGGCTTTTGAGCAGGGGTTGGTTCATTTTCAAAAATAAACTATATACTTTCTACATTCACACATTCACAACATTATGTTCACATCTAAAAAAATGTAAATGGTTAAACTTATGAAATCAGCGATTGATCTGCCGGCACCCCCTATGCCCCCACTAGCTTAAAAAAATATATAAAAAATTTGTAATTTTTTTTTATGTGATGGACACCAGTCTGCAGACACCAAAGGGCTGCCAACCCCTATCGTACAGCGCATAGGTATCGGCACTGTGACCCTAGCTGTAGCATGTCTGAATGAAAAACATTTCATAATTTTAGTACTTTAGTTCTACTATAACAATGTTTATGGGCCTAGCTGTACAAAAACTGCTAAACGTAGGTAGAAATTGCCCTCTGGGGATCTATAAAATGCCATTGTACTCCCTGTTTCACAAAGAAAATAATCATCCTTGAGCCATAGTGTTTATCCTCAAAAAACATTAAAGGATTTTAAATGAATGTCTCCTTCTGTACAAGCATCATAAGGATACCTTTACGAACATAAAAAACTCCGCGACAGATGTTACCCTCTTTAAAAACTTGACTAATGTTATGCAAATTTGACTGACTTGAAACGAAGCAGACCCATCAAGAGAAACGGAAAATGTAGGCAGAAACTCCTGTAACTCCTCTAGAAGTTGCTCTGTAGACGTAAACATGCAGCGTGCAACCAGAAATACATGCTGAAGGTCTGGTCTGCATCAGCTGGACTTCTGAGGGTGAAATTAGCATTTCTCCTGAATGGATGAATGGAATTTTAACAGGCGAAGATAACGTCTACCACTGCTCTTCCTCTCCAGTGAAATGTGTGAGGAGCTTCCTCTGATAGCCGGCTTTATTTTTCATGTAATTTTTCCCAAGCGGAGCAATTAATCTGTCTTCAGCTGCTGTCACTGTTTCATGGCCCTTAGATTTACCATTTTAAGAGACCGACGCAAGACAGCAAGATGTGTTTCCTCCTACAAAATGAAACCTCCTCGAGCTTCGCTCCGAATGCTGGAAATGATTCTGAACTGCTGAGGCCGTCAGCAGAATTTTTATTCTATCACCCACTGAGTCAGTGCTATTGTACAGCCATATCCACTACTGTGATGCAGAATCATTCCCTGCTTTCGTCACTGGGCATCTGCAATATTCCTTCCTTTTATGTGTAAATATTCCCTCAGACAGACTTCAATATAAGCTAAACAGCACCTAAAACAATTTAAAATACTCTAGAACTTAGTTGATTTATGGAATTTTATACTTAATTTAATTTTTCATAAAGGCTTGTTTTTTGTTTTATCCAGTGACTAATTTCCTGCTTTATCCAGTGACTAATCTGTGCAATTTGGCTGCCTCTGATAAAACAGACCATAGAATAAATACTGAGAGGGGAAAAAAATTAAATGAAAAAGCGTGTCCCGCTTTCTGATGAAAGAAACTGAAATGCCGAGTAGAGGGAGGCTGTTCCGCATGGAGAGCGCGCAGCCTCTGATGCGCCGTGCCGTGCATGTCGCAGTACACGTCGGCGCTGACCCACGATGCCGTGCTGGTGATCGCCGAGGCCTTCCGGTACCTGCGACGCCAGCGGGTGGACGTGTCCCGGAGGGGTAGCGCCGGGGACTGCCTGGCTAACCCTGCGGTGCCCTGGAGCCAGGGCATCGATATCGAACGGGCCCTCAAGATGGTAAGGGCTCTGTTCCGTGTCCGCATTTTCTGGCCATCTCGACTTCCAGAATTGGATGGATGGAAGATCTAATGCAGTTTTTCTCAGTCCAGTCCTCCAGGACCCCCTGCGGTCCATGTTTTTGCTCCCTCCCAAAAACCAAGGACCGGTTTGAGAAACATTATTCAAATAGATACAGATTCCCAACTTTTCTTGCTGGCTGTCTTAGTCAAGCACATAAAAAATAATAATTTTAGCTCTTGCATAAAGCCCCTTTCCCACTTACTACTAACAGTGTTTGCCAGTTTGCAGTGGGCGAGAGCGCAGGTGCCTGAGCTGTCCTCAGCGTTTTTCTCTGTTACCACCCGGCAGGTCCAAGTTCAAGGCATGACTGGAAACATCCAGTTTGACAGCTTCGGCCGGCGATCGAATTACACCATCGATGTTTACGAGATGAAAACAGGTGGGCCGCGAAAGGTAAGCGGCCCCCATACCTCTGCGTGGGGGGGGGGGGGCACTTGAATTAGACGCAGAACATCATCGGCATAAAAAAAGGCTCAATGCATGAGCCGCTTCAGCAGAGAGCCTTGAGAACACAGACTGGAACATGTATGAAAATCCGAACAGAGGAGCACTTTCTGCTCCGCCTTAATCAGCTTCTAGAATAAAACCTCGTATTGGCCTTGATTTCATTGCAGAGAAGCGCTGAGTACCTGCGTACAAATGTAAAATTTATTTTTGGGACTGTTTTCCATGAATTAAATCTTTAAAGAGAGGAACTGTGCGTAGGCAGTCTGCTTGGGTTCCTTTGTACGAGTACTATGACACCTGAGGCCATATTCTCAATGGCTCACAGGAGACGGGGAAGTTTGGGGCCATTTGTAAGGCAGAACGCAGCCGTCTGCACAGCAGAGCCATTCCCCACCAATTAGCACCCTTTCCCGGGAGAGCCAGCCAATCAGAGTCAGCGCCTCGTCGAGCCTGGCTCGCAGGGGGGACACAGGGGGGGTGCGTGAGGCCCCCCCCATGCCCTAGAGAGGCTAATGCGTAACCCCCTCCCTTACCCTGTGGCAGGACTATTATCAGCACCCATCCCATTACAGGGATCGTGCTGCTACAAAGGAAGCCGTGCTGATAGCCATTTATACAGCAATCTGTACTATAAGAGCTCAGTCACTGCTGAATTAGAGCAGGGAAAAGTAACATATTCCCATGTACATTAATTATTGGTAGATTTCCTACATGGGCACAGGCTCCGCTGCTGGCTGATATTGCACTCTCGCGGCTCGTAAATGGTGTCATCTGCTCCTCTGCAGAAAAGGGAGTCCGGCAGGCATGGGGCAGTGTTACAAACACCGTCATTATCCCATCGTGCCGCGAGTCGTCCCCAGGTAGACATCAGGAGGCAGGAAGACGAAAACGCCCATTAGCAGTGATTCGGATGCAGCGCAGGAAACAGCGCGCCTCCTATTTAAAAATAAATATGAGGTCAGCTGACCCTGTAGCTCCATGCCTTATACTCCTCCCAGACGTATCTGTGCTTTCCAGCCGGTAACCATGACAAAGCTAGAGCCGCTCCTATAACTATGACATCATTATTCGTGCCTCCACTCTGCTGACAGTCATAGAAAAGAAGAAAAATGAAACTCGCCGATAATAACAATTATGTTTGTCACTTTCAGATCGGGTACTGGAACGAGTATGAAAGATTTGTAAATATTATGGATCAGCAGGTCACCAACGAGTCTTCTGTGGAAAACCGAACAATTGTGGTCACTACTATTATGGTACACTTTCCACGCTGTTTTAAATGTTTCACTAATTCTGCCACTCAAGGTCAAGGTGTTGATTCCAAGATGGATGCATTCTGTCCTGGGGCGGGTAGAAAAATGTCTTTTTATATGTTGCTTTCCACCCACTCACTACATTTTGAAACAGTCGCCACAAAGAGTGTTTCAACTGTACCAGTGTGGGTGACAAAGCATTTTGATTCTCCATACCTCAGTGGCCTGTTGTAGCAGTGACATCACAATAACGGCTTTTGGTAATGTAATGGTAGGGTGTACTCCATCAAATAGACAGAGTTCATACGTAAGTAAACCTTCTTTTCTCATTAAGTAAATGGTCAATGACACTTGGGGTAAATTTGCAAGGAAAAAAAACCTAAAATATATATATATATATTTATATATACATCCAATGGTTTCCTTCTCGCAATGCAAAATATCCGGCGAGGGTATAAATTACTTAAGACCTTCGGGGTTTTTAGTATTTATGCTCTTACTCAGCGTTGCTTTGCATTACTCTGGGGAAGGGTTCTGTGCTCAAGTATGACCATCTCCACGGATACCGGCTGGTGTGTCAGAAATAATTGTTCCTCGTTAAATATGTGGGGGAAAATCGTAAACTTGGGCAAATAATATGGGTCATTTTTAAATGTAAAATAAAGGTATCCTTTATCTTACCTTTAATATACTGGCCCCTAAATATTTGCTTTTCTGACTCTGCCTAAAATGACCTCATTTTCGGCAGATTCAAGCAACTAAAAATTCACAGTATAAATTTATGAAATTTGTCAAATGCGTTTGAGGCCGGAGTAACGGAGCCTCGAGTGCAGACACAATTGTTTATGTACTTTTCCACATGATCTCAAAGCGGTTTACCTTTGGAGTGCAGGTGATGATTAAAAAGCATTTCGTAGTCACTCCAATGGCAAATAAACACCAGTGAACTCACGAGGGAGCGTTTTTCATTTCAATGGAGGTAAAAGGATACATTCAGCACAGAACAAATAAACCATTGAAAACCCACTAGCATCCCATTGTCCCTGGTTCTTACAGGGATGTGTTTTCTCTGTGAGCAGATCTTTTGTATGGTCATGATGTTGAAAAGAAAAAAATAAATAAAAAAAGCACGTAAAATCCTGGCATATTCTGTATGTGAGACATTTGCGTTTTGGACTATGGTGAGTTTATTTTCTTTTCTTTACTGGGAATGTGGCAGCCTCCTTGCGCATTTGTGCAACGTGCCTGGCAATGTTCAGATGCTAGCAGCACTGTCTGATCCCTCTCCAGTCACTGCCATTTACTTTATGAACTGGAAAGTATCCCGAAACCGACGCACAGCAAATGCAGTTTCGAAGGGCTGGCTTGAGGGATTATGGGAGGCCACGTGATTACTCATCTGGCTGTGCGGCTGAAATGGGGAAAGTCCATGCATTTGCTTGTGAATCGGACCCCTCCCCCAACCACCACCACCACCTCTAACCTCCCACCCCCAAGTCCCCATGGCAGGGTTCTCCGTTTGTGAGCTATACCGTCTCTCCTGTGACACCCCCTGTGGGCTCTGTTGTTGTCTGCAGTGGTCAGAGCATGCGAGCATGCAGCCCAAGGCCGGAGGGCTCTGATGCTTTGACTGTGCTGTATGCGTGTGTGCCTGAGCATGTGTGACCGTGACTTGGAATGTGTTTAATTAACAGGAAGCGCCGTACGTGATGTTCAAGAAAAACCACATGCATCTGGAAGGGAATGACAAGTATGAAGGCTACTGTGTCGATTTAGCTTCCGAAATTGCAAAACACGTGGGGATAAAGTACAAACTGTCCATTGTAATGGATGGAAAGTATGGTGCAAGGGATCCTGAGACCAAAACATGGAACGGGATGGTGGGTGAACTTGTGTATGGGGTAAGTAATGAGCAGGAATCTGCTAACCTGTAACACCTCTGATCCCTCAGCCACAAAGGAACAAGCTTAGCTAAGAATGTGAAATGATGGTTTATGTAAAAGATTAGTACGCTGGTTCCCAACCTGGTCCCCGGCGACCCCCAGACAGTCCACGTTTTTGCTCCCTCCCAGCTCTCTACTGGGGCTGGGACTGTCTGGCTGGGAGCTGGGTGGGACTATTGGGGGGGGGGGGGGGAGGACCGGTTTGAGAAACACTAGTTTACGGGAAATTGGTCATGGAAGGAGATCAGGCTACAAATGTATGTAAAACTCAAACAACAAATTGCCAATTTGCGCATGCAGTACACAGCACTACACTGAAATATACTACGTTCCTCAGAGAATGCCTGCTGAATCCCATCTGTTTCTGGCCCTTGGAAGGGTGTGTTTTCCTCTGAAGTGCAATCTGCACAAGCCAGTAGGGTCAGATGCAGACTTAGACAGTTTGCATGATTTGATGATGTCACAGCGTATGCTATTAATGAAGGGGCTCTGTGTTTTAAGGCAGGTTAGAAAAACAGCATCCGACTGCAGGAAGAGCAGATTTTCAGAAACACTAAGTATGAATTCTGGGATTTATTTCCTCTTTTTCGTGCTCCGAATAGCGGAGCAGGAACATATACAAAATGTATGAGCACTGGGCCTCCTCATCTGTTCAATTTCCTAACCATCACCCACAAAGATTGGCCAGTTTGATTTGCTAACCTTAGAAAATTATCCTATAAATTGGAAAACTCCACTCCACGCAGATAAAGAGGAAAAAATCTCCTCATCAACCATCCAGACAGTGTCTGAAATGACGACATCCATCCATATTTTTTGCACAATAGACAGAAAGCCCAAATTATTCTCCGGGATTCTGACCTTTTGACCAGTGCATTAATTGGATTTTAGTAATCTCTTAAAGGTCTGATATTTAATTTAAGTGTCCAAAAAATGCCCTTTAGTGCACTATTTATGCCTGTATTGATTAATCATTTTCCAAGCCCCTCATTACATTTAAATGGCCGTAACAACACAACAATCTTGTTGTCAGTTCCGTTATAAGAGAAAAATACTTATTGGTGGCCTTCGCTTCTGTACCCGTTATCATGTTCCTGTGCTCGTGTGCATGTGTCTGTAGGAAGCATTTTGATAAATTCCAGCTTTACCTGCTAGCTGTAGGCACGTTTTGTGCATTTTCCTGCATTTTCCTGTCCAGTGAGGCTCACGAAAAGCTCAAAATGCGGAGGACAAGAAAAATCTTTCGTCTCCCACAAGTTCCATTTTGGCAAAAATGTCTTGACTGATAAAAAGCGGAGAGAATGGTGATGTAGGCGTTTCAAGTGGGCTGCTGTTACAGCGACACAACAAATAAAGAAAGATGATCATACAATACTATTCATAATCCCGCTATGAGCTGCAAGAGACATTTCTGCTTTACCAATAAATCACTTAGATCACTAATTAGCTATTTATATGCAAATGATTCAGTGATATATTGACATGACGCCAGTGAGAGTCGCATCAAAAACAAGAAAAAATAAGCCCTAAGCTGTTTCTCCTTTTCCATCATAGCGTTCTCTTTCCGCAGTATTTCTCACTGAATGATCGGATAATAATGTGATCGTTACAAGATCCAATAGATAGGGGCCACCACCAAAGGATGGTTTTGCATTTGCAGTTTCCCCTTTGTGAAAATCAGAACAAAGTAGCATTTCTGTCCTTTTGTGTGGATCACAGTGGGTGGTTGATGATTCGTCCAGTTCCCATTTCACTGGCATCTACTCTCTCTGTAGTAGCATTCACGGAGATCTTTTTCCTCAAATAAACATCACCACTGAAGTGATGTTTTTAGTAATCTGATATTAAACATACGCAATGGATTTTGACAATGAGGTTATATGTCTTCTGCACGTTACAAAGAACATAAATTTGACTCCCATCTTAATGAAATGCCTCAGGGTTCTGTTAGGCTGATTTTCTTTTCATACAAGGATGACCCAGTGCCCATTTCAGTGTGCCTGACACGTCCGTATGTGGACAACATTTTAAAAGATGAGGTTAAATTTATATTTAACAATAATATTTTTTAGGTGAAATTACACAGAAATCTAGTATCACAAGCGTAATATGACAGATGTTGCTTAGGGTTTTTACCACCAAAGATGTGGTCAACTGACTTAGAAAAAGTACAACATTGTTGCCTTGAAACTGCGCCGTTGATCTTGTTGGTCTGCCTGTCTAAAAATGACTTTGAATGAGGTAAAAAAAAAAAAGGTTATGTCTCGGGAAACCATGTCTAGCTGTCTCGATCTTATTGTTATTGATTATGTTTTGAAAACCTTGTCTTGAACTTTCATTTTCATGTGAATGATTAGTGGGAACCAGACTCTCTGGAATAATCAGTGTGCTTTGTTCATAAAAAAGAGATTTTTTTCCCTTGAACTGAGATTTTAACCATATTAATTCAAGATCTAATGTCTCATGTCCAGTGTAAAATTAAGACAGTTCAGGAGGCAAGAGGGGAAAAGAATTCAGAGGGATTGATGAAATCTGCTGAATTTGATAACTAACATGTGCCATGTTCCCATTTCCAGAGAGCAGATATAGCTGTTGCACCACTAACTATAACGCTGGTTCGAGAAGAAGTCATTGACTTTTCTAAGCCTTTTATGAGCTTGGGGATCTCCATTATGATTAAGAAGCCCCAAAAGTCCAAACCTGGAGTATTTTCCTTCCTCGACCCCTTGGCCTACGAAATTTGGATGTGTATAGTGTTTGCCTATATCGGCGTCAGTGTGGTCCTTTTCCTGGTCAGCCGCTTCAGCCCTTATGAGTGGCATCTGGATGAAAACGACGAGGCCAAAGACCCACAGACCCCTCCGGACCCACCAAATGACTTTGGGATATTTAATAGTCTCTGGTTCTCCCTGGGAGCCTTTATGCAGCAAGGATGTGATATTTCACCAAGGTGAGTTATGTCGCCGGTGCGCGTCGGGCACTGTGTGGTCACACTAATGCCATCATTATCCAATGTGCTTAATGTCCGGTGCTGTGAACTACTGTCTATGAAGGAACCTCCATCCTCAGTGCTGAAGATGGCACAATTGTTTACTTCATCGCTCCTTCTTTTTCCTGGAAATTGGCCTAACGGATGAAGCCCTTGTGACTGTGAGACGTCTACACTGTGTTTATGGCGCTGATTATCTTCAACCTTCTGTCTTTGATATTATGCCTGTTTCATCCCTTGGTCCATCTATTCATTAATCAGTCAGTACGGGAAAAGACGGCTTATTGTTTAGGTTATCGGGGCCACATTGAGGCAGGATGCCAAACAATTTGGGTCCCTCCATAGCCCTGGTCGTCATAGATTACTTACTGCAAGTATCCTATGTTCCTGTGTGGAAGTGATCACAGCCAGTCCATGGGACGTCTCAGTGCGGATGAAAGGTTGATGAATATGCTGATGAGCACGACGGTGAAAGTGAATAATGGCTCGATAATGTCATTTGCCATGTTTGACTTAAGGGGTGACAATGGACAACAGAACCATTCTTTTAATTAAAGTAAGATGTTCAGACTATTTATTCTGTCCAGTGGAAAACTGGAACTGACCGACTTCACACATTATACAGGCTCACTAAGTAAATTGCTCATCTGGATTAAAGTCACTGAGAAGAAGTACGTTCTTACATAACTTTTCCGTTCGATTTTGTCCAAAAGTGGGGGGAGCCTGTGTTCCATTCTGATAGGTTAGAGATTATGGGATGGGCTTTCCACAGCTCGCAGGTTAGCAAACATCACACGAGACATGCCAAACAACTGCAGTCTCTAAGAGGGAAGCTCGCTATCGCAATCATTGTCATAATAAGTTCATGCTTGTCTCACAAAGATCTTCCAAGAACACAAGGAACAACAAATTTAAACATGTGCGATCAGTGTCATTTTCCAGAGTCCTCTAATAATATCTGTTAGAGTGTAATTACCTTATTTACATCATGCTGTTTTAGTTGCGTTTTTTTGCAACGTAATACAGAAGTAAACACTGCGGTTAGTTGCCATTTCCATCAACTTTTCCCCTGTTCGAAGTTCTATTAGCAGTCGAGTGTGTACACAAGCACACAATGCTGTTCTTAATTCGTTTCAAAATCAACTTCTAATGTTGTTGCTAATTCTTTGCTAAGCCCTCTGGGGGTTCTGTCTGGGGAGGGGCGCTATATAAAAATAAACTAAGTGAGCAAGTAATTGGATTCTAAAGCATAAATTGGTCTCTGGTGGTTAGACTTTATGTAAATAAGTATGTTTAGTCTCAGCAATGAACAAAATTTAATCAATACATTTGAATATGTTCTATCAATAGGATATATTGAGCTAATATTTCGTAGTCCAACAAATATGGTGTTTTTTTTACAACGCAATATTTTCGCCAATAAAGCATATATGCCAAAAACATACCTTAAGACACATAAAATGTTACTAGTACACTGTATGTAAACTATTTACCCAAAAGGTAAGTAATGTTTTTCTCCGTCATTGCTGCCTCAAAGCAACGAGTTTGACCCTGAGACCTTCAATTTGGAAGTGTTTTGAGGTGACAGGCTGGACTTGCGGTTTTTTGGAATGAAAAGCACAAACAAGTTCGTCTTGCAAATTTAGCAAGTTAATGACATTAAGCTACAGCCCCAGCACTTATACTCCAGAGGGTTAATGAGGATTATAGACAGAACTTGAACAACATGTACAGAATGATGGAAGTATCCCACAATTATTAAACACACTGAAGTCAAATCAGTGTGGAAGGCTGGATCTAACTGGGTTTTTTTGTGCAGTGCTGGAAGACATCCCCACTAATGATCCGTCCTTTTCTTCTCTCTGTCCATCTGTCTCAGGTCTTTATCGGGGAGGATAGTGGGTGGAGTCTGGTGGTTCTTCACCCTCATCATCATTTCGTCCTATACGGCCAACCTGGCCGCCTTCCTCACGGTGGAGAGGATGGTCTCCCCCATCGAAAGCGCAGAGGATCTTGCCAAACAAACGGAGATTGCATACGGAACCCTGGACTCAGGCTCCACCAAAGAGTTCTTTAGAGTGAGTTTCAAACACCATCACTTTAAGTGTTGACAAAATCAGTAGAATATCTTACTTATTAAGAGTCACAGTTATGCTGCCATTCGCTTGAATGGAAATAACATGCTAGATAAAGGCAGAGCAAACTCAGAAGTGGAGAGTTCAGGTCCAGAAAGTAAAAACCCAGACCAAGATTTTGTTTCAACCAACTAGCATAAAGAGTCACATTGTAGTCAACTGGCTGGTTGAAACAAAATCTTGGTCTGGATTTTTACTTTCTGGACTTGAACTACCCACATACTAGGAAAGCAACATGAGAAAAAATGATGAGAGGCTTCTAAAGAGAAAGAAGAACAATGACTTAGGTGCTAATATATAATCATACCAAAGAAACATCTATGTCTGTCATGAAATATTCAACTGTTGTCAAAAAATGCCCTAACAGAAGTGAACGAAATCTACAAAGATTAGAGAAAAACGTATTTATTACGTTTCCAGTCCTACTGGAAGTCTAATGTATGGCACATAAGTATTATGTACTCCCGTGATGTAGGCAATATAAAAGCCAAGCTATTTATTTAGCCTTTGTATATCATTATTTATTTTTTTAGTGTTTATTTAAAAAATTTGAAGTGCACGTTAAAGAAGATAAGTGGTGATCAAAAGGCTCATGCTTCTTAACACCCCAACTGATTCAAAATATAATTAAAACGAGGTCTAATAAACAGGACCCCTGACGGCGAAATACTAAATCTGAAAAGCATGCCGGATGAATTAAGGATGATGCTGCTTGGTACGTGGGAGATGACACTGCAACTTATTAAAGATTTATTGCCTGCATCATCTTTCCTATTAGAATGGACAGATGATGGACAGCAGGAACTTGTAGTAAACTGCAGCGTGGTGGGGAAGTGCTGTGTATTATGTGCTCTGCAGAAAGACTCTTTACTTTCGCAAAGTCAGTTAATGTTTCCCTGATTGACATGTGCTGTTTCATCGTGTAGCCAAAGGTTTGCAGCAGAGGTAATTGAAAGATGGTTAGAGACTCACACATTTCACATATACTACATAATGAGTGTCCTAGTTATACTCTCAGCCTTCAAATTGGGAATGACATGTGCAAGTTGCTATTCCAGGGGAGTTTTAATTAACGCTGTAGATGGCTGACGAGGAAAAGAAATACTGATTAATAGGGGTTCAAGTTCTATTTTAAATCTGTTCTTCAGGAAAGACATTCTGGCTTAATTAGACCCATACAGCACAAAGCAGCTGGAAATTTTAAAATCAAACACAGCCCTTGCCTCTGATATGAAATTTGTCTTCATCTTTTACATATTCATCTCACTTTTAAATATCCTCACAGGTGTCGGTTGATCTTCAAGTTAATTGCAATAAAAAAAAAATATATCAGAATAAACATTCTTATTTTAGTTGTCCTGTGTCTAAAACTGTCAGACTTCTCAGAAAAATAAAAACTGCAGTTTATAGATAGACACACAAATATGACTTTCTGTATGGTTCTTATGCTGTTCAGAGAAAAACCCGTTGGTACTTTCTGCTCTCCCATTTATGCAATTACTGATTGCGCCCAGGACATTATTTCCAGTAAGCCTGAGCTCTTCCGACAGCATAAACGAAATTACGCTGCCGATGACTAATGTGTTGTGCTCGAAAGGGCAGTCAGCCTGAAGTCTAAATCACTGCGATAGTGCGTTCAGTTTTGTTTGCCATTAACTGAAGTCAGGTGTAAACACGGACAGTTGTCGTAAGCCGAACAGAACACACGTTCTAAGACAGAACCGGCTAGCGTTCCGGGCATATCTGGCTAAGTCATGGCAGTAGGGTTCAGGGTCGATGGGTCCCTTCATTGGGTCTCGAGACTATCAAACTGATCAGTCACGTATTTTGTGTTTTACACTGTATTGTGTGAGTGGCTTTGACACTATGTTGATTGTGTATTTGTTAAATTTTACAACACTGCGGTGGTTGTAACTACACATTTAGTTTACCCATTAGACAGTACTTCTCAAGGTGTGAAGGGCTCCGGAATATGATGTTCAAAGTGTTGAACTTCAGAAGTAAGGCGGACGGCTGTAAGCACCTCTGGTCTCTCTGGCGTAAAAGCAGCGCAGGAGAATGAGCAGACATTCCCACCTCTGCTACTCCAGCGCCTCAATTGCATCTGAATCTCTGCAAGCCCAGAAATTTCTCAGAGGTTGAAAGGTACAACCCAGAATATCCTTATTTCCTGACTGCTTTGATCTCATTATTTAATCTACCGTGCAACACCGTCAAATTAATACATTAGTGACAGTGGAACACTTAATTTGACTGAGGCTTATGGCCACAGTATAAAGGATGGATATGAGACAGAGAATTGGAGGCATTTAAAAACGCCTAGCAGGGAAACTCGAAATGTCTGCCACAGTTCAAAATAATATTATAAAAACGAGCAAATCTAATATGACCCAGTGTATAAATTCAATTTACACAGAGCAGGTAGCTGTCATATTGTATTAAAGTAATTTTGAAGCAGTGGAAACGCTATGCTGAAGGTGAAACAGCGGACAGACATGATGCGCTGATTCTCTCTCTTAGATTCTGTTTCGTTGACTTGATTGACTGCAGGGCCCGGTTACAATGTCCCGATTGACGCCTGCTTTATAATCTCCGACACGTGTTTGCTGGATGGGCCAAACCCGTGACATTTAAAGCACCTGCCGTGGCATTTCACACGGAACCCCGACGAGTCCCCGTCCACAAAGGCCATTTCTGTTGTGCTAATGACTCGCCCTCGTCAACCAGGCCACTATCCTTTTGCCCAGGCTGGGAGTCTCCATGTGGGCCAGCTGCCGTTCACTCTATGCGCAGTGCGATGCTGCTACCATGTCTCAGTACCTAGGAGGTAATGGCCAACTGAGCCGATACCCAGGGCAATTTGCCATTGTTACAAAACTGTGCATTATTGATGGCATGGCGACAGGCTGTCAGAAGCCCCCCCCGGACCCCCCTGTACCACATCACTCTGCAGCTCATGCGGCTGGTACATGTAGCCATGCACCCCTAACCAGACATCGCAGAGGCCCCCCCGGGCACTGTGTATGGGGCATTCAGGTTCGGCTGCCCACTAAGTGCCTGTCATGATTGACAAGTGACCTAAAGACGTTAGAGACACGTCACAGAACCCAAGCGGAGTCTTTCTGATTGGCTACACTTTTCCCTTAGACTTTCCGAAGCTTTAATTCTAATGTTCAGCAACCCTCCTTCAAAGGGATAACGGGTGTTTACATCTCGCCTCCATTCGCGCATTTTAATTTTCAATTACAGTTTCTATTAAACTAACGGGAAGGTAAATCCATTGGAGAGTCATTCAGCCGAAGTGACTTCGTTTTTTTGGGGTTTTTTTGTTTTTTTTACTTTTCCCCATACATGGTAATCCAATTGTATTAAAGATTTAATTGTCTTGGCAACGTTGTAATTGCTTCAAGGAAGTACATCTTACCAAATCAAAAGAACCTCACCATTATTTTGTGGAAACAACACCATCATTAATTACCTCTGAAGCAGCTTCAATCACTCTTTGCAAAACCTAAGAATCTCATAATTGAACAATTGCAGCCTGGACACTTACATTATGTGAAATTAATGGTTTTGCTGTGACTTGATTGTGTCCTTCATGAGGAATAATGATAGAGGGAAGTTCCTTGCAAACCAAAATATGGACTTCCAGGCCTCCCGTTAAAGCTGCGGTGGTCAGTTCTGGCATCATCATAAAAAGCGAAGCGTAGTTCTTTGATAAACAGATTTTGGAAATGAGAACAGCGTGTGACCAAACCAATGACAGGCCCATTCAAAAAAGAGATGCCCCAACGAGGGATATTCTTCTCCTCCAACTGTTTCATTCAACCTTCGACTGAAGCAAAATGACAGGAGGACAGAGACAAAATGGGGCAGCAAATTCAGAAATGTGGGTTGGTGTGGTATTCGGATCACGGGCATGGCAGCATAGCAAGCCCCAGGCTGTTGCAGAGGTCCCACTCCCTTACAGTGAGAAGCTCCAGATAGAGGGTATTGAAGCTGGCCTGTACCATATAAGTCCCTAGACGTGTATATCACCAAAGCACATTCAGGCAGGATAAAAAGAATGAACCGAGGTGACCTTTGAGACCAAACATAAATCTATTACTACCTATGCAGGACAGCACTATAAAACACAAATGCGGAGCGTCTGTGGAGCGGTAAAGAACCTTGTGTTCCGTGTCTTTTGTTCCAGTAGAACTCCAAAGGAAGTCTAACGTAGACCATGTGACAGAAGAGAGCATGTCATGCCGCCCTTGATCTGATTTAATTAACAGCCCTTCTCAAAGTCTTCCGGCTTACAGTGTGTACAGTGGGAAAACAGCCGGTATATCGCAAGCAGTATTAGGGCAGCCTAAAGTTACTGTATTACTGGTCTTATATGAAGAGCTGGATCTATATCTGTCGCAATTTCAAGTTTTGGTTAAAAAAAAACATTTGCTTGGAGATTTCATTATAGCACAATGCCCAGGCAGAATTACACAACAATAGGCAAGTATTTTTAAAGAAGTAACAATACTCAAAAAGAAATCTGAAAAGCTCTTATTTGGATCATTGATACAAATATGTAGCAGATTTTTAGTTATATGCAGAGGAAAAACATTCTGTTTGGGTCTCTTAGCCTGTTTTTGAGCGATTGAGATCAACATAGCTGAAAAGCAGGCCGTCAGCCCTCCAGCCATACAAGCCCCTGTGATCTCTGCATGTTCAGGATTGCTAAGGCATTGGTAGGGCTGCAACCACTGAGAGGCAGAGAAGTCTGTTCCAGCGTGTCAATGTGTGAAGAGCACCTTAACCCACTCGTGCTGTGTGGCTGGCTCACAGCTATGGGAGAGTAGGATGGCGCCCTGGGTTTCAACATACAAATAAACGAGGAATGAAACTCTCCGTGAGGAGTGTGGGCAGCCGAAAGTTTCACTCCGCAGACATTCAGCCATTTCTCCTGGAGCTGCTCCACATTAGAAATGTGATACGAATCCTGTATATGTGAGCTTCACGAAAACCGTCCGCTGCTAATTACCTCCGCTTTTACACCCTGCGTCGTATTTAGTGCCGTGGAATTTCTGTAGAATCTTTCTTTTTTTTTTTTCTTTCCCGAAAGGTGAAACCTTAAAGTTATAGAACAGCATGTTTTTGAACAAAAGGAGAAATCCCCCACCCTTCCCAAAAAACCTTACTACCACCCCCACTCCTGCCTGACAGAAGGAGCAGCAGGATGGCAGGACTCTGTCTCCAGAGCTTCTGCTGTTACCATGAGGTCTGAAGGAGGCGCTGTATCTGCTCATCGTCGCTCCCACAAGGTCTCCTTACTATCCTCCTCTTCGAGAGCAGAATGTGACACGTCGACATGCCCTGACAGCAACGTCGACTCGCTGCGTGTAATAAAGCCCCTCTTCCTCCCTTCAGAATACATCAGTACAGGATTCACTGCATTGTGAGCTGTACAGTGAACAGAGCGAGACCCACAATATGGAGTCTGTTCAAGTGGGTAAAATCATCAGTGACAGTCAAAAACAGGCTTGTTCTATTAAGCTACTTACACACAGGCTGACACTAGTGATATGCTAGTTGTAGGTGTTTTTATTCGTTATGTTTAATTGAAATACTGTAGGACCAGGAGCTGAAGAGAAGGTGCGTGATGGACAGCCGGGGTAATTCCAAAGCATGCTGAAGGATTCTGGTAATGCATTTATTGCCACCTGTTTCCCTCGATGTTCGTTGTCCAGGACGGCCGCAGAATCAGCCTGTTTGCTTTATGGTACCGTTCCCGCCCAACTCCAGTATTGACTGATTGACTACATAAAGCACTGCAGCGTCTGCAGTAATCGATTCCAAAGTCCATCCATTTGTGCTCATTTAGCAATGGCATCTTAAGGCGCTCACCGTTCAGGGCCCCCATGAATCCTGCACCTCCAAAGGATTGCAATTTAAACACGTGTCCTTTCAGAAAACTTTGATGCACGCAAATGAAAAGCCTTACCTGCGTGCTAGTCGCTTTTACCGCCGGCGCACACAAATCCACTTTGTTTCTACTGATTCGAATCGGTCAAAGACAAGAAATTGAATGTAATGTTTCTTTAATCCAGCAGAAAGCAAAGCACTAAGTAGTGAACATAAGAGCTTTTTTCATTCTTAAGCATGAGCTATATTTTTTGACGCAAGTAGCATTAAAGAAAATCAGTATAAATTTAAGAATTACTACACTTGGTAATGCACTGAGATTTTTGTCAGCATTTTTTGATGTATTTCTGAAGGTCCTAGAGGATTAAGACAGGCGGTTATTAATAGACTTTCGGGCTATTGAAGTAAATAAAGCTGAAATCTTACTCTACAATAGATTATATGCAAACTCCCAGTAATATCCAGTATGACTATTGTATGTGGAGGTATTGTGGTACATATATCAATACATTGTGAATGGATTTATTGATGGAGAATTTTGAGGCATGTCAGAGTCTTAATACTGCATTCTTCCCATGACCAGTGTTCATTTTAGAAATTTCTGTGAAAACAGGGTAACACTTTATCTGCATGTTCTGCCTATGGAGGGGGAACAAAGTATTTGTTATACATTTCAAGGACTTAGCTGAGATTTAGCATTTCAGCAGTTTCACTGTGTTTGTAGATGTCTAACAGAATATACAGATTATAAAGTCTCTGTATATGTAATGATTCATGAACATGCCAATTTATTCCTAAAATAATTTAATTGAATTTGACTACTCACTCATCCCAGGTAGTTTGAATCTCAGCTAATAAGTTGGGTGAACTGTTACAAATACTCTGTATGCCCTTTTGTACGCAGACTAAGCTATCTAAAAAGTGTGAGTAATAATTTCATTGTATACTCGGTGAGTACTTTTTCAGGTACACCCCTGTTAACAAAAACAGCCAAATCGTGTGGTTTGATTTGGTACCAAATGCCATGTAATTTCTACATGGCAGAAATAGCCACCCTCCTGGGATTTTCAAGTACTCATCTCTAGCGTTTACAGAGAATAAAGCAATAAGCAGAAACATCCAATCAGTGTAGCTTCTGTTCCTGAAAACACCTTGTTAATGAGGGAGATCAGGGGAGAAACAGGCTAGACTCATTAAAGCTAACAGCTCAGTGCAATAGCTGTGTGCAGAATCGCTTCTCTGAGCACACGACTCATCTACCGTTGGTCTGCTTGGGAGACAAGAGGAGGTTCTACCTGGTACCACTGAGGGGTACCTAATAAAGTGGCAATTGAGTATATATTGAAAACACTGAGGTGATACTGAACAGGTCATATTTAACTGTGTGAATTTACAGAAGTTTGGGAAACTGGAAGAGCCACAGTGTGGAATAGAGTATATTCTGCCCATATATTTCTAGATACTTTGCCTGAGTATTTTATAGAAAACTGGGATAACTAGTCAACTCATTGAAACTTAAAAAAAAAAAATTTTTTGTTTCTTAATAGAATAAGAGCATTTTGTGATGGTTTTTGCTGAACATGAATAATTACATTGGAAACACATTAGCATAAACTTTCAAAAAAGTGTGTTTAAAAAGATACATCACAGATGTTCATTTCCTATTGATCATTTACCATGCAGTACCTGAACTGATAATCCGACCGCAAGTGGTCTGATGGGGTTGTATTGTGGCAGTTGTGGTTTATACAGCTTAGCGTCTGAGGCATATCCTTCTACAATAAGAAAAAGTAAATCCATTATTTGTTTCTGTTAACCTCCCAGGGGATGCTAAGCTCTGACCCCTTCAGAAACCATAACTGCACTTTGTACTCAACATTCACAAGTACCTCCTGTTGGGTATTTCAAAATCAGGCCACTCATGCAAAGAGCAATTGCCCCTGGCCGCATCACTCTTGCTTACGAGATGTAATTTCTATGCACGGTTGTGTACATGTTTATTTCGCTCTTCGAGGAAAAGATGCTCATGGGTGGGACCACAACTGGGACCATTCAGTACCTTATTGGAACGTCACAGCTCAATGTAATGCGTCTGATTAATCCATCACAAAGCTGGTTATTAATTCATTTTTTTTTAAGTCAATAAATATTGACTTGATGTCAGTTTTTAACGGAAACACTGACCTCAGAACTGCCCTTGAATTGTTTCGCTGCCTAATGCTCATTCATTAACCTGCTCAGCTACTTGAGTGACACATCATGCCCTTGCAGCAATTCTGTCATGCCCTTCTTGTACAATTGCTTTTAATTTCCTTTTAACTGTAAGCCAGTTCTTTTGCAGTAAACTCTGTCCGGTTCGTCTTACTTTTTTTCTTGACTTGCTTAGGCATTGAATGATCTGCCAGGCAGTATGTGAGAGGTGACGGTATTTCAGCTTCACACCTGCAGGGTCAAGGTCTTAATCTTTCCCCTGTGTGTGCATGGATTTTGCATGCGGGTTTCCACTGGCTGCATGAATATGTGCTCATGGGAGTTACTTACACAAACCTGTTCTGAGGGCAGAAGGAAACATGACCGGTTTAGAGAGAGAACCAATCAGATTGTAGAGGAGGTGGGTCCAAGCACCTAGAATAGATGGTACCAACCAATCAGACTTCTTCCAGTTGCTTGGACACACCTCCTCTTGCAAGCTAATTTACTTACATAACTGTTTCAAATGACAGTGATAAGGCTGCATTTTTTTTTACTGTTTTAAAACAATATAGGACAACTAACTTTCTACATGCATATTAGCACCAGGATTTTTTGTACCACAGCACTACACAAACCTCTGAAGGCCCAGAAAAAGTGCGTATTTCTTGAACTATTTGAAGGTATCTGTTGCATTGAAGATATCTATAAATATTTCAAGATATGTTTGAGAACAGTAAATTTTAAGTTTCCTAATAAATATATTGTGTAGTGCAAGTTAACAAAAAATATCTGGTCTACAGGTACTATAATATCGCATCCGGTAACCTGTGCTCTCTCTCTCTCTCTCTCTCTCTCTTCCTCCCCCAACGCAGCGCTCAAAAATAGCCGTTTATGAAAAAATGTGGTCATATATGAAATCAGCAGAACCCTCTGTCTTTGCCAAGACAACGCCCGATGGGGTTGCCCGGGTACGAAAGTCGAAGGGCAAGTTCGCCTTCCTCCTCGAATCGACCATGAACGAGTACATTGAGCAGCGGAAGCCATGTGATACGATGAAAGTGGGCGGCAATCTCGACTCTAAGGGCTATGGTGTGGCGACTCCCAAAGGCTCGGCATTAAGGTGGGTGGAATAAAATAACAATATTCTCTATGTTGTTATAGTATTCCACCTACCCTGATGTCCTGTGTTGTCATTTCTCTTCTTCCACTTTTTTATGGTTTTTATTTTTGTTTTTTTGTGGAGTGGATTCCAAGAGGTAATATATATATATATGTGTGTCTCTGACTGTGCCTGGAAACCCAGGCCGATTTCTCTCATTATTTAATTTTGATACATTTCTAAATTTAGAAGCTCAGATCTCGTAAACTAGAGGTAGATTTACGGCCATTCCATGTGCGTCTCTCCTCCTTGTCCTCCACTTCCCTGTGTCTCCCCCTCCCCCGTCCTGTGTGCCGTCCTTCCTGATTCTCTGTTGTCACTTTTAATTTAACAGCTCAACGGTTTTTCAATTTAACTTGTAAAAGCTGCGCTGTCAGTTGTGACGAATGTTAATTGCATGGTGTTTGTTGTTACTTTCTTCTCAATGACGAGTGTCCCCATCCCGCACAATTCACTTATAAACAGTGTATCCCTCCATGCCACCTTTCCAATATTTAACGCTTTCTTTGCTGTACGAGCGTCTCCTATCTCTCATATCCGTACAATCTTTACCAATTTGTCCTTTCGTGCTCTTTTTAATGATCATTCTGATATTATTAATATTTTATCACTATGATTATTCATTATTACTACATACTATATTAGATTTCTCACGGACCTGTGCATTTTTTCTTACAAGTTATGTTTTATCGTTTCAAGAAATGCTGTTAACCTGGCAGTGTTAAAACTGAACGAGCAGGGCCTCTTGGACAAATTGAAAAACAAATGGTGGTACGACAAGGGAGAATGCGGCAGCGGGGGAGGTGACTCCAAGGTCAGCCTCAATGTCACCAAAATCGGGTACTTTAGAGCAGAGTAATCGGCAAGGCTGTCATTACCTGAACCCAATGGAAAAGTCCACCCTCTACAATCCAGCACAGTATTTTCTAGTGGCCTTCCCGGGGAATTGAGCAAAGAGATCAAACCAGGAACCCTTACTTGGTTAAGGGAGGAGAAATTCAGAACCAGTAACATTTTAGACTTACTGACGAGAAAAGTTTGCCACCATTATCCACGGTAACTAAAGCATGGCAGGGGCTGATTAAGGCTAGAGTACATATTGCCGTTATTGATCCAGCAAGTCATCATGTCTTTCAAGCGGATAGAAATGTTACTTTTATCGGCTAGTGCTGCAGGACGCCTGTGGCAAATAAAGCTGTCCTGCAGGTGTGGAAGGCAGCAGCTGAGTTTGGTTGAACCTTTATCATCTGCAGGGCAACGATCATTTAGGGCCCAGTCGTATTTTCGTAATTTTCACTCTCTGTTTATCTTGCAAAAGGTAGCAGAGTGCCATGTTCTGCCGTCCTTCTCAAAGTCTCGCCTAGCAGATTGCCTAGGAGGGAAAACGTTATGTGATAGATCATAGACATTCAATTACAAGTGAAAAATAGCCGAAAGGCACTACAGAAAGACCTAGAAATAATTCTGAATGTTGTATTATAGATAACCCCCCCCCCCCAAAAAAAAATGAAAAAAAATAAAATGTAGATGAGTTGCAGATTACTTTGTTATCTTATACAGAGGAGAGATTTGATGTTTGGAAACGTGATTGGTCTTTGCGGAGAAGACGCTAAAGTGCCACCGGAGAAGTTTAGGTGTAGGAAAGCGAGGCAAGCAGCGGAGTCTTGAGGGGACGAAACATTGCAGGAATACGTGAGAATTCTAATCTACCAAAAAAAACTACACCCACCACTGATCCAGGCCTCCTGGTTGGTCTTTGGTGAAAAACCTCACTTGATTTTTTTATTTCAGAGACAACGTCGTTCCCAAGGCCAGCTTTCAGCTGCAGCTATAACGTCCGGCATCTTTCCTTTTTGACTCACAAACTGCACTTAACATTCGACAAAAGACAAGGCAACTGGTTTTGCCATTCCTGTCTAAAGTCATTCAATCCTGACAGTAAGCAGGAGATGAATGCTGGTAGGAAAGGAATACAGAACAGTTACCTTGTTTCTCAATAATCTGCCAAGGATTTTTGAGCAGAACGAAGGGACAAGCTTGCGATATTATGGTATCATGCCTTGACTGCTAAATTTCTTTTTTTTTTTAACGTATGCAAATCTTAAGAGGAAGAACATTCTATTAGTCGACAGCTAGTGAAAATCTTACGTGGAAATTGAAAAAAAAAATGGTGTTCCTTCTCTTGAGGCAGATTCTTTGTTCCATTCAAATTAGAAGATTATCACAATGAAGGCAATTACTATCAACGAAAAGACTTAACATTTTTACATTAGCATGCGATCTACTTTATCAATAGAAAAAAATTATGAGTATCACGAATATACCCCATTTAGCCAAAAATTATCTAATCAAAAATTTTCAACCAACTGCAGATTTTTTCCTTGGGAAATTGCTTTCTCGAAAATTATTTTTTCCTTGAGTAAATATTTGATATGCAGGAATTATTATTATTATTATCATGATCATTAATGTGGTCAGTTAAGCATAATAATGTTAAAGTAGCATTGAAATTGAATACCAAAAAGAAAATGCAAGAAAATGTGAAAATTATACCACTTCTGTAAAAACAGTAAAGCCCAAAGTTTATATCTGTTTCTGAGGAATAGATTCAAGTCATTTATACGCCGTTTCTAAAAGTCAAGGCTTAATATCCATCAAATTCCAAAGGCCAATTTTTGGTGTCTGAAACAAATGAAAATTCACAAATTTAGCATGTTCGATAGATGCAACCGTGAGGTAAAAAAAGTCATGAAAAATATAACATGAAAGAGAATATTAATAAGACCAATTAGAGTTGCAATCTAAGTAGAATTATGTATGGATTATAACTTAAAATTAGCTACAATGGGTGTACCCAGAAGGATACTAGTTAATTATTAACCCCCATGACCCCAGTATTTCCATTTTGTAAAAACAAAAATAGATGGAAAAAAACATTTTTTTTCCAGGTCTGTTTTCAGCGGTATTCCAGGAGTCCTTCTGCTTTAACAAGTTTGTTTTCCAGAGCTGTTTTCATTCACAGCACTGTTGTGGACGAACTAGCTGTGGAGATATCCTGCTTCAACGTTTCAAAACAAGAGATTACGGCGTCTGACGCTATCTTTCAGCCCACTGTCTACCACCATTACTATCAGCTCACCATAATTTTATTATTTCAAATGTCATTCTAGCTGCTCCCTTTATCCAAGGCATTGATGTAGTGTGCTTAGGATTGCCAAGGGAGTGTTTGTTGGTATGTTAATTGGTAAAATTTCTATGGAAATTAATGGTTGAAATTTTTTAATTTAAATGCAGAAGTACAAAATTATAGAGTTTCCTAAACACAACCTCTTCAATAAGGTACATAATAGATTTTTCACTGGAGCATTTTAATCAGTTGTTCCTGACATTTTTACAGGTTAGTCAATCACACAATGTGAGACCAGGGTTTCTTAATTTAAGCTGGAATGCTAGCTAGTGCTTTTTAAGGATAGTCATGTATTATAAATGGGGACAACCTTTTAAAGCCACTGGCAATCGCAATACATAGCAATTGTCTTTTAACACGCTGACAGAATACATTAAAATCAATCTATAAAATCCTTTACAGTCCAACATTCTGAATTAATCATTTAATAAGCTGTCATTTATGTATTCATAAAATACCAATGCATGAAAAACAATAAAATAGTTATATTATTGTAAAATTATATTAAAAGTAAAAGTTTCCGCAGATTCTGACCTTAGCTTGAAATTTCCCACAGTAAACTGGAATTCATTGACCCTGGTCACAGTGCCAGTAACACTGTGCTTTCTACAATGACTCTTATTGGTCAGATGGGTCACGTCCTTAACATGTACCGGCCAAACGCGGAATGGACCTGCGTCCATCACCGTCGGCACACTTCAGGAACACCCCCCGCTCTGGTCCCACCCTATTTTTAAAAAGCTGCCAGACGTCCTCCATTCATCAGCAGAACACAACACCGGGCAGCTGTCAGATGTGAACAAGCTGGGCCTATCAGCTGTCAGATGTGAACAAGCTGGGCCTATCAGCTGTCACCCAGTGACACGGTGACAGTTATTTCCCTGGACCGCATCACCGGGTAGCAAAAAAAAAAAACATAATGCAGCTCACCGGTGACACTTGTGAGATCACTAATCTCTTTAGCCATTCATTCTGGTGCAACTGAGCATGTCTCACCAAAGCAGAACTGCAGATGTTTTCCATTCTATGAAAAATGAAGAGAAATTTAGCAGTCTCAATGGTAGCATAATATTTTACAGGTCAAAAGACTTCCAGGGCAACCTGGAGTTGAGCTGGGTCTTTTCCTGCAATGCAAGTGAGCCTGCCTGCATACAGCCGGCCAGACAGGGAGTTCCAAGCCTTGCCTCTGCTGAAGGGCACTCATGTGCCCCGTCTGCATTCAGCACATTACGAAAAAACAAAAAAAAAGCAGAGCCGAGGAGAGAATCAAAAGACAGTAATCACTCCCTGAATGGTAAAATCCCCTGCTTCCCCACAGGACAGCGAAGATCAGTCCCCCAAGTTGTCTGCACTGTGACATACTTGCGGTACAATTTCCTTGCTTTCATATCTTGGATGAAAAAGTTATCTGATGCAAGTCAAGGTAACCAGATAATCTGAGCCCAGGATGTTACACGGAAAACAGGAGTCGCACATCTTCTGCAGGGTTTCCTTCTCGAGACAGTGGCTGCCGTTCTCCTCAGCTAGTATAAAATCCAACTGGTGACTTTTGCTTTTCTATTAGTCAAGAAAGGGTTCCAGTTAGATCGAACTTGCTAAGTTCTGATTTGAGAAGTTAACTGTACCGTAAACAACTGCATTCCCTTTGTTTTGTTTATAGTTTCACAGCTTCTATTCCAACAGCCAACCTTTTTTTATAATGTTTTTACAGTGTATGCCGATTACTCAAAGCGATATGGGTAGGCCCTGGCACTATAGCCTAGCCATGGTGGAACAGAGGTAAAAACGTAGTATGTCTGCACTCTATGATGTTTACATTGGCCAGGAGCCCTGCTTTATCGCTTTGTTAAGTATGAAGTAGTAGTAAAAGCTTGAATAACATAAAATAACATAATATAATGTTATTTATGTTATTTCCCACGTGAAGAACTCCTGTAAACCTTGCAGTATTGAAACTCAGTGAACAAGGCATCTTAGACAAGCTGAAAAACAAATGGTGGTACGATAAGGGTGAATGTGGAACCAAGGACTCGGGAAGTAAGGTCAGTCGCTGCAGGTCTTTTGTACTGATTCCAAATTGCATTTTGACCTATTGTTCATATGCAAAGGAAAAACTATTCAGTTTTTCTTACCTGTTATTTGATTGTTTTTTTTCTAAGAAAAGCTAAACCTATAGTTGCTTAATGATTGTTTTTTTTTAAGAAAAGCTAAACCTATAGTTGCTTAATGATTGTTTTTTTCTAGAAAAGCTAAACCTATAGTTGCTTAATGATTGTTTTTTTTTGCGACAAATGTGCAGAATTTTTATATAGAATACAAATTGCACTAGACATATTTTTGATTGTTTAATTACTATAAATAACATTATCTTATTATCCCCCACAGTAAATGTGAAATAGATCACACATAGAATGTTATGCTAACATAAGCATGAGTGGGGAATTTATATTAAGCACAAGATGCATTTTTACTTTTTATAGTTATATTAGTAGATTATATACTATTTTTTGCTTATTTTAAGCTTATTCTAATCTAACCATTATGCTGCTGTTTCTATTTACCAAACTTTTTATTAAAATTTCATTTACGGGCGTTTTACTTGTTTGCATGGGAAAACTGGGTATATTAGATTATTTAGCATCATGCAGTGTGGATAGCAAACAAAGTTTCTTCTTCTGACAAGCTATTTCAAGCTCACTTCCCAACACAGCCGGAGCAATCGGTGATGCTGAGAAGTCGGACTTGAACAAGCACTGTCAAAATGAAACGTTGTTTGCACACTATATGAAGCCAAGCAATGTAATAAACCTATAACTTAACCCTCTGAGATTCATAGATATCCAATGGATCACACAGGTATAAATTAAGGGCTTTCTGCCATCATCACCAAGCCCTGGAGTAACACATATAAGACCTCAGCACTCATAGGGTTAAAGTGCAAATGGTAAAATTCTTATAAACAAATTTTTAATAAAGAAGTTTGGGAGGTAGCAGCAGCAAAATGGTTTTTTTTTACAAAAACAATTTTAAGCTTGCTTTTTCCTGAATTAAAGCTTAATTAGATTTTTGCATAACCCAGATAGTTCTGCAAGTGCTAAATTGCAATAGTTGTTAAGTCAGAGCTTGTCAGAGTTTTGACCTGTAAGTTACTGACCATCTTCCTCAAAGTGGCATATTTAACTGAGCCACAAAACAGAAGAGATTTAATGCATCCTCTACATTCACCAATCTATCTGAAGAGTGGCCCGACTACATTGGTCTTAAGTTTCTCCAAACTTTTGACACGTGTAGGAAAGGCACATAGTGGCAGTATTTACAAAGCCACTTGTGTAATTTGTACTTCCAAACCCTTTTTAAAACTAATTCCTGCACATGTTCTGTTGCTTAACCCTTTGGTGCCACTGTAACATGGAATATACCACTGGTAGCACCAGAAACACTGGTTCAGGGAGGGTTTGAGACTATTTGATAAAGCAGGAACCAACAGCAAGATGAGGTGTCTGCATTTGAGTGCCAGTCTTGGCTGGGATTTGAATCAGAAGCCTTTGGAGAGCAGCTAGGAAGTTGAGCTTGTTAGACATTAGCGCAGTTGTGATAAGTTCATTGTCCTCAAAAAGCAAGTTTCACTGCAAAACCTCTAACTGTGTCTTTCACTCTTCTTAGGACAAGACAAGTGCTCTGAGTCTGAGTAATGTAGCAGGAGTCTTCTATATTCTGGTCGGAGGTCTGGGGCTGGCCATGATGGTGGCTTTGATAGAATTCTGCTACAAGTCTCGTGCAGAAACCAAAAGACTGAAACTAGCCAAGAACGCCCAAAATTTTAAGCCAGCTCCCCCGGCAAACACGCAGAATTTTGCCACATATCGAGAAGGCTACAATGTGTATGGAACCGAGAGTGTTAAAATCTAAAGGGTAGGACTCGGAGACATGACCAACTCTGTGAATTATCCAGCATTTTCAGATGTACAAAATTCTTATTGATTTAAATCTTGTCTGTCTTCGTTTTGTAATTTGATCTCGCCCTGTCACTCCAGTATGGTCATGCATAAAATGAAATTTAACACTAAGATTTTGAATGTTTTAAGACTGATTGCAAAAACATGTGAGGCACATTATACATAGTATAATGTATTCCCAGTATTCAGTACAACAAGGGATTTATTTTGGAGAAATTGTGACAAATGTAACATTTTGACATGATATTTTCATTTTATTAAATGAGAGGTTATTAATCCCAGTCCTCAAGACAAAGTGCATGCTGTTGCCTGAGCCACTGGGGATTACAAATGCTGCTTCAGTCAGTATATATTATACACTCTATCTAGTGTGAACATGAATTTTAGATTATCTACAGATAATTTAGCTTTGCAGGTCTGCCCCTGAGGCAGAGACCAGCTGTACCCTGCCCTAGACGTTTCTGCCCAGAACCGCTACGCTGATATCTTGATTATTGACAGATTTTGCTCTTTTCATCTAGCACAGCTGGAAGGAGTCAGAAGAGCTCGGAGTGAACCTGACACTGATGACCGGAAAGTTTGACGCGATGAATAAGTCACAGGCCTGGAAATCCCGCTGGGCTCAGCAAGCGCTAGCTCCATAGCGGAGGGCATAATGAGTGAAAAGGACCTGTCATTTAAAGAACTGAATTTGTTTCCTTCAGTGCCTTATAGAACATTCAGAACGTCACAACAATGCAACTCGTCATAGTAATATTGCTTTGCTTGAAATACAAAAGAAAAAAAAATGGAGCAATGGTATAATCTAACAAATGAGTCTTCGGTAGATACTCTCACTAAAGAAACAGCCATCAGTCACAACCCTAGCACATACGGAAGACCCTGACATAGCAGAATTCACCAGGCAATGGATGGTACTATAGTCATATATAAAGAAATATTATTTTAAATGTTGTGATTGATTTACAGCCAGATTGTAATGGTTGGGTATAATTTAAATGTCTTACAAATCCATGTAATCAATTCATTATCAATTCATTTAAAGTAGCCCTGATGCTAGCATTTACAAGAAATGGATTGTTGACTCATTTTGGTTTGATTATAAGGGCAGAGAAGTTTTGTTCCCCATTGAAGCGAATTAATGGACATTTTTCTCATCACGAGTCCTCCATTGGGTGGCTGTGTTGGCATCTTCTGAATCCTGGTGCTGTTGGGGACTCGGTACTTTATCATAGATTGACGGCCTGTGAACCATCCAAGGTCAATGATAAAAGCACCATTCAGCATACAGTAAGATGAAAGGCCGCATGTGACAAAATTTACTGCCAGCCGATCTCTCTCTCTCTCTCTCTCTCAGATACGAGCAATTTGCAAATCATATATGGAGTCAGGTTGAAGCTTATATTAACTGTGAATTGAACATACACTAACACAAGTCACAAGCATATGGTACAAGATATTTCTAGATACCTGGAAGAGATACACAGATATACTGTATATGTATACACTTCTGCTTAATACACCATTACAACCTGGATTTTAGGGTAACATCTGACACATTGGTGGCTTTTTTAAAATGATTTGTCCAAGTATATGGCCTGAAGAGCGAAAACAAAATCACTCAATTGTAGATACACTGCAATTATTTAAAAAGACTTAGGGTAACAGCTTTGAAAATGGTATTTTGGATTACCTTCAATATTTTGTGAAATGATAGCACATTTTCAATCAAGCTGTGGTTTAATTTTGGTTTTGTTTTACTTTGTAGGCATTCTGTTTTGTGGATAACTTAAGAAATGAAAAAAAAATAGTAAATTAAAATGGAAAGTACTGTATATGTTACCCTATGGTCGGTATAGGGGCAATTTTTAAACTAAAGCTTAGCAAACGTCCATTTAATGCTGTTACAATTCTTTTACTTTCTCTAAGAAATGTGATTATGTAGTATTTGAGACATGCCAAGAAGGATTTCATTGAAAAAGCAAAAGATTACAATAGTTTTATATAAAATAAAACTGTAAAAAAAAACTGTAAAGAAACCTGTACATTTATTTAAAGTCAATTTATGAATGCAAAGAGGCTTCACAAAAATTTTGGTTTTTCAATTTTTCAGACTGCATGTAAAATTGGTAACTGCCTAACAAGGCCTGAGACTTTGCTCAGACGGTAGGAGGTCAGTGGTAGAAGCGTAACTTCTCTTTCTATTATTTGACCCCCCCTTCAAAAATTGCCAAGCGACCTACCAATTACAAGGATAAGAACTGCATGTGTGGGTGTAATTTACCGAACCTCAATAGTGAGGCGCTGTACAAAGAATTTTAATACATTTTGTAAATAAAACTGTATAGAAATTATTGTCTCATGTGTTATGATTAATTTCACGACAAAGTGTAACAAGTTGTTTCTGAGGAATCTGTTGTGCTTTTGGAGCCATTTTCTGTTCAGGGCCAATTCAGAATGAAGCCGGTAATATAGGGATTAGAAGCAGCACTGAAGGGGAAAAACAGAAAGACAAAAATTGCTTCTTTTAACCCACCTTATAAATACTGTTGCCAAGCGCCACACTTTTTAAATTATTATGTGTGCCTTTGTTGATTATTTGGAACCTAAATTCAAACCTTTTGAACTCCACTGAAAGAAATTCATGAATCGTCACTGTTGAATAAAAAACGTGTTTCTCCAAAAATCCATTATTTCTGGAGTGGCAAAAAAACAACAAATTTTCTAGAAACTATTTTGTAAAATAAAACAACATAATGCGACACCCTTAGTACCACAAACAGAGACCTGTCTTTACATACTGTGGCCATCGGTGACTGTCTTTAATGTATTTCTGCGGATTGTCAGTGAGGCCAATATGTAGCTGTCCGCTAGACTAATCTCACGTTATATTCACAATTATCAGCGATGTTTGTTAAAATGAGTGAAATAAAGTAATCCATACAAACAACCATCATAAATACAAATATTAAATAGTACAAACATAAAGTCTACTTAAATAGATGAGTTCATAATCTTCATAATCTTTTCATTGGTCATTTAGATGTACTCAGTCGATACAGTAGAGAGTGTTCTATCCATCCATCCATCCATTTTCCAAACCGCTTATCCTACTGGGTCGCGGGGGGTCCGGAGCCTATCCCGGAAGCAATGGGCACGAGGCAGGGAACAACCCAGGATGGGGGGCCAGTCCATCGCTGGGCACACTCACACACCATTCACTCACACCTATGGGCAATTTAGCAACTCCAATTAGCCTCAGCATGTTTTTGGACTTTGGGGGGGAAACCGGAGTACCCGGAGGAAACCCCACGACGACATGGGGAGAACATGCAAACTCCGCACACGTGACCCAGGCGGAGACTCGAACCCGGGTCCCAGAGGTGTGAGGCGACAGTGCTAACCACTGCACCACCATGCCGGAGAGTGTTCTATGTATAGTAAAAAAAAAAAATAATTGAATTGTCGAAAAGTGGATGTTTTCCACTGGACAGTGACGAAATATTACCATGGGAACTTAAATACTATCAATGGAATAGAAAGAAAAGAATAAGAATCTCGAAAAGTTTTGAACAAGCTAGTCAGAAGGGCAATTACTGAACTACAGAAAAAAAAACAAACATTAAAGGAAGAATTACCTGAATGAGGGTAGTTATTGATAGTAAAAGACTTGCCAAGTTTCCTGATTAGCAGAGTGAAATTACACTGTTATTCTGTGGAAAATGAAAGATAGAGATATAGTCGACATTTAATAATGGATTATAAATACGTTGTGGGCCAGTACTTTACGACTTTTTATATGTGATGAATGACCTGGGAAAATCCTCCACTGCAGAAAATGGCTGATCGTCCAGTGCCATCATTTCTGTTATTTTAGTAGTTCTGTCTTTAGCTCAGGTGCAATTAACTTAGAACATTGTTAAAGTTTTAATCTCGATCAACAATATTGGCCAAGACTCATGTGGTATCTTATTTTTTAACAAATAAGACTTAATTGTCATTGTAAATATACAACAAGACTTTGTTTTGGGGGGCGGCATGGTGGTGCAGTGGTTAGCACTGTAAGGGGCGGCATGGTGGTGCAGTGGTTAGCACTGTAAGGGGCGGCATGGTGGTGCAGTGGTTAGCACTGTAAGGGGCGGCATGGTGGTGCAGAGTTTGCATGTTCTCCCCATGTCGTCGTGGGGTTTCCTCCGGGTACTCCGGTTTCCCCCCACAGTCCAAAAACATGCTGAGGCTGATTGGAGTTGCTAAATTGCCCGTAGGTGTGCATGTGTGAGTGAATGGTGTGTGAGTGTGCCCTGCGATGGGCTGGCCCCCCATCCTGGGTTGTTCCCTGCCTCGTGCCCATTGCTTCCGGGATAGGCTCCGGACCCCCCGCAACCCAGTAGGATAAGCAGTTTGGAAAATGGAGGGATGGACTTTGTTTTAAAGGGCAATATCGATATGTTAACCGATATGTTTTGCATCTCTAAGTCTAAAATTACTTAGAGTCTTGACTATTCCTTCTATAGCTAGCAAAAAGAATATCTTTTTGCATTACAAAAGGCAAGCATTTACCAAAAGCATTGTAGCTCAAATATCTTAGAACATAAGAAATTTACAACCACTATAAGAGAGCATTTTCCACTATAAAACAGGCAAGTTTCCCAAAAGTATCACAATGCAAAGATAATTCAATTTATTTTTATATAGCACCTTTCATGACAGAGTCGTCCCAAGGTACTTTACATGGATGTGCTGTGATACATTGCAAAATCAATAGAGAGAGTGATAATAGAGGGGAAAAGGAAGGAAAGCAATTAAATTAAAAAGAGAGGAAGCAAAAACTCACAAGTAGGGCGAATAAGCTCTGGAGGTCCAAGGTCAACTGGCTGTCCATCGTCTGTTATCCATGTCGGCCTGTGTAGGGTGGCCAAAGTCCATCAATCAGTCTGCTTTCCATGCTATAGGGTGTAGGGTGGCATTGAAGGCTGCACCCACGATGGTGCAGTTCATAGGTCCTATTTGTGATGCTAGGGACCGAACCAGGACTCCAGATCAGATGTGGGAAGGCAGAGAACATCAGTGGTTAGAACATGCATTGACATATTAATAGACAAGCATAGTAAATAAAAAATGGCATGTACAGCAGCACCAGCAGCCATAGTTACGGTGCATTATGTGCTAGGTTGGGTGTAAGCTAAACTGAAGTAATAGGTCTTCAGTTATGATTTAAAGACTGAGAACGAATCGGCATCCCGATCATAGGCTGAGTGGGCAATGCGGCTTGTGAACTTGAAGTAATTCTGTCAGGTAGGCAGGAGCTAGACGTTTAATACTGTATGTAAGTAGGAGAACTTTGAAGTCAGTCCTGAACCTAACAGGAAGCCAGTGCAGGGAACTAATCACCATAGCACTTCCTTCATGAATATTAATGAATTTTCCTTTGCCATCTAACATTTCAGAAACACGTGAAGATAGAAGCGTACAAACCAGAAGCAGCAGTATCTTTATTTTTCTGCCAAAAATCATCTCTGATGTAAAAAGATCAATATATTGAATCACCACCTTAATAATCCATTCATTTCAATGCATCTGTACACCCCTAGTATACCCTAGTATACCCTTTTTAATGAAAATAAACATGTAGTAAGAAAGTAAAGAGAATCCATTTTATAGGAAGAAGTATACACTGATGAGCGAATAATTGTGCAGTGAATAATTTTGACTATTTGAGGTTAAATTATCTATAGGTGTGAATGGTGTGTGAGTCTGCCCTGTGATGGGTCGGCACCCCATCCAGGGTTATTCCCTGCCTTCTGCCTGCAGTCTTTGAGATGGCTCTTGACCCCCCCATGATTCTGACTAGGACAAATGGTTACAGATGGATGAATGGAGGTCCAAATGGCCAATGTTAAATCAGAGATGGGGTATGTATCTTCAATTGCAATGTATCATCTACAAGTCAGGGGACAGTTTATCGACAATCATGAAGATAAATCTAACTGTGATGTGTGGTGTGAGCGAAAGGCTTGATAGATATCTGGACATTGAATGTAAATCAAATGTGTCCACAAGAAATATCTGGGAATTAATAACTAAGCATGAGAACAAATTAGAAATCATTATCAAGAGCAATTGAATTAAGCTGTTTTCATATGCAAAGCCAGTCAAGAAGTTGAGATTAATGGTGTTAGAAACATTCAGATATTTAACTAGATATTTACTTGTTTTCTGCTCCTTTTCAACCATATTTTTGTTTGTATCTACACCACTGTGAATTTATACTCTAAATGTGAAAAGCAAAAATATTCATCAGATTCCTAAAGATAACAGAAAAAAATGTCTATCCCATAACAGTACTCACATTTTCTGAAATACACCGATTGCTGATATTGCCGATATCAGTCCCCGTACCGATATTCAGTGCCCAACCCAGAAGGTAAAATTCGCTGAGCAGGATGGTGACGCTGAAATCTGCCAATCGGAGGCTCTGTCCAGCATTAGTTCACGTTCTGCTCCCGTTAATAATACAATTTAAATTACCAAGTAAAACAACAATTCAATATTTTAACATTAGAATCGATTCTCAAATTGAAAACATTCAGATCAAAAGAATCAATATTTCAGTATTGATCTTCATACAGGCCACTGCACCAATTCCCAAAGGTCAGACCAGAGAATCCACTTCTCTTGTTTAAAATACTTTAATTTAAATACAGTGTCTTTACAAATGCATTGACAGATGATATAAATCATATAGTGTTAGGGAACATGGTCAAATCATACTGGCCAGTCTACTGAACGAGTCTCCATACTGGCCAGTCTGCTGAACGAGTCTCCATACTGGCCAGTCTGCTGAACGAGTCTCCATACTGGCCAGTCTACTGAACGAGTCTCCATACTGGCCAGTCTACTGAACGAGTCTCCATACTGGCCAGAACTCTGAATGCAGCAGGCTGGCAATCTTATGAATATGATTCAAACCCGAAACCTAAAAATGAAAAGTACGTTTTTTTTTTTTTTTATTTCGGTCTGCCTATTACATACATACATTTATTCCCCCTAACCCCCCACCACAACAGCAGGAGTCGCAGTGAAACTAGTGAAAAGATAGATGCATCTGAAGTGCATGTTTGACTAAATAAAAAATAAATCCGCAATTTGCTTACACCTACACAGATGCTGATAGTCACTGACACGTGGTGTGATTTGACAGCTTAAGTTCCTGCCACACAGATAATACTGTAGAGGAGTGATGCAATCCGCAGAATTTTAAGGGATCTAGGGTATATTTTATCACAGACTATTCCCAGCTCAAAACTGATCCAGCTTACCTGGGGCCTGCATAATGAAGCTGGATTTCCTGCTTAGCTGGATAACTTGTCAGATTCCCCCAGTTCAAATGGACCTTGTCTTCATTCACTGCCATTTAGACTAGATTACCTCAAATCTGACAAGTTGTCAGCCCCCAGGTCCTGCCTGATGCCTCCATGACTTATTTATCTGCCCTTTACCAGAAAAGGATGAATGTATGACATTATTAAATATACCTTCATGGAGAAAGGGCCGTAAAGTGTAAATTCTGTATTCATTTATAGCAGTCGTTTTATATTTAAATCTTCAGGTGGCTATGCATAGCACTAACACATATGGTTTGGGTTGGAAGTTCAGGAAAAGTTTCACTGATGGTGCTGTATGCTGAGAAAAGCTTGTAATAGTAATCGTGTTGCACACATTATGTGCAAGTCGAGCTCAGATGTACACAAGAGCAGCAAAAATAATGAGGCCCCCGGTTTACTAACTGGATGCCTCGGCTATTATATGACTGTAAAGATCATCTGTCATGACAGCCAGAAAGAGACCTTTGAAAATTGGCAAAATATGCCTACAAATCATAATGATGAATATCAAAGCACGGGACTCCTGGCCATTTTTAAAAAACGCCTCTTTTCACTTTTGTTTGTTGTGCTTTGACACCTTTGGACACCTGGCAAAGCGGTGGCCTTCGTGGGTTATTACGTTTGCCTTGTTTTAAACCTTCATATTTCAGAATCACACGTACGTATATGCAGACTGTGCATTCCTGAAATTCTGCATTTCCTCACAGTCAAAAAGTTTGATACCAACAGAAAAAGATGCACTTTTGATCTTCTTTAACAAATGTAACCTGCCAGCTGCAATTAGTAGGTAACTGCAATAGCTCAGTAGCGTGATACAGTTTGGTAAATAAAATGCACGACACCCAAGAACTTTGTGTTAAACTGGCAGTTCCATTTTATGTATTCATTCAGTTTAATATTCGAAATGGAACCGTTTAGAATGAAGTTTACTGTGAAAATAACGAAAATGGTTCACCTGGGAAGTGCTGTTACATATTAAAAAAACAGCAGGACTAGCTGCGTTTGCTAATGCTGTGTAGCTGCTGTACTGACCGCGTGGCACTGGGATGCACTGAAAAGCACATTCAACATGAGTCATGTTTGCTGTATCATTTCCCACACCTTTATTTCAGATTTAGCTTTGATTTTAATTGGTGGGAAGTAGAACACTGGGGAGAGCTGCATTGATCTTGCTGCATAGGGACAATCCCTTTCTGTTTATTATGGGATATGATGTACACTGTGCCTGAGGACCTACAGAATTGCCAAGCTTGAAATTAAAAATGTTTTACATTGCATGTTAGCTAATACAACAGGATAAATATGGTTTTTATACGGTTGAAGTCCTTTCTAACTACTACTTTCTTTCTATTGCTCTTCAGTTGGGATCCATCCATAAAGAATGACAGATAAATAGACTGTTTATTCATGTGTTTAATGGTCCAAGCATCAGATCAATTGCCATCACCGTATGTATCCCAGTCTGGTGCCTGGTGATGGATGATCCCATTGACATCCTCACTGGCAATCTGAGCCTTGCCTACCCCCATCAGAGCCCCCATCTCCATAGCACTATGTGTTATGTTTCCACCTGATACTAATCGATGAGCCTGCCGCGGAGGAATGAAAAGGAGACGAGTGGTATGGCTTAGGCACAAGCCTAGGAGCACGGAAGAAACCTGAATGCAGCTTGGAGATGACCTCTGTGACGGATATATGGTGTTGACAGATAACGGTTACTGGGGGGTGGAAAATGGGCAGGGGGGGGGGGTGGCGGAGTTCACAAATTAAGATGGATAAGAACAACCAATCGCTATCATTCTCAGTAACATTCTCATTAGACACTTGCAGTTTTGAAGAAAAGAAACGGACCACAAACAGTGTGAACTTTCTGAGAATACATAATAAATAAATACGTGATAAATAGAATACGTAATAAATAGAATACGTAACAAATAGAATACGTAATAAATAGAATACGTGATAAATAGATGTCACGCCCAGCTCGTACGATCCTCATGTGTGCCACGCCCCCCTGAATATCCACGTGTGCTTCCCTGATCGTACCCAGCTGTGTCTAGTTATTTTGCTCCGTCTTGTGTATTTCAGTCCGCGTCTTGGCCTGGTTCCTTGTCCGTCATTTATGTTAGTTATCGTCCGATGTTTCCTGCTCCAAGTATTATTATTAAATCCCCGTTTTCCCCGACTATCGGCTGTTTGCCTGTTTCCTACCCGCTCGATCGCGACAAATAAATACATAATAAATAAATAATAACCATACTGCCCATACTTAATTGAATTTAGACATAAAAAATTTGAGTACCATACAGTAAGAGTAATACAAGTAGTATTTAGGGAAATATGCCAATTTTAGGCCAATTAGCAAATGTAAATTAGCTAAGTCATAATTGCAAAGGGTAGGTATTGTCCATGTGGTGACTGTCCATGTGGTGACTATACCTATCCATACGCTCAGCATTTGCCGTTGGGTTTGCGGTTCTTACTCAGCCAGCAATAGGCAGCAGAATTTTGATTAGCTTTATCCTTTGAAAGGAATTATACAGTACAAGTGTTTTCTTTACTGTAACATACTATCTTGCCTTGTATTTTCCTTGAATATTCCCTTGAAGACATTGAAAACATTGCGTTATTTGTAATGTAAATGCAATAGTTGATATATTACGCGTGTTACTCTAAGTGGCCATATTATTAGGTACAACTATTATTAGGTACATTGTAGGATGTCCTTTGGCCTGAGCTGCTTCAAGTGTTGAAAAGAGAAGCTATTCTGCATGCCACTGTTGTATTGGGCTGTTATTTCTTGCACTTGTGTTTTTCTAGTTAGTTCCATTTTCCTCTGACCTCTCACATTAACTTAATTCAGTCTCAGAAAACTACGTGTTTTTTTTGTTCATCACACCATTCTCTGTAAAATTTAGACACTGTAGTACCTAAGTCACAATGTATGACATCAACAATCAACAATCACACCACGTACAAAATTGCCGAGATCTCATATCCTAGCCATTCCGATGCCTGGCTAAACAGCGCCTGTGCCTCTTCGCCCTGTCTGTGTGCAGCATGTGTTGAGCTGCAGCCGCATGATTTGTTGTTTGGAGAAACAGCCTGTTTGTAACCTGTAACAAGCAGATGCACATATTAAACCTGCCACTGAATGTATATTCCTTCAGTGCTGTGTATTTTTCAAAGGAAGAACAGAAGGATTAACTGTTGAAGGTGAAAACTGAAAATTCTTATACAGAATCAGCACTGCTTATGTCAGCATATGATGTGTGAATTAGACGGTATCCATATCTGACACTTCAGACTGCAGACTGTTACACCCACAATGCTAAAAGATGGACACAGTTACATCAGTCAATCAACCCGTCACCAGTTCTAATTGTTCCTAGTGGGGACCGATGCAACACGTCTTTAATAGATAATCTTAGTCACATGAAATAAAATTTCATAATTATTTTCTACTACTGCAAAGGATATGGGGAAATCCATCCATCCATCCATTTTCCAAACCGCTTACCCTACTGGGTTGCGGGGGGTCCGGAGCCTATCCCGGAAGCAATGGGCATGAGGCAGGGAACAACCCAGGATGGGGGCCAGCCCATCACAGGGCACACTCACACACCATTCACTCACACATGCACACCTATGGGCAATTTACCCACATGCACACACTCACACATGCACACACTCACACATGCACACACTCACACATGCACACCTATGGGCAATTTACCCACATGCACACACTCACACATGCACACACTCACACATGCACACCTATGGGCAATTTACCCACATGCACACACTCACACATGCACACACTCACACCTATGGGCAACCACCATGCCACCCCTATATGGGGAAATGTGTTTTTCAAATATGCTTCATTTTTCCTAAGGAAAAAAAATCATACAGCTGGAATTGGAAAACTGATTTTTTTTTTGTATTAATAGCTTCATGCAAATTAGCATAAAATATATTTTTATTAACAGAAAATAATAATATGTTTAATTTATGCTAATTCCTGTTTACTGTTCAGCAAAATAATCTAAGGTTGTCCATCACGTCTTTATTTTTTATTTAATTTGACAAATTACAGTTTGATTTGAAATATCGTTTTACTTGTAAGGAAGTCGTCCATTATTTTATTTTATATTGCCTTGTAGTGCTTTGGTCTTAATAATATGTTTTGTTTATTGTGCTGTGCTGTTTGTTCCGTATCAATGCTATTTGTTTCATTTGAAAGCCATACCTAATTATCTTCCTTCTAGTGTGTTCCTCCAAGATATTAGAGAGAACATTCTGCAAGACACAATGTGTAGGGAGTCTGATTAATGGGGGGGGGGTAAAATGAAAGCCTCAGCTGGAACGACACTGGTTGACCCCCCTGACCAACAGGAAGCTCTGTGCTTTAGTGTTGTGTTAAAAGGTTGTTTTCTTACCTTTTCCGGCAGCTAAAACGTGATCCATTGTGGTCGTTCAATGCCTCACGATTGCTCCTCAAAAAGCAGACGTGGTAACCCTGGTTACATTCCCTTCAGTAATTTCCGATGTTAATTAGCTGCTGTGAATCAACCGACAGTTAAGTAATGGCAGCTAACGTAAGGTTCCTTCTATATATAAAGCTTGTTGTAATTGTATAGCATAATTAATTTTAATTCTTTCATCCTTTCACCCATCCAGGGTGTTCCTCAGCCTTGTAGCCTGTGCTGCCTGTCACAGGCGTCAGGTTCCCCGTGGTCCTGACCATGATGAGTGGTTAGAAAATGCAGGAATAGATTACTCTTTTCTATAAGCAGATATACTATGTGGGCTGAAATGTAATATGCAGATGCATCAAGTTTATTATTTAGAATTTTTTATTTTGGCTTCCTCACTGAAAATTAAAAAAAACTAGGTAGCACTGGGAACATATACGGAAAAGGGCAGCTGGGCCCTGAACAGGAACATGCTTGTGGATTATATTTGTCCGAAGGAACACAGTTATCTATCCAAGCATCCAGCCCTCCATCCATCCATCTTCTAACCATATAACCTGAGCTAGGAACACAGGCATTTTCAATGGTGTTTTAAATACATTTCATGAAGCATTCTGGGGTTGTTGATGCTGTGATGTAAATGTCATCACTTTCTGCTTCTTGTAGAAGTGTTGACTACAGGCACATGTCACGCAGGCATTTAACTGTATGTAAGTGTACATTTATATAGAGAGAAGAGAGAAACTCTTCATTTCTGTAAAACTGACTTAAGTAAATCCAGTCTTACTCATAAAATATCAGATATACATAGATACAGAAAAGCAATATATGCCTGAAAGTAAATTCACACTTTATCCTTTCATTTATATTCATCATTATATATATATATATATATATATATATATAATATGTGTCCATTAGTATGTATCAGTACTATATTTTGACTTAGGTGTTCTTTTGCTATAAGGTGACCTAAGTGGTATGGTAAAGTAGATCCAACAAATGTAAAATCTAGACTTACCTTAAGGGTTTGTGGAATGGATAACTTACCTCAGTCTATAACTGCCTGTATGTAATACCTTAAAGCATTATTCACTTGTCTGAAATCATTTTATGTACATTTGTTTTACTTCATTAATTCAAAACAGGGAAAAATTGGTTATAATGGTTCATATTCTGATATTTTTCTGAAGAAAGGCTGTTTTGCATGCAGAGAGCATTCAGTTTCCACAGCCTGTGTATCTTTGTCAGCCAAGCGAAAGCTTGTGTCCTCAAAGGTCACGTTGTTCAGCTCAGCAGTTAACCCTGGGTTGAATATTGAACATGAAATGTCATCGCGCCAACACCGCCATTGGTTTCATGTACCGGTTCAAACTTGCTAACAGTATGATGTAGCTATTTGCTTTGCAATGTGAAATTTAGAAGGTTGTCAGTATCTCAGTCACTTCGCCTGCCAGATTGTAGGACCTCACAGGTAGAATTCCGGTACCCAGACAAAGCCAGAAACGGCCGTAAGGTTCCTTTCATTAACCACTTCTTAAACTCCTTTCCATCTGTATTCGCATTAATACGAAGTGATTATCTTAATCAGACAGCAGAAATCAGTTCAGGGCTGGCATCACAAACCAATTACCTAAAGTAAATCGCATTTCATATCCCCCTCACAAATTAGCTACCACAGTTGGAGGTTCAAATCCCATCTCTGCCCTTTGTGTGTGTGGAGTAGCATGTTCTATCTGCGTCATCCATGTTTCTTCCTGCATTCCAAAGACATGCAGTCAGGCAAATGGGAATTTCATATGCCCATAGTGTATCCTATCCAGGGTGTACCCCAGCCCCGTGCCCTGTGATGGACCGGAATCCCATCCAGGGTGTACCCCAGCCCCGTACCCTGTGATGGACCGGCATCCCATCCAGGGTGTACCCCAGCCCCGTGCCCTGTGATGGACCGGCATCCCATCCAGGGTGTACCCCAGCCCCATGCCCTGTGATGGACCGGCATCCCATCCAGGGTGTACCCCAGCCCCGTACCCTGTGATGGACCGGCATCCCATCCAGGGTGTACCCCAGCCCCGTACCCTGTGATGGACCGGAATCCCATCCCGGATGTACTCCAGCCCCGTGCCCTGTGATGGACCGGAATCCCATCCCGGGTGTACCCCAGCCCCGTACCCTGTGATGGACCGGCATCCCATCCAGGGTGTACCCCAGCCCCGTACCCTGTGATGGACCGGCATCCCATCCAGGGTGTACCCCAGCCCCGTACCCTGTGATGGACCGGAATCCCATCCCGGATGTACTCCAGCCCCGTGCCCTGTGATGGACCGGAATCCCATCCCGGGTGTACCCCAGCCCCGTACCCTGTGATGGACCGGCATCCCATCCAGGGTGTACCCCAGCCCCGTGCCCTGTGATGGACCGGCATCCCATCCAGGGTGTACCCCAGCCCCGTGCCCTGTGATGGACCGGCATCCCATCCAGGGTGTACCCCAGCCCCGTACCCTGTGATGGACCGGAATCCCATCCCAGATGTACCCCAGCCCCGTGCCCTGTGATGGACCGGAATCCCATCCAGGGTATACCCCAGCCCCGTGCCCTGTGATGGACCGGCATCCCATCCAGGGTGTACCCCAGCCCCGTGCCCTGTGATGGACCGGCATCCCATCCAGGGTGTACCCCAGCCCCGTGCCCTGTGATGGACCGGCATCCCATCCAGGGTGTACCCCAGCCCCGTGCCCTGTGATGGACCGGCATCCCATCCAGGGTGTACCCCAGCCCCGTGCCCTGTGATGGACCGGCATCCCATCCAGGGTGTACCCCAGCCCCGTGCCCTGTGATGGACCGGCATCCCATCCAGGGTGTACCCCAGCCCCGTGCCCTGTGATGGACCGGCATCCCATCCAGGGTGTACCCCAGCCCCGTGCCCTGTGATGGACCGGCATCCCATCCAGGGTGTACCCCAGCCCCGTACCCTGTGATGGACCGGAATCCCATCCCAGATGTACCCCAGCCCCGTGCCCTGTGATGGACCGGAATCCCATCCAGGGTATACCCCAGCCCCATGCCCTGTGATGGACCGGCATCCCATCCAGGGTGTACCCCAGCCCCGTGCCCTGTGATGGACCGGCATCCCATCCAGGGTGTACCCCAGCCCCGTGCCCTGTGATGAACCGGCATCCCATCCAGGGTGTACCCCAGCCCCGTGCCCTGTGATGGACCGGCATCCCATCCAGGGTGTACCCCAGCCCCGTGCCCTGTGATGGACCGGCATCCCATCCAGGGTGTACCCCAGCCCCGTGCCCTGTGATGGACCGGCATCCCATCCAGGGTGTACCCCAGCCCCGTGCCCTGTGATGGACCGGCATCCCATCCAGGGTGTACCCCAGCCCCGTGCCCTGTGATGGACCGGCATCTCATTCAGGGTGTACACCAGCCCCGTACCCTGTGATGGACCGGCATCCCATCCAGGGTGTACCCCAGCCCCGTACCCTGTGATGGACCGGAATCCCATCCAGGTTGTACCCAGCCCCGTGCCCTGTGATGGACCGGCATCCCATCCAGGGTGTACCCCAGCCCCGTGCCATGTGATGGACCGGCATCCCATCCAGGGTGTACCCCAGCCCCGTGCCCTGTGATGGACCGGCATCCCATCCAGGGTGTACCCATCCCCGTGCCCTGTGATGGACCGGCATCCCATCCAGGGTGTACCCCAGCCCCGTACCCTGTGATGGACCGGAATCCCATCCCGGATATACCCCAGCCCCGTGCCCTATGATGGGGTACACCCAGCCCCGTGCCCTGTGATGGACCGGCATCCCATCCAGGGTGTACCCCAGCCCCGTGCCCTGTGATGGACCGGCATCCCATCCAGGGTGTACCCAGCCCCATGCCCTGTGATGGACCGGCATCCCATCCAGGGTGTACCCCAGCCCCGTACCCTGTGATGGACCGGCATCCCATCTAGGGTGTACCCAGCCCCGTGCCCTGTGATGGACCGGCATCCCATCCAGGGTGTACCCAGTCCCGTACCCTGTGATGGACTGGCATCGCATCCAGGGTGTACCCAGCCCCGTACCCTGTGATGGACTGGCATCCCATCCAGGGTGTACCCAGCCCCGTACCTTATGCTGGCTGGTATAAACTCTAAACCCCTGTAACCCAGACCATAAATAGGTAGAGAACGGTAAAATTTGAAAATTGGTACAGGTTAGAATGTTTTATTTTCATACCCAATAAAGAGAAATATTTCAAATCACTTATCTTTCACGTTTTGCGATATGGCTGTTGGGTATCGTCTGACCTCTTGAACAGAGATCTCACTCATTTTCAGTGCAACTTTCTACCGTCGATTGTGACATCATGCTATGAGTCAACTGATAAACTTTTTTTCAAGCTTCACTTTAGTTCCTATCTTAGTGGAGTTTTAGTAGGCGTCTGACAGAAATGTGCATGTCAATTTCCGTGCAGTCTTTGGAAGAAATAATGACAAGGCATTGGTTTGCAAGAAGAGGAAGAAAAATCCTTTATTTTCAAATAAATAAATAAATTTAAAAATTAAATTTCATTTAATGAAAATAATCTAAACATTTTGCCCTGCGATGAGTTGATGCCCCATCCTCGGTTGTTCCCTGTCTTGTGCCTGTAGCCTCTGGGATAGGTTTCAGACCCCCCAAGACCCTGAATAGGACAGGTCCATCCATCCATCCATCCATCCATCATCTTCCACTTAATCCGGGGTCGGGTCGCAGGGGCAGCAGTCTCAGCAGGGAGGCCCTGTCTTCCCTCTCCCCGGCCACTTCATCCAGCTCCTCTGGGGGGATCCCGAGGCGTTCCCAGGCCAGCCGAGAGACAAAGTCTCTCCAGCGTGTCCTGGGTCTTCCCCAGGGTCTCCTCCCAGTGGGACATGCCCGGAATACCTCACCAGGGAGGCATCCAGGAGGCATCCTAATCAGATGCCCGAGCCATCTCGATGCAGAGGAGCAGCGGCTTTACTCTGAGTCCCTCCCGAATGACTGAGCTCCTCACTATATCTCTAAGGGGGAGCCCAGCCACCCTGCGGAGGAAACTCATTTCAGCCGCTTGCACCCGCGATCTCGTTCTTTCGGTCACTACCCATAGCTCATGACCATAGGTGAGGGTAGGAACGTAGATCGACTGGTAAATTGAGAGCTTTGCCTTTTAGCTCAGCTCTCTCTTCACCATGACAGACTGATGCAGCGCCCACATCACTACTGATGCCGCACCGATCCGCCTGTCGACCTCCCGCTCCATTGTTCCCCCACTCGTGAACAAGACCCCGAGATACTTAAACTCCTCCACTTGGGGGAGGACCTCATCCCCAACCCGGATAGAGCATTCTACCCTTTTCCGGCTGAGAACCATGGTCTCAGATTTGGAGGTGCTGATCCTCATCCCAGCCGCTTCACACTCGGCTGCGAACTGTCCCAGTGAGAGTCAAAGGTCACGATCCAATGAAGCCAACAGAACCATCTGCAAAAAGCAGGGACCCAATCCTGAGGTCACCGAACCGGACACCCTCAACGCCCTGGCTGCGCCTAGAAATTCTGTCCATAAAAACTATGAACAGAATCGGTGACAAAGGGCAGCCCTGGCGGAGTCCAACCCTCACCGGACTTATTGCCTCCCATGCGGACCAGGGTCTGGTAACGGTCATACAGGGACCGAACCACCCTTAAAGGGAAGCCCGGTACCCCATACTCACGGAGCACCCCCCACAGGACTCCCCGAGGGACACGGTCGAATGCCTTCTCCGGTCGGGCAAACTCCCATGAGCCCTCCAAAACCCTGCTGTGAGTATAGAGCTGGTGCACTATTCCACGGCCAGGGCGAAAACCACACTGCTCCTCCTGAATCCGAGGTTCGACAATCCGGCGGACCCTCCTCTCCAGGACCCCCGAAAAGACCTTACCAGGGAGGCTGAGGAGTGTGATCCCCCTGTAGTTGGAGCACACCCTCTGGTCCCCCTTCTTAAAGAGGGGGACCACCACCCCGGTCTGCCAGTCCAGAGGCACTGCGCCCGATGTCCACACGATGCCGTAGATGCGTGTCAACCAGGACAGCCCCGCAACATCCAGAGCCTTGAGGAACTCCGGGCAAATCTCATCCACCCCTGGGGCCCGGCCACCGAGGAGCTTTTTAACCACCTCAGCAACCTCTGCCCCAGAGATAGGTGAGTCCACCCCCAAGTCCCCACACTCTGCTTCCATATCAGTCGGTGAGATTGAGGAGGTCTTCGAAGTATTCCCTCCACTGACCCAGAATGTCCCGAGTTGAGGTCAGCAGCGCACCATCCTCACCATAAGCAGTGTTGATGCTGCACCACTTTCCCACCCTGAGACGCCGGATGGTGGACCAGAACCTCCTCGAAGCCGTCCGGAAGTCATTTTCCATGGCCTCGCCAAACTCCTCCCACACCCGAGTTTTTGCCTCAGCAACCGCCAAAGCCGCATCCCGCTTGGCCTGCCGGTAGCCGTCAGCTGCGTCTGGAGTCCCACAGGCCAAAAAGGCCCTATAGGACTCCTTCTTCAGCTTGATGGCATCCCTCACCACTGGTGTCCACCAGCGGGTTCGGGGATTGCCACCGCGGCAGTCACCGACCACCTTATGGCCGCAGCTCCGGTCAGCCGCCTCCACAATGGAGGCGCGGAACATGACCCATTCAGACTCAATGTCCCCCGCCTCTCCCGGGATATGGGAGAAGTTCTGCCGGAGGTAGGAGTTGAAACTCCTCCTGACAGGGGATTCCACCAGACGTTCCCAGCAGACCCTCACTATATGCTTGGGCCTGCCAGGCCTGGCCGGCTTCCTCCCCCACCAGCGGAGCCAACCCACCACCAGGTAGTGATCGGTTGACAGCTCCGCCCCTCTCTTCACACAAGTGTCCAAGACATGTGGCCGCAAGTCCAACGACACGACTACAAAGTCGATCATCGAACTGCGGCCTAGGGTGTCCTGGTGCCAAGTGCACCAAAAAGGGTGGGTATTCTGAATTGCCGTTTGGTGCATAAGTTCAAACAACAGTCAGGACCCGTCCCCCCACCAGAAGGCGAAGGGAGGCTACCCTCTTGTCCACTGCAGTAAACCCCAACGTACAGGCACCCAGCCAGGGGGCAATAAGTATGCCCACCCCCGCTCGGCGCCTCTCCCCGTGGGCAACTCCAGAGTAAAAAAGGGTCCAAACCCCTCAAGGAGACTGGTTCCAGAGCCCAAGCCGTGCGTCAAGGTGAGTCCGACTATATCTAGCCGGAACTTCACAACCTCGCGCACCAGCTCAGGCTCCTTCCCCGCCAGAGAGGTGACATTCCATGTCCCTAGAGCTAGCTTCTGTAACCGAGGATCAGACCGCCATGGTCCTCGCCTTCGGCCACTGCCCAACTCACACTGCACCCGACCCCTATGGCCCCTCCCATGGGTGGTGAGCCCATTGGAGGGGGGACCTACGTGCCTTGTTTGGGCTGTGCCCGACCAGGCCCCATGAGTGTAGGCCTGGCCACCAGGCACTCGCCCTCGAGCCCCACTCCCAGGCCTGGCTCCAGGGGGGGCCCCAGTGACCCGCGTCCGGGCAAGGGAAACCGTGGGTCCAAAATCTTTTTCTTGGTCTTCTGAGCCGCACTTCGTCTGGTTCCTCACCCAGAACCTATTTGCCTTGGGTGACCCTACCAGGGCATAAAGCCCCAGACAACATAGTTCCTGAGATCACTGGAACACGCAAAGCCCTCCACCACGATAAGGTGTCGGCTCCAGGAGAGGGACAAGTGTTTTCAGAAAATGGATGGATGGAAATTAAAGAATCTGTTTTTTTTATACTTCGCATTAAAATACACGGATGATCAAAATCAAAAAGTGAATTACAACGTCACATAAAATATTGGTATTACAACAAAAAAATGGATGGATGGAATTCATTGAGTGGGGGACTTAATGCTTTTTGTCCTTGTTGGTGTACTATACTCTTCATTTACTGAAATAGATTAGGACTTTTCTCACCATATTTGGGCTCGATGAAATGTCAGATTATTTATTTAATCAGATCGAAGGGAAAATAAAATGCCGTGAATATACATATTTCTACATGATGAGCTTCTGTTTTTCAGTTGCAGGTGTTTGGTTTAATCTCAGACTGCTGTCATCGTCCATCTTTGCTCCTGTGGCACCTGTGAGGCGTGTTCTTTCCGACCCGTGGGGATTCGCCGGTAAATCCGTGCTTTTTCACACAGCCGCCCTTCATCCAGCTGCCACTTCGTTAAAACGAGATTTATGGAGGACGACTCTGCATGGGCCTCGGTGGGGTGCTGCGGCCTTCCCACCTCTTTGCACTTCTCACTGCTTCATTTCCTACATGCTGACCCCACTCCCACCCACCGCCAGACACACCCCATGAGGCAAAGTACTGAGCTGCAATGTCCTCACAGCCCACGCCTGCTCCTCCCTAGCTTCCAAGCCTTTCTCTCCATTACCGATCCTTGTCAACAGGCTCACTACTCAAACGATCCTCAGGACTTATGTCTGCAGTAGCCTCCTTTCATTTAGTGCCACCTAGTGGCAGATACATGACTAATCTTGGTAGAATTTGTTGCAAAGCATTTGTCTAGAGCAGGGCTGTGGAACTCCAGTCCTGGGGGGGGGGCGGAGTCCTGTGTAGCTTAGTTCTTTCCCCGTTCCATCACTAATGATTCAGCTCAAGAGCTGTGTGGTAATTAGCATAAGGAGGTGCAAGGAGTTGAATCAGGTGTGTTAAATGAGGGGAAACCCGAAAATGTGCAGGGATCCACGACCCCCCAAGACTGGAGTTTGACAGCCCTGCTCTAGAGCATAACACTAATGTATACACTGCAGGTCAACCCCTTCCTCAGGCGGCATAAATAAAAATGGGAACACCTGGCGTAAATGCAAAGATTAACTTGGGGTTGGGGGTCATTCAATCTGAACGATACATTTCCTCAAAAACATCTTGTTAACCCAGGGGATGCGTCAACAAAATTTCAGTGAACCAGATGGCATTGTTTTTGTCAGGGAAAGCTGATTGTTATCATGTCAGCATACAGAAAAATAGAGCAAATTAAAACAACTGCTTCCTGGATTAGAATGCAGCCTGGAAGGCAGAGAAGTCAAAAGACAGAACAGTGTAGACCTTTTGTTTATAATAAATGACAGAAATGACAGCAGAAGCACTTTCTACCACAAAGCTTCTCCTGGGTGATACTGGTATGCACAGTGCATGATGCAGGTTGAAATACCTTCAGTATATGAAATATTTTATGGTTACAACACAGGAAAACAACACAGAGCGCACAAACTCTCAGGCCTTGCTTGTTTTTCAAAGAATATGAGGCCGATGAATTATACTGCATTATACCTGCAGTATATGAGGACTGATATCAAATATGGTGGAATCCTAATATATTCGTACTGGTGAATTCAATCCAAATACAAACACCTGCTATTCCTACTATACTAACATCCCCAAAGTCGCTCTCTTAGAAGCACAACTAGGGCCTTTAGAGGCTTTAATCTGATAACCTGATATCTGACAATTGGCCACCGTGATGGGAATAAACATCCACAGTACCAAACGTCGACAGCATTCAAGACCATAACAAACAACCATCATAGGAACGATGGCTCTGACAACAGAACATCCAGGAAAAGTCGAGCCACGTTTTAACAACTACATAAAATCTGGTGGTGTTTCACTGCCACTCATGTCAGTTTTATCGTTTGCATACTGTGAGCTGTACTTGCATCCCCAATGTCCCCCTGGGGATTAGCAAACTCATCTCATAGCTCACACTGTACCAACCGGCTGTTATATTTACATTTTAATTAATTTCACTAAAGAAAGCATAGATTGCTTGTCCTTCAAATGTTAACCTGGCCAAAGCATCCTTCCCCAAGGGACCACATTATTCATTTGCATTAGATATAATTAAGCCTCCCTGTCCTGCAACTGTCACCCTAAAGATCAAACCAATGATCCATGACATTCTGAACCAGAGGTCGACCAGGAACTGGTGCCTATGTTTAACATCAGTCTTCTGGATTATCTGGCCCTGCAAGAAATTACATTAGCAGACAATTTGACAAACCAGCAGGTTAAGATTGTATCGCAAGAATTCATTTTGCACCAAATGTGACGTTAGACCTAGATAATGCAGCACTTGACCTTTTGGTGTCGGGTGCAAAACAGGTAATCCTCTGGAGACAATAAAGTGCTTGTTTTCATTGCCCTGCATTGTCCCCCCATTACCACAAAAAGCACTACATGCCAGGTATTTCCTACCACAGTCAAAGTACCAACTCCAAGACTGGGATCAGTCAACACACAAAGTAATACATTATTTACATTGTAATTTTAAATAATTTGGTGCATGAATGTATCTATAGGTTCTAATGACTAGTACACCCCGATGGACCATGAGGTCAAAGCGCATTTAGATTTAACACGAATGAAACGTCTCCAAACTGTGCAGCAGCAAACAGCTCTAGCTGTTACTGAGCTGCTCTCAGGTGTACCTGTGAACTCCCAGATCGCACCTGTGAACTCCCAGATCGCACCTGTGAACTCCCAGATCGCACCTGTGAACTCCCAGATCGCACCTGTGAACTCCCAGATCGCACCTGTCACTCCGTCTGAGAGGCCAGCTTAGCTGGCAGCGATCAATGAAGCACATGACAACTTTTATGACCCACTAGGAAAACTATCATTTATTTAGAAAAAAAAGCATTACACTGGAAGAATACAGCAGATAAAAACTCCAAAAAGTAGTTCTGAAAGTTTGACTATGCAGTACAAAGCTTTTGAAGTTTTACAATCTATTTAATTGCTTAGTGAAGAAATGCAACTTTATTCATTTATACAAATCATTTAAAAACATGATAAATGCACACACGCACACACACAACCGATTAAGCTAGGGACATTTGAAATAAAAGTAACAAATTTTAATTACATGTAACCATTTTATTATTGTATACATAATATACAAATAGACCAATTGTATTGTTCCAAACACTATGCCTAAATACCACATACATGGATTAAAAGGAGGAAAAAAATAAATAAAAATCGGAATCTAAATGAGGTAAATGCAGAGATGGGAAATGTATTGTTGATTGCTATTAAAAAAAAAAGTCAATTGAGAAATTATACAAAAGCAGGCAGGTTTGAGGACAGCAAGTCAGAGTATTCAATACTTGTTTGTACTCAAATTTTGTTATGTGAGCAGCACATTGTGCTAATATTCAAAGAAAAGACTTTCAGCTGTTTACTGAAAATACAGTGTAAGATACAGGATAGCAAGTTAAAATACTAGAACTAGACCCCTTTTAGGCAGTACAAAAAATATCAATGAAGGGAGCAATTGTCAAAATGGATGGTTCTTTTCAGACAGATTGACAGGATAGGAAGTGAAACAAGAAGCAGACACGTTGCAAATGTTGAGTAAAAGTGGCTCTCCAGACTGTAGCAGCCCGCAGCAAGGAATTCTGGGAAGACATGAAAAGTGTCACAGAATCTACACCCTGGGTACCCATGTGAAAGACAGTTTTAACATAGCAGCCCAGCACTATAGAGAACTGGCAGCGTATTTACAAACAGCTATTTCTGCCGCCAAACGATTCAATTTAAACACACTTAAGTTCTTTTTAACACAATGCTACATAATTTGCAGCCAGTCACAAGCGTTTCCTTAACTTGCCAAGACGCCATTTGCCTGTGATAATTAGTGTACTTTCTTGCAGCTTTAGTGCTCATTATTATTCACATTTCAAAATCCTATTTAAAAAAGCCGCAAATCTCACAATTACCCAACAATCAGTGCCTGCTATACCCAGCCAATGATTCTTAACCTTGGAGAACATGGGGAAGTAGTGAGCGTACAGTGCCCAGCCCACGACCTCCGCCATACAGGCTGGTCAAGCATCCGAGCACATTCTCCCAGGGAATTATTTTTAAAACGCCTGACGTGTGAACTCACCTTTGGCAGGACCACTGTACATTATCTGTGCTTCTCTGACGATTTATGAGTGTCACTGTTAAGGTGAACGTTGATTTAAAGCTTGCTAACCCCAGACACAGCACAGATTGGGAAAGTCAGAAGCTTGGAGGATCTACGCCGCGCTAAACTCCTTGGCAGCAAGAGGACGATGGATCGTTCTCAAAGCCGCACCTTTAAGCTCACGTCCTCTGCAAAGGATATTGTTTTTTGTCGTCTTTCGCCCCGGTACCATCGCGCTTCTCCTTCTTATCAGATTTCTCCTTGTCGTGCCTGGACTCCTTCAGTGTGCAACAGAACCGGTGTGAGTTTTGCACAAAAGACGTCATACACAAACATCATCAGACAAAGGCGCTGAAGAATCTTTTATGCACTCCGAATCCGAATCCATGCTACCCGTCTGCTTCAATACTGATGGTACACATTCATTGATGCATATGCAGCAGAAATAGTCGGTTCTACGTTCCCCCCCTCCACTCGATCAGTAGGTTAATTAGAACTAATTCTCCTGATAAGTTTATTCATATTTTTAAAAGCAAAGTCTTAGAAAATTGGGTAGGACAAACACAAAAGACCACCCCCCATGATTGAATTCTATATATAACTGACTGACAAATGATCCAGGACAAAAGAACTGCAGACGCATCTTGGCACCCCCACCTTCTTGCCACCAGAGGAGTTCTTCTCAGCCTTGGCCAGGTCACTCTTTTCCTTGGTGGAGGACTTGGAGCTCTTGCTTCTCTCCTTGTCAGTGACATTGGCGCGTGGGGAGGTGGAGGGGCTGGTACTCCTGCTGTGCTTGGAGGAGCCTGGGGGGGGGGGGGGGGGGATGGGAGCATGGAGGTCATGATGATGAACATGGGGGCCGGCAGGTGCGAGCGTCCAGGTAGCTTTACAGAATCTGTGAAGAGGAACAGCCAAAACCACGCATTCGACTCACCGGTTCCGTTCTCATCTTTCCGCCGTTTCATTTCCTGACTCGGCTCACGGTCACTGTTGGAATAATCCTGAGGGAGGACGACAAGAAAAGGAAAAGCTCAGGAAAACTTTGCTGAGACAGTATTAGGCTCCGTGACCCTGAGACCCTGATTTGACTTCATTTCGGTTAAGTAGAGCCCAAAAACAGCACCCGGGCGACACTCTGCAGCTTCGCTCAGATCAGTACTTACTCGCTTCCTGTCCTTCCTGTCTTTATCCTCCTTCCTCTCCCTTTCTTTGGACCGATCTCTGGGTTTCTCTGCTTCTTTCTTATCCACCTCCCTCTCTTTGCTTTTGGACTGAGTAGCTGTGCTGTGGTTGGCGTAGTGCTGCTGGGATTAAGGAACAGGCAAATTGAGTCTCTGAGGCACAACCTCATTGAAGGAGAAAGAACAGCTCCACTGCTCCAGCCTGGCGCCACCCACTGGCAGACCCCGGGAGGCCACGCTCCAGGCCCCAGGCACACCAAGACCTTGCATGCCCATGTTGCGTACTGGCACTGACTGGACCTGCGTTTACACATGCATTCAAAATCACAAGACCTGCTGCAAATGCAAAGTAGGGAAGAGGCAGAGTACCCTAACAAACCAACCAGCACTCAGATTCAAATCACCGTAATTATCACTATAAAAATAACAAAACTACAGAAAGCATTAATGGGCACAAATACTAACGCCTACTGGAAACAACGAGGTTCAGCAGGCCAACAGGTCTGGCTACTCTTTCACTGCCTCCCCAGAGACGTGGCATCCGCCTGCTGTGGGAAGCTGCTCACCCAATCACAGCCCATACCCAGGGCTGCCCAGGTACCAGCCAAATGCGCCGCTAATTTGGCAAACGGCCACAACAGTCAAATTCCAAACGGCACGGAAATATCAATAAATACTTACAAAACGCTCTATGCATTTTTAACACGCCAGACAGAGCTGGGACATTTGACTATAATACCTGCACTGTCATCTGCGCGGCTGCTTGAGGCCCACGGGTAAGACTGTTAGATAACCCTTTTGAAAGTGGGACAGTAAAAAACACTGACATCTGTGTAAGCACCGGCGGCTTTTCTTTCAAACCTGCAATCTGAGCACACATGTTCTAATTTGGAGGTGTAATGAAGCACATGATGCAAAGGGAACATCTTGCTTGCTTTATAAATGGCTGCTAATTTTTCTATTAAGGCCAGGTACAAGCCCAACATACAGAAATATATAATGAAAACCAAGGCATTCCAATAGGATTTTTTTTTTTTAAAACAGTTCTAGTGTGTAACCAATAACAAAATGCTTCGCAACAATCAATATGCACCAAACAAACAAACCAGTGAATTAAAAGAAACTGGGAGAGGAAATCCACCTTGGGCACAGCCGGCCTTTGCGAGGATTATCCAGTTACAGCAGTAACCCTGATTTATTCTAGCAGCAGTCATATGACCCAGTCAAAAGGGTAGCAGGAACATTCAAACTGAGGACAAATCAGTGTCGACCAAGATCCCCACACACAACACCCAACAAATCCCTGCCATTTTCCTTCAGTTTTACATAATTCATTTTTCCCCCGGTGGCCCCGAGTGATAGCTTGCAAAAATTTTAGGAATTTAAGAGCTGTCAAATTTTTCCGGTAGGGAAGGCAGAGCATTAGTGTTCCCTGCCTGGCTGTCTTATCAAGATTCATACCGGCACACAGCGGATTGCTCCTGGAAGTGCAGGGAAGGAGTGGGAGGGTCATCCGACTGAAGCCGCCTGACGTGTGGCGGCACACAGACTTCCGCTGGCTTCAACAGGCCCAGTCTGTTTGCTCGAAGGCGGATCTCTCCCCCGCCGTACGCAGTTACAGTGAGACAGGCTCCGGCCGGCTGCGAGTTGGCGTCGGCGGCGGGGAGGTGACTGCTGCCTGCGCTTCCGCGGGACTGGAGTGACAGCGAGCGAATGGCAGATGAGCAGGTTTATCAGGATGGCAACACGAGCGCTTGTTTAACAAGGCCGTCTGTGATATGCGAGAGGCAGACAGGGGTCTAAGTTGTGACTAATCATCCCCCTATTAGCTGACAACTGTTACAGCGTGTTGTCACTTGTAACATACTGACAGCGGAGAGAGAGGGTTTTCTACTTCTATATTCAAGTATTTAGCATACAAAAAAAAAGGCTGAAAAACGTAATGGGCCCAATGAAGTCTAGGTGAGCTCAGCAGCGCTGAGGGAGTCTGTCTGAAACGAGTAGCCTACGGTATGTTGTTACAGGAATGTTTTTGAGGGATTAATTAGGCCTCTGAAGGCTTCTGATGGTTTTGTTTTCACTGTCTGGGTCTGCAAAACTCCAAGGTATGTAAAGTATCCAAGTTGTGCTGGGCATTCTTCACGAATTCCGATCTGATCCACAGAAGACCCTCAGAGAACACGTCTAAATTGTTTCCATTAGAGATGTTCAATAAAACCTCGGGGTGGAGAAAATAGCAAAAGAGAAGCAAAAGTAAAAACTTAAGTATCTGCAGGCTGCCCATGTGCGGAAAAATCATCTGACGATTTATGTCATCTTCTAATTAAACTGAGGTAAAGGAAACTGGGCTTCCAGAGAAACTGACACATTGGCCACTAAGTACACTTTCTTCTGGAGTGGAGAAGACTCACCCAAAAGAAATAAGAGCAAAGGCTTGTATCTAAACTACAATCTCAAGCAAGAATGAGAAATTGCAGTGACTGGCACACACACACACACACACACACACACACACACACACACACACACACACACACACACACACAGGAAATGTCCAAACAACACACTGAACCATATTTACTGCAAGGCTGCGGACAAAAATCTGGGTTACTGGCAATAGCAATATAACACCCACAGTTTACCTTGCTAGTCAGATAACCAGACATCTTCCTGCCAAAGAGGATCTCAAAAGGTTCTGGGAACATCACCGTTCCATCACACAAATACTGACGTCAGCTGAAAGAAAACTTCAGTACTGCAGACTAGTTTTTTTCAAAATTATTCTGAACAAGTATTTAAACAAGCAATTTGCTGTATTTGATGCTTGAACAAATCTTTTAAAAAGTCATCTGTGCTCTGTGCCATTACTAAAGCTGAATTTTAAATGTGCAAACATATCTGGAAGTGATTCAGCCAATCAGCTCAGGCACTGTAGAACCACCATCAACTAAAAGTGTGGTGGATTGGCTACTTCCCCAATATGATGCAACTGTGGTAATGCTGAAGTCTAAATATATCAACTCATTCAGAGAGCTGAATTTCTTTAATGTCTGGAGAACTGGCTTTAAGCATTATAGTCACATTTCTGGGGAGGTGCGCGTCAGGCCACGGTGTGGGGAACACAGCCAGGCCGTATCAATGATGTAAATTCTAGGAAGAATTATAAATTGGTATTTAGACACCATCACCACCTTCCTATATGCCTCCACCTATTCATATAGACTTTCCCAGAGCTTCAGACCACTGTCCAGCTACCAGCCCAATGATGGGAGCAACCCAGATGGGACTGAAGGCAGGGGGCAGGCCTCACAGTCACCCTGAGCCAAATCACAGGCGCACGAGGCGCAGGAGGCAAAACGACTATAATAAGACATCACACAGGCAGCTTACTATAATTAATATGGCGAACTCCATGCTGTCAAGGGTCACAACTGGTCTGACATTCGTATCTCGCGTAGTATTCAACTGACAATCTGCACCCCTTGTAAAACCAGGTGCTAATAATTTCTGAATATCTTGTTTTCGGCAGAAATTACCAGGTGAAATGTGTATATGCAATGTGAGCAGCATTCATGGGATTTAAATCAGTATTGCAGATAACTTAATGACATTGACTGCACTATGAATTACTCCCTATTACGTGCACTATATTGTGTGTACAAGCATTGTGTAGTAATGTTTAAATTTTCAAATGTCAAAAATGACAGTATATAGTATGGAACAAGCTGCGACATTAATTGATATTGCAGGTTATTGCACGTGCAACTGTCAAATCCCATGCACTGCGAGAGCTGTGTTGAAAGCATCAATAAGTTATGGTAAAATGATTTACTGCCACAAGAAACAAAACATAGTGATATATATGATTGTTCCATTTCAAGATTGTCTAGTATTTTTTTTAACTGTTTACTGCTCTGCTTTTGCATGAGCTCTGCATCCAAGCCAGTCAGTCATTTTCATTGTTGTTGAACTCAGTCATAGTGTGACAAATTTAACAAAATAAGCAAGGAGGAGAAACACAGAATTGGTCAGCAAAAGACATTTGTCTTCTGCTGTATGGAAATATTTGAGATCCCATAGAGATGATATTGAGCTAAGACAAGTGAGTAATGGGAACCAGATAATTTGGTAAATTCTCTTTGACTAGAGTTAATTTTGGATAAACCTAATTTTGTTTTTGTTTTTATAAATGTCACAATTTATATTGCAAAAAAATTCTAATATTACAACAGAACTTCTCCAATATCGTGCAGCCCTACTATATAGTGCACTATACCCACCCTAGGGCACAGCAGAGCCCAGGGTGCAGGTGACATGCATTATGTTCTACACCAAATTCAGTGTGAAGGGTCTGCGGCAAACTCACCGTTCGAGATACAAAACGGCAAAAGAGGGCAGGTTTGTATACCATAAGGAAAAATGTAATCATTTCAAAAGTAACTTAATACTAGCAATTTCACTGACATTTCAGATTAATACTTTATGATAATAATGAAGGCAATAAAAATACTAAGTTTCAGGCACAAACATCCATCTCCTTAAACTGTATGCTGCCTCCATCTTGCCAATTGCAAATGTCAGCTGTCAAATGTTGCTATGATACCAACACAGAGTGTACTGGGATGTAATTGTCAAACCCGTCACCCTGTCTCACTGACTAATTCCCTATATAGCACACTGCATATTTTTCTATATAGGGAATAGGGAGTGACAACCATTTTGAACACAGCCACTGTATATATACATATATTTAACCTACGCCCGACTCCAACTCAAGCATGGTATACACTTCATTTGTTCTTTTTAACTCTCTCTTGAAACCCGTTTGGGTTACTCTCCCATCTAACACAGAGCTACTAAAAACAGTACCCAGGCCCAGGAAAGGGGCGTTATGAGGCACCAGGCATGGCAGCAGTAACGAACCAGGAGGAGCAGGAAAGCAAGAGACACTGAAACTTGTCAAACCTTTGAGGCAGAATCCTTGAGTTCGTTGAGACCGTCCTGTAGGAATGAATGGAGATGACAGATGAGCTGGAAGGGTTGGCAGACAGCAGGAGACTGGGGGGGGCAGGATGGCTGTCACTCCACACATCCCCACAGACCTTCAAGGGCTAGAACTTTGACAGGGTTATTTGGTGAAGAGGAGAGACTCACTGGGGAAAGTTCACCTAGGGTCCGTGTTGCTCCCTGCATCAGGTTCAGTATTCCCTATCCAGGGTACTTTCTAGTCTTTCCTGACATCTGTATTTGAAGACTTGCGTGAAATCAGCAAGCCTTCCTAAGGTGATTGATTTTCGAAAAATGTATTCAATTTCAGTGAATATCATACACCTTGTGGCAGTCTCACACATATCAAACGGAAAATGTGTAAAGCCAAGACACTGGTCCAAATCATTTCACTTTTGTATGCGAGACTAGAAATATGAAATTTAGCTTAGGTGGTGGTTGGGAAACGAGCTGATTTTCAGCACAACCTGAACTGCCTGTGTTGGGAGATGAGTCGAGCATCATGACCTGGTTTTGTTAAGTTCCTCAGCATGTGGCAGCAAAAAGCAGCGTTACATAAAGGGATTCTGCCAAAAGGCTGTTTAGTGCATGTTACTGTCTGCCATCACCAAGCCTAAAAGTGATATGTGCCTTTGTGTATGATCCCGTGTTGCCTAGCAATACAATACATGTGGTGGGCTCACTAATAACTGCTCCAAGGCTCTAGGACTCGTGTGCCTTTTGCGGCTGAGGGTATCAGTGTCACTGGCTAAGATGTCTTCTTAATGTGTCTGTAATTTAATAACTTACAGTCAATAAGGAACAAGATATGGGGGAACAATGACTTCTCGTTGGGTAGGTACAGAGAACAGAAACAAGCTCCCTGGAGCAGGAGCTGACAGGGAGAAGCTTCTGGAAGGCTACGCCCACATGCAGTATTTTCCCTCCGTGCAGTTGGTGTTTCTTTGTGTGCTGCTGCTGCTGCTGATGCTGATGCGGCGGTGGTGGGATCCTGGTCTTTTCCTGGCAATTGCTGAAGAGTCTGGCTGACTTGGTTCACTACTGTCGAATCACTGCAGGGATGTGGGGGTTAAGGCCGGGGTGTCCACTTCTCATGGGGGGGGGGGTAGGCACACACACCACACGCTGAACGAACAACGCAAGGCATCTAGAGGTTAACGGTGCGTTCCATGCTCCCCCTTGGCACCAAAAGGCTGCGGAGCCCCCCCAGCCCCTCTCCGGAACATTCTGGGGAATCACGTTGGTGCTTCATCATGGGATTCTTTCATCTTGAGAAAAACACTTTCATCTTGTCGCAGTGTTTAAAGAGGAAAAAAAAAAATGCATTCTTCACTCCGTAGTTAATCCATAGTGTTTGAAGAAAATATTTGACTTATAAAAGCAAAAAACAAAAAAACCCAAAAAATGAAACTGGGGACTAATATTAAATATGACAAATTACGTAGCTTACAAAAATCCTTCCTCCAGGCAGGGAAAAAACTATAAGCACACATTCAGGCACTTTTGTAGGTATCCTCCATATTGACCAGGACAAGGACAAAAACAAAAATCATTCTGCTATTTACAATATTCTGCTAGGTCCTTAACAGCTTCGGCATACAAAAAATATTTATTATAAAAATAGTCCATAAAATGCTGTACAAACTTTATACATCTCTCCATTTAAAGCTGGACTCCACAGGACCTGCAGGCATTCTCTGTGGTCGGACTTGAAGGAAGACGGACACTTGGAAGAACACTTGTCTCCAATCAGAAGGGCAAGAAACACAGCAGCGGCTTCCTCAGGCCATACTAACCTTAACAGTGGAGGAGTGTGACGGTGAGGCGTGGGTATCAAGCTTTCGTCTTTTTTGTTCTGCAAAATGAAGAAAGAACAGATTGAAATTGTCCCTCTTAAAAGGGGACAGACACAAGCAAAACTTGAGTTGAACTGATATTTACGAATAAGCTGTGCGTAGCTGGAAATAAGCGTCTGCTTTAACTGGCCACTCTGGAGCGGAAACTCACCCCGCTCAGTCTCAGCGGACTCCGACCGGGGAACAGGAGACTTCAAGGCCCCAGCTAGGGTACTCTTCTCCCCCTTGCTGTTCACCTTAGCCACATCCTTCTCCTTGGAGGGCTCCTTGTCAGAGGCTTTGAAGTCGGGGTTACCGCCACCCTTGGTCTTATCCATCTTCTCTTCCTTCTTCAGCTTGTCCTTGTCTGCCTTGGGCGTCTTCTCCTTGCTGTCACGCGCCTTCTCCTCCTTCTGCTTCTCCCTGCCTGTCGCTTTGGCCTCTGGAGTGCTGCCTGGTGTCTTCTCCTTCTTCTCCTTTTTCTCCTTCCCACTTTTTTCTTTATCTTCCTTCTCCTTCACAGCCTTGGTGCTGAGGGGAGACACACACATGGCGTCAGACAACCTGCCGAGGTTCCCAGGAGGCCCGCTTCCCGAAGCCCTTCCTTTCTACCGCAACGGAAGCATTTCTAAGCAGTGAAGCTCACATGCAACATTCTGTCTAATCCTCAGGTCATTTGTCAGGTAGGACACTGGCTAGAGGACTTTGGCCTTGACAAATCCCTTAAAAGCATTACATTATGCCCTTTTACACAGACCAATTTATTGTGACTTCTCTGTTGTGTGCATAAAAGCCACGGCACATGAAAAGGGTTACTTCAAAGCCATTTTTGTCAGCAATAGCTCAATTTAATAGAACAGTATCTAGGAACAGTGCCTGAGAACCTCTTCAATTTGATTACATAGTGCACAGGAGAGGCACGTTACGACAAAAGCTTGATTTGTATCACAGGCGGTTAATATACTAGCTATGAAAGTTCTTTACCTATAGATCTAAACTTTCAATGACATAAGGGAAGAGACCAGCTCCTGCACATCCATCTCATACCTGTTGGGGGCGCCATTGCCATTGCTGGTGGGGACTTTGCTTGTCGTGCTGTTGGCTTTGTTGGCCGGTTTTAGAGCCCCCTGAGCTTTGTCCTTGGGTTTGTCTAAAAACACATTGGCAGTACATAAATGCTTCAATAAGTGAACATTACTGACCTATCAGTATTCTTAAAAGCCAGGCTTGGGGCTCAGTGACAGTTGTAAAAGTCATAATGTGGAGACTTTATATTGAGAGAAAAGCATTGGGTACGTGCTGGACTGGGACAGACAAACATGACAGGTTTTTATAGACTTCATGACAGGTTTTTATAGAAATCACATCTTTCAAACTGCACAAAAACTCAATGAAATCTAGATGGAGTTGTCCATGTGTATTATTAAAATGCAGCTGACGAGATGCTTAGTGACAATTTACTCTGAATACATGCATGAGGACAGGAGTTATGCAGAATATGCAGTCTGCCAAAAGTACACTTCATATCAGTCCTGGGAACCATATTTACGGTCCAGTAAATCACTAGCCTCCACTGAAACACTGAGCACTGAAACCGCCCCATCATCAATTTGACAGCATTTCTTTTGAAATTAGATTAGGAATTTAAGCAGAGCTCAGTGATCTAACGCCCGCTGTGGTGACTCACCGGTATCCTCTACGGCGCCCTCCTCTGGCTTGCCAGCGTTAGCGGTACCGGCGCTGGGCTTCCCGGCATTGCCTGGGCCGTTCTGCAGGTTGGCCGGGGTGGCACTGCGCACCGGCTGCTCCTTGTGGTGGAACTCGTTCTCAGGGACCATGTGTGCTTTCCTGCCTTTCAACTGGCCAGAATAGCTGCAAGCCGCACACATGGTCACAAGGGGCACAGACAAGCCAATCATAAAGCAGCATAGCACACCAGCTACCACTGAACAACACAAGGGAGGCTGAACCAGATGATGCAGCTCACGGCCAAATTCAATGTGCAAGTGCAAAAGGAAAAGGAAAAAAAACCGAGGGTATTAAATACCGAAGGTATTAAAAATGTCTTTGCCAAAATACATGTTATGTGTACAATGGAAAGCAAGTAAACACACTGAGGCTTGGTACACACAAGGAAAGATTAAGTCATTTAGTGCAGAATCTCCGCAAAGGGCCGGTGTGTATGCAGGTTATCGCTGCAACTCCCTAAATAGATTGATAATTAGAGGACTGATTAACTGAAGAGTCCTCATACCTGGGCTTGTACAGCTGACCTACAGGTTACCCCAAAAACCTGCATACGCACCGGCCCTTTACGGATAAGATTGGCCACCCTTGTCGTAGGTCATTTAGCCCACCTAAACCCCAAGATCACACACAAAATACTGATACTTCACAGCATATTACTGAACAGCGACCTGGGAGACCACAATTATAAGTCACGCTCAACACAGCCAAATACTGCAAAGACTCACATAAGAACCAGGGACCAGTCAAAATGTTAATTGAAGACCAAATACCCACAGGGTTTGATACATGGGACCATGTTACAGAATTTCCAAATCTCTAAGCTCTCCTGTAGGAAATTAAAAACTAAGGATTAGTTAGCATCTGGGACGATTTGGCACGAAGAATCACTATCTTGGAACCACCCAGGGTCTAAAATACATGTGCAGTCGCTGTCAGCATTAGGATATACTGGACACTGAAGACATTTCCTTTAAAGCTCAGATTATACCTACCAGGACTTCCTAATGTGATTCTTTTTAAAAGCTTTTATCCAAAAGAAGAAATGAAGAGAAATAAAGCTTTGATGTGCGCTGCAGACACCAAGTAACACAAAGGGCGACAGGCGCTTTCACTGAGGCACCGGGGAGGGTCACTAAACAACTCATGCACTACCCAAACCTTAAATTATTTCCTCACTAAAAAGAAATGAGGTAACAAAAAGGGCTTAAAAGCTCATTTGTCTCATTCCGACTCTTATCAGGAAGTCCAGGATTACAAAAAGAAAGGTCTGGAGATTGTTATACACAGAAAGGATTCTCAGATTTACCTGACAGGATAAAAAAACCATCACGATGGGCAAACCACAATGGAGGAAGGAACGACGAGGAGCACAGAGCATCGAATCGTTACCGTCTGGCCAGCTCAACACGCACAAATAGGCAAATATTCTGGCGTGAAATCCACTAAAAATGGCGCGAAAAGTCGCCGTGCGGCTGAGCCAATCACCATCGTGATGGTGTCTGATGTGCCGTTCCCCCACGGAACCCCTGAGAATCCCATTACTGTGGGGTGGGGGGGCACTCGAGGACAACGCTTGTTTACGCGCTGTCGTACCCAGCACGACGAAGCAGAAAAGCTCATTACAATGGATAACTGATAGGATCACTTAATCACAGGCAGACAAAGGCCGACGGGATCCCGACAAGTCCCTCCTATTGAATTAATGGTTTTCATTAGGCAGCAATGAGGTGGCTGTGCGGCAGCCGTGACCTTATCTGGCCACTCCATCTCTGCCAGGGAGCGGCTGCAGCCGTCGCTCAAGCAGAGGATGCAGCGATTACGCCCGAGCACCCGTCTGGCAGGCCGGGGCAGACCAGAACGCGAGCGACCCGACATGAGGCAGGGGAGAAGCCCAAGACTCCGCCTCCCACAGCCAACATGGGCATCTTTAATGGGGGCGACAGTCCCTCGGCTACTGGAAACTTTACTGAAATACTCTGCTGTTTCTCTGAAGACAAACCTGCAAAGACAGCACATGCAGAGGCAGCTCCGCACCGCCGGCCACTAAGCCCCCCACCAGGGGAATCTCATGCAACTGCTACTTTATGATAAGTGGCCTTCAAGTTACAAATCATGTGTGTGAAGGTTCGCTGTCCTTATTCCCCCCAGATAGGACAAAAGAAAGCGCGAGAGGTTTTTCACACAAAACTCAGTGGCTCTCCGTTACCCCATGGCCAACGCATAGAGGTCAGGCCTCTTCTCCTTCTCCTCCTGGCAGATCTTATGGACGCGGCACTCGAGCGCCTGGCCCAGGTTCAGCACTTTGGGGTAGCAGGGCAGGATCTTGGTGAGCACGATGAGGATGTTGCGGATGTGCGTGTACTCGCCCGTCTCCAGGCAGTGCACGGATGCCTGCGGGGAGAGGCCGGCCAAATGTTACGTCACGTGCTTTCCAACTACGTGTAGCAGAAACAGCTTTCACCACCTGCTGGAGTCCATACCTATGTACCTCACTGAAAACAGGCCTTGTCCTGGTGCCAATCCAACACTGCTTACTTACCTTTTATTTACTACACTTTAAAGCAGGGGTCTCCAACTCCGGACCTGGAGAGCTACTATCCAGCAGGTTTTCTATCCTACCCAGCTTCTGGATGGCCACACCTGTGCCTGGCATTTGCCTGAGAGCAGGTGTGGCTCATCAGAAGCCGGGTAGGATAGAAAACCTACTGGACAGCGGCTCTCCAGGGCCGGAGTTGGAGACCCCTGCATTAAACTGCGATAGTCTTTAGCACATAAACTGTGCCGTTTTACTTATCGGAATTCTTCCGAAACCATTCCAGCAGCACAGACTCACTTTCGTTAATTTGTAATGCCATTTGTGAACGACATGTCTGAAGTTCTCGTAGTCCAGCTGGTCAGCCTTATTCCCACCATCAAAGCCGGTGGCTCGGAAGATGGTGAGGAACCCTGGGTAATTGCCGCACTCCTGACGTGGAAAACACAGGGCGAAAGCCAAGTTTACACATCGACAAGCTTCCATCAGAGACACGATCTTCACATTCATTGATTCGCATGAGACTCATAACTGTAGGAAGCTGCTAGTCATTCGCTGTCTTTGCAAACATGATGGCTGCAGACACAGAGACACCAAGCCTCCTGGGAAGGGTCTGCGCGCCTCCTTAAAGGGGACACTACCTTTTCGTAGATGGCGCGGTCGCTGTGCCATCGGGTCACCGTCTCCAGCATGCAGCACAGGAATCGGCCGTAGCGACGCGCCTCGTTCTCCGTACAGCTGGCCACCGTGTAGATGATGTCGGAGAACACCTGCAAGGACCAGAGGTGTGAGCGCGGCTCACTGAGCCGCCCACTGCGCTTACGGGAAAGAGCAAGAGTAGCGAGAGACTCAAAGAGAATTAAAATCAAGAAAGCTGCTAAAAAGGAGGCTTGGAAAAGAGTAGAATCACACCCTGAAAGCTGGAGAGACGCTGAGACTGGCACAGAGGCTGATGTCGGGAGGGGGGGATGGGACTCACTCGATCATAGCAGAGCAGAGTGCAGAAGTTAGGGGTCTTCTGCTGGTGCACCAGCTCCACAAAGCGAGCGCAGTAGACCGCGTCCATGGCTGAGAATATGCAGCGAGGGAAGACACACAGCTGTAGGAACTTGGTGATTGTCTCGTTCTTGGTGGACTCTGTTGGCGAGAAAGAGAAATAGCCTTAAATACCAGAGAGGAGACAAGGAGGATCCAGACTGTCTCATCTGCTGCGTTATGAAGGCAGAGCTTCCTAATGAAAATGCAGTCTGCGCTATCCGAGCGCCTCCAAGTGTCTGAAGTAACCGTTTGGGGTCGAAGGCTTCTTTGCGTAGCCACTGAAAGTCCCAGAGTTCCCTACAGCACTGGTGGGGGGGGTGGGAGAGGGTGCAGACTTACTGGCCAGCAGCCAGTTGTCCTTCTCCAGCTTGAGGCGATGAAGGACCCTCTGCACATGCTCCAGCTGCTTCTTCTCTTCCTCCAGAAGCTTGTCCTGCAGGGCCGTGCAGCGTTCCTTCTCCTTCTTCTTCTTGTTCATGGGCTGCAAGGGTTATAACGCATCACTATTGTGGGAAGCAGGTCTGCCTGAGTATAAACTGCCTGTAAACAGCACAAAGCACTGACTGCTTAAGTCTGCCACCGTGGCAAGTGGGCCATCTTGGATTCAGAAAAGGGAAAAAAAACTTTTTAACTGGAAGAAGAAAAAAAAAAACTTAAGGCCGAGGCACCAATCATTTAAGATTATCATCATTTCTCTGATAACCATGTGAAGGTCATTCTGCAGAACACTGGTGCAAAGCACTTCGGACGGATGGGGCAAGCGTACCATTTCGGGGTTCTCATCAATGGCTTTCATCTGCACCTTGAGCTTGTTGACCTCCCGGTCGTAGGCGTTATGGGGCACGGCCAGGTCGTACATGGTGAGCGACCAGAAGGTGGCGTAGAACTGGGGCCTCAGATCATCCCACACCTTGGGTAGGTGCAGCGATACCACCGCCTCGTGCACCGGCGCCATCACCTGCTCGCAGGCGGTGATGTACTTGTGCACTTTCTGCTGCTGCCGATTGCCTTTCTCTGCCTTCTTCAGCTCGTCGTACTTGGACTTCAAACGACATGGGAGCAGCAAAAAAAAGCACAGAAAGCAAGGCCCCTTTTAAGTATTACCGGTATAGATCACACCTTGTCCTTGCATTTGGTTTATAAGTAGACAAGAGGTTGGCCAGCTGCATTTATGAACACACAGGCGTAAAAGCAAGCCTGAAAGCACTATAAGATAGGGGGGAGGGGGGGGGACATGTGTAGCATTTTATGAGAAAGGCCGTCACAACAGAGCGAAAAGACAACACTTTGTACCAGGAAAGAAAAGGTTTTCAGAGCACAAAGTGGGTTTGGGCAGGTGGGTTATTTTGCTCCGAGACCCTGAACTGGAAGGAGGTCGCTGGGAGAGAATGGACACCATGTTGGAGAGAGGAAGACTGGGAGCCCCCTTACCAGTATCTGGTGGGCGTACATGGGCCGGGACAGGAAGAAAGCGGCGTCATGGGGCGTGTGGAACTGGTTACACAGGACATCCACGGGGGGCACGCGCTTGATGTAATCCTCCGTGCTCAGGTTGGAGGCCAGGAAGCCACCAAACTGGACCAACGTGTCATGGCACTGAAACATTTGGAGCAGAGGAGGGGAGGGTGGAACCCATATCATTAACAAGTTCAGCAAAAGCGTGCTTAATGTTGGCTATACAGGTTCTTAATAAATACCTGCCTAATTCTTTATTTATTTGTAGACTTGGCATCGATTTATTAAACTCATCCATCACTACTCCCCTGACTCAACATAATGCAAAAATAAAGCACCCTGACTTCAGCTCCTCGGAGCCCCCTCCCTGCCTCGGCATTGCAACGCGAGGACAAGCCGAAGAAACATGACCGTAAGAGGAATACCCAGGGGAAATAAGAGGGCTTTTCCTAAATTAAGGGCTAAAACTAAAATCAAGTGACATCAAAAGTTCTCACCTGTGAATCGGCTTCGTGAGCAAACTCTACAGGCCAGGGTCAGTGAATGCTGTCTACGTCCAATGAAAATGACTGTTTACACAGAATGCTTCACACAAGCACCAACAGCTTTGTCAATATAAGGAAGTTTCCTGCCGTGCCCACTTAAATCCATCGTCACTCACTAGTTGTCTCGCCAGATTGTTTTCCAAAACCAGGAAAAATGGTAGCCAGAGAAAACACCTTGACAGTGAAAAGTTGGGTGACCACAAGTTGGGTCACCAACCACCAAGTTGGGTGACCAGAAACAGTTCAGGAAGAATGCCTAATCGGACCCAGTTAGAACTAAATGTTCTAACTGGGTCCGATTAAATGTTCTAAATGTTCTAACTGTCCAGTTAGAACATCTATCACCACAAGGATCAAGTTTTTTCCAGGGACAAGATCAATCCTGAATAGGCTCACAGCATATATGACACCCCTATGCCAATTTGCCATTCCCCCAGGCTGTTTGAAAAAAGGCCACAAAAATCACTTACAATGCATAACAGGTCTTTTGTAATCTTAAACAATGAATGACAAGGCCGACGGCTTTCATTCTTTTAAGATCTTAAGATCTGATATCTGAATATAAAGTACAGTCAAGTCATCAGGTAACGTTCAAACCACCAAGGTGCTCAAATCCAGGGCATTTAAAGAGCAGAAGCACAGCAGGCGACAATGGACGTAAAAGACACTCGGATTTTAGCGATATATGATCTGCTGGTCTGAAAACACACCATAGTTTCTCTATAGACCTCCCAACATGACTTTAGGTAAACAGAATTAGCTTAAACCTTTGCACTGTTTCAAGTGTTTCAAAGCATCCTTCCTCAATTAAAGCAGATCTTGGAACACAAAATATAACCGAATGTATGAAGGCGGGAGATAAGTAGCAGCCTGCTTTCCTAAGTAACCCTCTCACATCAACTGCCTCAAAAGAGAAACAAAACAACAAAATCACAGACTTTACATGGGAAGCGTGCCGCTCGCGGCCTGGGAGCAGCCCAAAAAGGGACAGAAAATATTGTGCTGATGATGCTGGACACAATGCAGATGCATCACTTAATCTGTCTCGCTCTCCCTCAGCAGTGCCCACTCATCCATCTGCTGCTGTTCGGCCGCCCGAAAGAGCGCTTAATTACTCCGCTAAGGGGTGGTGAAGAAGAGCGTTTCAGCTCTGAAGCGCCGAGGCCGTCTGAATCATAAGAGACAAGCAGGTACTGTCCTGGAGGCTGGCCGAGTGGGTGTTGATTAATCTCGTGTCCCTAATGGAATTAATTACTCCTAACAAGTTATGTCCTCTATTTTCATGTGGAGATACTTGAAAAACGCTGCACACACACACACACACCTTATTAGTTTTGGTCAAAGCTTGATAGAAAGTGCCCGTATATTTTACCATATGAGAGAGAATCCTGTTTGCTTCCATGTTGTCGGCGGTAGTACACAGGGCCCCAGCCAGGCCTTTGTTGGGATTTTTTTAGTACATTGTCAATATTGGCATATCAGAAAAGGCATCCAATCACGTGGCCTCCTTCACAGAAATGGCTATGCACTGAAGTTTGACAAACAATTACATCCATTCCCATAGATTGTGCATGAATATTTAATGAACACCTTACTACCTTATTTTAAAATGACTCTGGGGCCGTAATCCCCATTTGTACAAACACAATGTGCTGTGAGAGCCATTCAGCATTACAGACGCAATTCGTATGCAATAACCTTCATGAAAGATTAATACCATACATTTGTTTTGTGTATCGGTGTTGAACACTTTCCTGCCTCTGAACTGCTTTTTAGCTTCCTAAACAGGTCCAGGGTGTTCAAACATTGCATAAAAGATGACAGTGTCTGCATTCAGCAGATCCTGTCCCAGAGAAGAGGGAGAAATGAATGGTATATCTGTCTCTGAGAGCTGATCCAATCAGCAATCTGGAGTCTCAAATCTGAACTGATTTCCGCTTCTCCACAAAAGGGGACCAAGGGGATTTTATCAAAGCAGAAAATTGAAAAGAACAGCTGCAAAGGGCAGTGTCGGAAAGTTGAGGACAGTTACAATTTGTGCTTTTGAGGGATGATCCTGCAGTGCCTCATACCTGGACCCAGAAATAAAGGTCCAAACTATAAATGTATACAGTACAAAACAACCAATCTCGAGACACTCTGCAAAGAAGTGACACTATGAAACCTTTTCTTAACAAGCAGAAACCCCGTTTTTCATTTATATTTAAATAGAAAAAACTCCACTAACTATCACATAAACACCTGCCAAGAAAGTATGTAGCACCATTACTTGGCTGGGTCATTCAGTGTGGTGTCCGTTTAATACAACAAAATTTCCAGGGAATTTTAATATTTTGCAGGGCAAAGCTGTCACATCTGAACATCATCATTTTCTACTCTCGTTTGGGAAAACCTGAGGAACAGGACTGTGTATTGATTGGACAGTCATCTGATCAAATCTCATGGCCGGGGGAGGATCATATCGTACCTTTGAGGAAGGGCCTTAAGCCCGGAAACTGCTCTATGGGCTCTGATCCCACATCTCCCTTCACACTGCGTCTCATAAGAAAGTAAAATAGGATATGAAAAAACTAAAGAATATTGTCATTATCGTACAAATATGAAATCGCGAGCGGCCTGCTGTACGTGGGTTTAATGAATGTGTGTCATACCCAAGGAGTTTACACCTCCGAAAGAACACTGTCAACACAGAACAGCCTACTGCTATTTTCTTAACATTTAGTACAACCCGGCTAGTTTCTGGTAGACAAACAAATCAGAAATTCTACAAGCTTCTTAAAGTTTGATCAAAGTAAATGCTCCAGTTCATTTCACCTGGTTAAGAAAAATCTTAAGTGAATAACCGGCCTCCTAGATTGACCAATCAGTTTCGCCATAGGTTTTGGCAAAAGTGATTACGCAGAATCCATCATCCAATGGGCCCTTGGGGGGGGGGGGGGGGGAATGAAAAGCTGGACACCTCAGAACACCTCAAACAAAACAACTTTCCTTCTGCCCATCACTGTCCAGGCCTCCAACAGTGAATAATTAGGTCATTAAGCAGCTACATATTTACCGTTTCAAATGTTTGTCATTTTAAAAGCAAGAGAAACTACATGAGCATTCAAACAAAACAGGGCTCCAGATTTTTCCGGTGGAAGCACTGGTGCGGCACCACCTCTCAGTTGGTCGCAGCCCATTTTTCGGTGCAGTGTGATATTATTGATGGATGCAATATTTATTTTGCACTGGCTCAGTTGCTCTCTCCCTCTCTGCATCTGCACTCTCATCGTCACTTATATCACGGTGTTGAGCCAGCATTGGACCCTCCCCTGTCAACACCCCCTCCCCCATGTCTGTGCTTCTTTGTTAGGCCTGCATACAAAAATCATTTTTAAATCTACCTTCTTTGCACCTGCCTCAATAAATCTGAGGATCAGTTTTTCTGTAACAAAACTGAGGATTTATAAAAAAAAAAAAAGTTACCTACAGAGTGAACTCTCCCGTTTGACTTCATTTCTGATAGTTATTATAAATTGTAAGCCCTTTTTGGCCATGCAAATTTAACTGTGCATCCACTTACGCACTCAAAACAAGCGCAAGTACTTAAGCATTTGAGACGTGAGGCAGGTTATATGAAGTAAAGGTAAGGAAAGTCTGGGTGAGCCGGACTGTGAAAGGTTCAAATGTGCAAAAAGTAGAAGCACTTAATGACCTTATAAAGTCATTTTAAAAATGCAAAAAAATTATATAAAAATGTACAGACCCTTTATACGACACCACACCTCCGACGTTACTATCCATCCCAATGTCATGTGCCACTTGGGTAGACATCGTCCAACCCTCCTCTATACCTCAATTCGGCTCACTCCATACTGGCCTCCTCCTCTCATCTCAGTTTGTCTTATAAAATAATCAGCTATGGACCGCTTCATTTTTGGAACACGCTAACATCATAGCTAAAGGGATTATTTCGCTCATTTAATGACGCAGCACCCGAGTCAGAGTAAAACATCGTAATCATCAGCATACACTCACACGGATACAACCACGTGAAATTTTAACTCTGGATAAATGGTGGCATATGCGACAATTTGGCCGCATTCAGGAGCCCTGCAAAATATATGCACCCAAGACCCAAGTTGGAAAAAGCTACTGCTCCAGTACCATAGCGGCCGCTCTGAAGCTACTGCTACACTTGGCTTCCTTCTGTGAAATTACGTTCTGTAGGCCGACACTTGTCAAAAGCAGAAGTGGAGTTAAGTAATATGAAATGAAACTTCAGTCCTTGAATTACGAATAATGCAAACACAAACATAATACTGTAAGGACACCTTTCGTCAGCAGTGCCCGGGAAGGTGAAAATAAAAGCCATTATTTTTAATAATGGGGAAAGATGTCCATAAAGAGAGCAGATGGCAGGCTGATACCTCCAAAGGTGTTATAGCGCTCTCAATGAGGGCTGCTGCTGCGCCAGGTCGTGTGATCCTACTGGCCAGCTCTCATCACACATTTCACAAAAAACACACAACAACCGGTTTTGAAGAGCAGCACTTGGGCTTGGCAGCGAGGGCACAGAGCCCCTGGGGAGCTGCTGATGCTGGACACCTGCCGGTCATCCTGGAAAAGCAGAAGTCTACTTCACCTGAAAGTGCTTCTGGGTTAAATGTTCGAATTAAGAGCTGTGAGACACTGTCAATGGACAAAACCAGCTTTAAAAGGTGCAGGCTGGCCGGTGCGCAAGTCATGCAGTCACAGCGCAGAAGGATCTCTCCCACGTTGACATAACGAAATGTTATCTTGAAGATTTCCAGGCACGGGCAATAAATGTGAGGGGGGGCAGCAGTATCTCATGTTAAGTAAAAGCCTGAATCAACAAGAAAATTTGGGGGTGGTCCTTCACTGGTGCATCTTACCTAATTATCTGGACAATTCAGAGTAGCAATGGGACTGATTTTTAATCAGAAAAGCTCAATTTGGAACCATTCAGGGAGAGGCAGGAAGAAAGCCCCTCCACCGCCCCCCATGATACACACAGGGCTCCTGTTAAATGCTCGGTGCCCTGCTGATTGTTACTTCCAGCGACTGAGCTTGTCATTTCAATATGAAAGGATGTGGAGACAAGGGGCTATCACACACACCCGGTGCCGAACTGACGCCTCGCGGCTGGACTCTTCACCGGAAAGGAAGGGACGCTGTGGCATGCGACGTCGCCGATTCCCTCCGGCGGACCGAACGGCAGCGGCTCAGATCACAGAGTTCAGCCAGAATAAGCGCCGCAGATACTTACAAGTACAAAACAACCTTGTCGGCACCCGGAAACTACTGTCGCCAAAGAAGCAGGAAGTCGCACTCACCTACTCAGCTGCTGCCTCTACCCACAATGACTTACGTGTTACAACAAGGGAGTTACAGTGTGAAGCTGAACTTAACACTGGTGCGATTTCAGCAACTTAAAGCAGTCGGCACAAAATGACTCAGCTGGCAAATAAATTTATTACAGGACCTTAGAGAAACTGATTTCCCAGAGCAGGCACAGAAAATAAATATTACAGTCAGCAAGTGCTCCCCTCCCCTCCCCTTCCCTCCCCAGGAGCCTCCGGGCGCAGAGACGACGTGGGCATGTACCTGGTCGTAGAGCTTCCCCACCAGCTTGAGGTGCTTCTCGCCCCCTTCGGAGAAGATGACGCCGTTCCTTTGCTGGGCCATCAGCAGGCAGAGAGGCAGCGCCAGTTCATGATCCAGCAGTGCCTCCTTCAGCCTCTGGGAGGACTTCTTGGTGTTTCTGATCTGGCCGAAGTAGCCACCCTGCCGACAAAAGATCAAGCGACAGGCTTGGTTGCGACACTCTGGTGGCACCCTGCCGGACACCCCCGTGGAGATCTACGTACAAATCCAAGTATTAATGAGTCTTCACTTGCTGGAAGACACAGCTCCACATGCGTGTTTCAGAACCAAAACGCACTGCACGGTTGGGGGCTGGGAGGAGTGTTTTACTTCTATTTGCAGTAAATTTACAAAACAAGTCAGAAATCGGAGGTGCACAGGTTTAAATCAGACATAATGGATGGAACACGGCATCAATACAGAGAACAGTAGGAAACATCAAAAGGACTTTGAAAGACCGAGTATGGGGGAGACACGAATCAAAAGACGTAAAGCAACAAAAACACAAAATGACTACTGAAGGGCTGGCAATATTGCAGGACTGCTGCAGAATATGGTGTTTTGGGACAAAGAGCCGTTTATCCCTGCAAATATACAGATGGATGAAAGAAAGAAAATAAAACGGACAGAGCCATAGAGACGGAGAGCTGTACTGCTGGACAGCGAGTTGCACCACTGACTCACGGGGGGGGGGGGGGGGGGGGGCTGCGTCCCGGCAGGGCTACACCCAACTCCAGAGGCGGTAGTGAGCAAAGTAAACACTGCCTGCTGTGCTTCCCTGACCAGGCAGACTGTACAGGGACTACACCTCTCACTTACTGGGCATCAATGGAGAAGCATCCAAGTATATTACAGGATTGGGCGAGAGAGAAAATGTTCACGCCAAGAACCTACGCTGAACGTCTGCCAGGGAGGAGAGCATTGCTGCCCTGTGGACCTCAAGTGTTCCACCTGAAAATATCTCCCGATATCCTACTCAGCTCCGCTCCACAGAAAATAAACCCATTTTTGCAACTTAATTTTAACACATGATTTCCAACTGCCGACATTCTTCAACGCCAATCACATACATAACAGCTCATGGATGACCATAAGTGTTTCAGTTTTTTTTAAATCTGCAACCAGGAAAATTATGACACCAGAAAAATTTGCAGTTTTTTTATCCAGCACACCCACAAGCCAGGCAATGTAGAGGGTGGGGAGAGAAAGCCCCCCTACCTCTGCTTTCAGCTGCTCCCCACCAGTCATCGCCTCCAGCTGCTCCACAGTCATCTCATCGGTGATCTCAATCCCCGCCATCTTCTGGACCACCTCCTTCAGGATCAACAGATCAAAACTGGTGGGGGGTGGAGGGGTGGGTGAGAGAGAGAGACACACACAGGTATCATCAGGGAAAGAGACAGATCTTCAGGACACACAACAAAGGAGATGCAGGGAGAAGTACTGCTCAACTCTGAATAATTCATGCTGCAACTGTCAGGATCTGCGATGACAACAGTGTCACGGGGCTTGTTTGTTTTTTTTTGGGGGGGGGGTGATAAACAGGGAGTTTGATAAGCAGGTTGGGTCAGGGAATGTCTATGCCCTTTGTTTCCTCCCCATCTGGTGAGTGACAGGCTCGGCATTGTTCCCACCCCCAGCAGCCCCCCCTTCAGCACATACCTCTTGCCCGCCTTCAGCTGATTGGTGATGTACTGCAGGAGGCCGGCCAGTTCGATGGGGTACTTCCTGAAAACAGCCCCGCAGAGGCTGGCGAGACCTGGAGACAACATACAGACACGCAACTGCACTGGGGTCCAGCTGGAAGCGATGGCGGCAGCACCGCTGGTCCCGGTGACAGACCCGGCTTGCGTGAGGGATGCATCGGCGTGTGCCGGCTGCCAGCACCGGCTCAGGAAAAACCCAGCCAGGTGGGCAGAACTGCCCACGTCAGACCGGCGCCGTGGACACACAAGCAGCAGTGCAGAAAACAATCCGCAGCCATGAGCTGAAATTCCATTATTCCAGCAGCACAGATAATTTAGCGCCTGCGTGATTCCGGATCGGCCCGGCCCAGGTTAGTTAGCTGTGGGAGAAGAGCTGCACCCACCCATCCTGTCGGTAGATATGTGACGACCAAATGGCGGCCGGTAGCGGGATTTGGGGAGGGGGGGGCAGTCAGCACTGTAGCTGCGTAACCAGATCGCACTCTGGACTGGTTACATGTCTGCTAATGAAAATCACGATATCTGGTGCCGGCCGCTTCAGCAAATGACAGGACGATGACTCACTCTGCAACCAGGATGAGATGGTGGTGTCATCGTGCTTCATCTTCTCCTTCTCGGGGTTGGCCAGCGCCTCGATGATGCAGTCTGAGGACTGGGGTTAAGGGTCACAATGCTGTGGGTCACAGTCCGCCTCTCCAGCTGCCCCAAAGCAGGTACAGCCTGTCCGGCTTAGACCTGACCACAGAGACAAACTGCCCAGCAAGCGGAAACGCATGACCAGCAAACCCCAGAAAACTTTTTTGAAGCAGACAATATAAAAGCAAGAGCTTAGCTATGCTGATTTCTGTTTAGCCTGTCCTTAATGGAACCCGTAAAGTCAGGGCTACTGGCCCTGAAAGGTCTCCCATTACCGGCTGGCATGTCCGAGGAGATAGGCCCACGTTTCAGAAAGCCGGCGTGCCCACCCACGCGTGCTCATTTAGTGCTGGCGCCTCGTGGCGATGTGACTGTCAGGACAAGGCGGCGAATATCCCCCCGTCACACAATTCCCTCCCAGGCAACAAAAACAGGCAAGCTGCCCCCCCACACACACACACTGAAAGGATGCACGCCAGCACATCGTAGTTGAGCGAAGTGAGGTATTTCAGCGAGTCCACCACTGGCGTGATGAGGTTGTCGTACCACTGAATTTGTGACAGAATCTGGAAAAGGAAAAAAAACAAGAAAATAAAGAAATGAAGGTCAGCCATGTAGGAATTTGGCTCCTGCCTTTCCAAACCAAGGCCCGGTTTTGGGCACAAATCTATATGCTGTAGATGCGTTACAAGCTGCCAGTGCTGGACCTCAGGAGGTTCGAGAACTAATGAAGCAGAGCCTGTCCGGACCACAGCTGGGTCAACAATCATGATGGCGGTATGGCATCATGCAGAAAGCAAGCACGGGTCCTCGCCGATATCGCCGACACCACCACGAAAGAATTCTCTGTGCTGTACCACTCGACTTGTCTCCCCTGACAACCGAGCTTCTGTCAGGCAACACGGAGACACACTGCGAGAGAGTACGAGGAGGAGGGCAAGAAAATAAATTTTAAAATCCACCCTCGCACAAGTTCTCTGCTTTGCCAAGAAGCAGCCCTTGGAACGGGCGACGTCGCCATGTTCTGCAGTCGGCTTGAGTCTCTGACGCGACAACAAAGTCTCCCCTCACCATAGACTTTTATTCTCCCCATCCTTTGTGAGAGACAGATTCGTCTGAAAGATAATGCTTTTGAAGCAGCGCCACTGAAGTCAGTCAGTCAAAGCACCGGTTCCGTTTCTGCAGGATTGCGAGTTCTGGGCACGGAGTTAACCGGGCTGACGGGTGGCGACTGAGGCTTGCATGCAAACCGGGTCACGTTCATTTCCAGAGATTAGATTATTAACATTCCAGAGCAGATAAAAACTGGATTACGGAGCCGATACACTGGCCCAGTTGCTACCGAGGAGCCTGTCAAACAGCAAGGTCACACGGGCCATATAGCTGGGGACTGACGCCAACCCTGCTTAAAGCGCGCAAGGCCCCCGGAGGCACCTACGTAGTCAAACAGGATGGTGGGGTTGCTGTGGCTCAGCTTGCCGATCTGCCGTCCGGAGGGCTTCACATTCTCCTTGGTCAGCCGCCTGCAAGAGAGGAAACGGTGACAGGGGGGGCGATTAAGCAGACTGCGTCCCTGATGACACTACAGATGCTAACAGGGCTAACATGAAGCCAGCCAAGTGCAAACTTCAACACAGACACTGAAAACTTCCTACAGAATCATGACCGGGGGCGACACACAAGCAAAGACGTGACAGAGGTGTGTGATTCATGACAAAAGGCTCCAGAAGCGTAGCAGGGAACCTTTCAGGAACACTGACGAGTACGGCGGAGTACAGGAAACAGACTGACAGAGCACTGATAATGGGCAGCAGCAAACTGCCACAAAGGGGGGCTTTTCAGGGAGTGAGACAAAGTGAAGCGCGTCAGGAATCCCAGATAATCACTGGATCAGCACGGCGTGTTGTGGGCGACGGCCCTGCACAGGGCTGCCTGCGTCTCCTGGCCCCACCCCCTCAACAATGCGGGTCCCCATGCTGTTTAACATGCTGCATGAGGCCGACTGCGGCTCCAGCCTCCTGCACTGCCCCACAACAGGAGGCATTAGCGCTCTGCTTAACGCTCTAATAAAGGCTCATGATTCATCGGCGGGTAATGAAGTCACGGCGCGTGGGGTGGGGTGGGGGGCACGTTTACATTCGCCACGGCTGCTTACGGGAACTATCTGCACACAGGCTTGTGTAAACACAGCCTTTAAGGGTGTCTGCTGTGCCCTTGAGGCAATGACATCACAGAGCAGGCTGCGTCCCGGACAAGCGCCGGTCCAAAACGGCCGTTTTAAACCTCGCCATCGGTCCGGAGGAACGGTTATTCATGGCTGCCGTTAAGAGGGTTTAGCGTGCTGAATGAATTTGGCTACCAGCTCTTGGATTAGGACGTCACGTAATACATTACGGGGGCAATAAAACAGAAGATTTGCCGAAGATTCCCCGGCACAGCAGTAGGCCAGCTGGGACCGGGGAGGTGGGGGAGGGGGGATCCCCAGTAATAGCAGTGAATCACCCCCATTGCCCTTATAAGTCAACAGTAACTGCAGACAGAAACTCATGTGTCAGTAAAATGTCCGAATACAGGAAGCGGGCAGACAAATGATGTCTCCCAAACGGCTTCTAAAACAGACCCAGGTAGTGATTAACAGCGCGACGTTAACATAAACTGTAAAGACGCTATGTGCGAGGAGGGGCACACACCGCTGGCCAATCCCCCCTTTCTGCTCCACTGCTCCCACAATTCCACTGCGGCAGCACTGCAGTCCTCAGCTCTCCATCACTGCCGCGCCCCACGCTTGCGCACAGCCAAGTGTCCCCTGCCCCCCCACCAATTTCAACCCCCTGGCGCGCGCCTCGTCAGGCACAGGCACACGCACGCGCACACACACACACACCTCCCCTCCGGATCATTGCTCTTGTCCAAACACCGGCCTGGATGGCCCTGGAAACCTTGTAACGGGAGGAGCAGTGCTTACGAAGCACGGCACGTTTCCACTAGGGTCACGTTATCGATGCCACTGGGGAGAAGCCGGCAACTTGGATTAACTCTGAGGAGGAGGAGATGGAGGAAGAGGGGAGCCAACCAACACAGGCAGCTAATAGGAGGCCTGGTGCTCTGCTGCCTCCCTTAGGCCAGGGAGTCCCCACTAAAGGGGGCTGGCGGTCTGCAGCCAATTGGCCCAATAGGCGCTGCATCGCATCTCTGTTCTCCAGCACTGGAAAGGGCCCTCTGTTAAGGCAGTTGGTGCGCGGCACTTCGAGCACTGCGACGCACCAGCCGCGCAGTACACGCAGCGGAGGCGTGGGCCTGTCATGACATGCAGGAGGAGGTGGGCAGAGTGATCTCGGCATGGGAGCGATCGCCCTGACATGGCAGACAACCCCAGGGTGAGCGGACACACATAAGGAGCACCCAGAGCTTCCTGCAGATTAGGTGAGGATGCGGCGGGTTCCCTGCAAATGAACGACCAGCCTTGCAGAACAGGTGCTTCCATGCGCAGCAGCAGCTGGGGGGCGCGTTCGTAGTGTCACCAGACAAGGTGACCGCGCTTCACAGAACGGAGGGTGCAGCCCGTGCCCAGCTCTGGCAGCTGGAGTGACGCTGGAGCAGAGCGGCCGATGGGCGACAGCGAGCCCCCCCACGTCCCGGTGGGATGCAGCCAGCCCATTGCTCTTAATGAACAAACGTCTCCTGGCAGCCTCTCGCCAGCACACCCTCAGCCTCCCACATCTCTCACTCAGCTCTGTCAAAACACCATATTTTATCGATGAGAGCTGAGGAGCACGTCTCCATGCTGCAGAGCCTTCCGCAATCTGCCAGATCATCAGAAAGGGCCCGATCCTGCATTCACGGCACACAGACAGGACGGCCAGTGCGGGAAAAGGATATTAAAACAGCATGTGAGGACAATCACTGCCGCACGGAGCCCTACAGCAGGCCGCGTGTTTAACTGGTTTCAGCAAACACCCCAGAGTTATCAGAGTGCCTGCTTTGCTAACCACCCCGGCCAAAGTTCCTTCATCCATTATCACACAAACTCTGTTTTGGTCATACGGCGAACACCGAATCCCAGCTCCTCGCCCGAGACCTTGTGCTTATTCTGGGCTTCTGGCCGGGAAAGCGCTCACGCCTGCTGCAGTCAGAGCTCGGGGTGCTGCTCAGAAAGGCAAGGGCCAGGCGCACGTACTTCATGATGTACTTGGCTCTATCCACAGTCTGGGCTTTCACTTTGACCAGCAGCGGGTGGCTGCTGTAGGTCTCGTTCTTCCACTGCCCGTACAGTCGATACCTGGGGAAAGAGCAGCAAAACGAGTTCGGCTCAACCCTAGGAAAACCATCCCCCAAAAGTCCACATCACAATCCTCTCTGGCAGCTCTGTCATGAACAGGCCGAATCACCCGTCAATCATGCGTGTAAAGGTCATGGCACAGGTCAACGGCATAGCAAGTGTATTTCCATTGTAGAGGGGCCAGGAGAGACGGCAGACAGGATGGACCCACCTGTGCTGGTAAGGGAAGAGCTTGAAGAGGCCCCAGAGCTCCTCGGACATGCAGGCGTTGCACTCCATCAAGGTAAGCGAAGGGAGCAGCACCTGGTCGGCGATGCTGAGGAAACAGCTCAGCAAGGTGTCCTGCAAGAGCACAGCGATGACTGAGGAACTTTACGGGCGGGGCGGAGGCACGTGGCACCCGCCCTCATGCACGCCGGCCGGCCAATAAATCCCCCACAAAGAGATTTATTTTTATGCCTTTTATGGGCCTGATGATAGAACACTGGCAACACGCGAGCTCTTCAGCGTTAAAGCACCCCCACATAGCATTAAATGTCTGAGGTGCCCAAACCCGCAGCCCGAGCCGCTGAGTTATATACCATATCGACGCCGCCATAAAGCCCTGCTGAGATTATGTTAAACACACACGGTTAACCTTAAGACAGCAGCCAGAGAAAGGGCACGGCCTCAGACGAGGGCCGGGGCACAGAGGCCCCTTATCACGATCGCTTACCATTTTCTCCTTGTGCTCCGCTCTGCTCTCGTTCTGGTACTGTGGGGGGAGTGAAGGAAGTGAGGAGCATGTCGGCAAGAGAGACACCTAGCGATGATGCACACAGACCTGGGGGGGAGACCCACAGGCCAAGCCCGGGCTGCTGAAGCCAGCATCACGCACCTCTTTCATGAAGGCCTTGCCCAGCCGCACCACCTTGGCAAACAGGATGGGGTCATGTGACATGTGAGGGCCCAGGTAGCCCAGCATGCTGAACACCTCCCTCCGTAGGTCCTCGAAGGTCTCGGCGGGCCGCGGCACCCGCTCGCCCTGCAGGGGGCGCAGCTGGCTGCCCTTGGCTCCCTTGGGAACCCCCGCTCTGTGAGGGACGAGGCTCAGTGTCATGGAGCAGCCACGAACTAGCGAGGCCCCGGGGAGCGAGCGCGTCCTACAGTGTCCTCCCTCTAGGCCATTTCCATTCATTTGCAAGAAAAAAAAACTCTTACCAGAAGAATTAGGATTATTTATAGAATAGGTTAATTAGCATGAATCATGGGCACAGATAAAGGAACTAATGACTCAGTGTTTGTCCACCCACAGGAGCAGAGAGAGATAGGCACGTGAAGTTGACTTGTTTGGGAGTGCCTAAGCGCGTCCGCCTGACTCCGCGGACGCCTGACTCCGCGAGAGAGCGGCCAAATACGGAATAAGGAACACCGAAGGTCCGAGTGGAAAGGTAAACCCATAGATATATGTGACTGTTTTAAGGAAGAGTGTGTGTGTGTGTGTGTGTGTGCGGCCACGCGAGAGTTTGCACACACATACCTGCGGTACAAAGGTTCCACAGTGAGGTGCAGCAGCTGGCAGAGAGCCAGAGCGATGGCCTTGTGCGAGGTGGCGTAGAAGGCAGGCATCTGCTCCATGATGCTCTGAGCATGCTGCCAGTCGCCGATGCACAGCAGGGCCTCTAGCAGACCCAGCTTCTGGTTGTCAGGAGGCTGGGGGGGGGGGGAGTAAACGGAGCGGAGGGGTGAAGGAAGGAGACAAAGGGCAGGGTGCACGGAACTCAGGGAGGCCACGACGGGAAGGGAATTGGCATGACTCAGAGGCTCGTGGCACAAGGACCAAACCCATGACAAGGCCAATCTTCTGCAGAACGTTTACCCATCATGGACATTCACAGAGGAACAGAGGGTTGCCATGGCAAACTTAATCTCTGCAGGGGAGCAGCAGCCAGGACCAGCAGCTGGGTCTGAGTGTTTGTCAGGATGTTAACACAAACCCACCGACGGCACTCTCACGCCTTTCATGACTGCGGCACCCTTGGCTGCTCAAGTGTTGCCCGTCTCTGTTAGGACTAACTAATCACACACAACCTCTTGGCTCTCAGGCCAATTTAATACAAGAACTCCAGGCTTAATCAGTGCCCACCATATGCAGGTACGACCAAAGATTTAAGACACAAAATTTTTAAAATACTTAAAGTACACAGAGGTTAATCTTATCAAGAGTCCAGGAGTTTCACAAGCTGTGTTAAATGGTGAGGAGATTAATAGCTCAGCATTCCTGTCCCTCATCAGTAGGTCAAGCACATTTAGAGAAGAACAAGCTCTCTCGCCTGTCAATCACAGCTGACATGGCTGCAATGAGTGAAATCCTTCCCATCAGGTGGAAACCATGAAAGTTCTCCTTCCCAGCTTCTTTTAATTAACAGAGTCATGGCTTGGAAGATTGTGTTTAAACGTAATAAATATTAAATATGCCTCCACTGCACAATGCCATCTCCCCAGAGACGCCTCAGCCCCAAACAGCTGGTGGCTCATTCGGGGCTCGTCCTGTTCATTAATAAATACAATTAGCGCTTTCAATTTAACGTGGCTGATTCTGTGGCATGCCACAGCGCAGGACGAAGTCATTCAAAGGCGACGACCTTGGAGAGATAAGGGGCAGAGGACCTCTAGTAGTCATGATTTAATTAACCGGATTATGCATTGCTTTGGAAAATTGCGGAAACTCGCATGAACTTCTAAAAAAGGTGGTGTGAGGGAAGGGTGCGGCGTGTGCGGGCCGGTGGCACTACCTTCTCACTCTTCTCCTCCTCTTTCTCCCTCTCTTTCTCCTTGTCCTCGGTCTTCTCCGACGGCACCACAACCATGTTGAGCTTGCGGGCGATCTGCTTGGCCTCCAGGATCTGGCGTTTATGCTCCTCCACGATGCTGGCGTCCGAGGGGAGCAGCTGGAAGCCGCGGCACAAAGCGCTTCCCGTCAAAAACACGGCCAAAGCGGCCGCCCGCATTCCAGTGCAGCACCACCCACGCGACGGCCCACCGCCCCGCGCCGTGAATCCAACCGAGTCGCATGACTGCCCCCTCCCATTACTGGAGTGACAAACACGGCACGTAATGAGGGACCAAGCCCCCACTGAGATCTTGGAGGACATTAAAAGATGAATTTTGGCAAGGTGTTGTTTGTAAACACAAAGCTAGCTGGCTGGACAAATGTTTATTTGGACAGATTATGGCAAGGGCAGCGACAGGGAGGTCAGTAACACGTCCAGGGCCTGCAGCCTGGTGGACACCATCCTCCAGGAGAGCCGTGGGACCAGATGACATTCCAAGCGTTCTAGGCCACTGCTAATGCCCGTCACGTTATTTAAATCGACAGGTGCAGCCGTGCTTATGCAAGAGTTCTCGGAGATTTTTTGGAACGTGCGAACCCTCGCATGATTTCTACACCTCCACACTCTCGACGGTTTAACTTTGAGGAGGTTAGGGGCATCTCTGATGGCAGTAGTGTCGGGGGAGGGGGTGGAAGCCTGCTTACGTGCACGTAGAGGTCGTCCAGCTGGATGAGGTTGTGCTGAAGGAGAGCAGCGGCGACGTGGTACAGCGACGATGGTGTCTCCCCATTAGGCTCCTGAGGACAGGGAATGCAGACCATTGGTATGCGAGCGGGGGGGGGGGGGGGGGGATTGTGTATGCGGGCAGCCATTTTATAGATAAGCTAGGGAACAGACATGTATCCAGGATGCTCAGGGAGAGCCCACCTGCATGATCCATGCTAAACATATATGGAAATGACAGACTAGTGTTCCTCTGACCCAATAAACAAGGAATCCCCCTGACACTACACCACCCCAGCTATTATTACGATTATCCCGCTACTCCATTGGAAACAGGCAACAGAGCTATTACAAATACTGCACGCTTAGGTTATAAGTGTGAAACCATGATAAGCAAAACGGTCATCACAAGTAGTATTTAGTTACTCAGCAGATGTTGCAGTTGTACTTAATCAGGGTATGCAAGCTGGACCACTTCTGTTTAAAAACCCAGCAGGTAAAATTTAGGATTGTCGCTTAGGGTCAAAACAAGAGCCAAACAAGCGTGTGCTATGCACCCCGGACAAGGCGCAAGCAGGTGCTGCTTCCAGAACAATCTGAGCGGCTAGGCCTGCATCTGCCTCATACACCCGGTGAAAAAACACAGCTGTTGCCCCTCACTGAAGTTTGAATCCTTAGCTAAGCAAAAGATTGGGGAGGGGAAATTATGCAAGATTTAATCCAATGGCAGCATGACCTGGCGGGGACTTCAGGGCCGAGAGAAACTGCGAATGTTACACTGTCCTTTATATGGGACATCCGCCCACCCACACTCCAATCCACTTCAGACTCATAACAGAGATAGGTTTCTGCTGATTCTGAACATTACCGCCAAAGGTCAAAAGACAAGATAAGCTGAAGATGAAACTGAATTCGAGTCAGTAGCTTAAGTGCAACTAGAAGTGGTAAACAGCTATAAATTATACATAAAAAAACCAGGAATAAATGTTAAAATGATAATTAAAGCTGCTCATGACAGTGATGCATGACAGTAACTGACCTCTACTAAAACAAAACGAATCACAGCCTGTCTGAAGGAAAGCTGAAGTCACAAATTGCTAGTGGCCAATTCCACAATGAGAGGCTAAATTGTACAGGAGTCTGATATCCGGCACATGCAGCAGGTTTACAGAGCTGAAATACTGCACGGTATTTGTTTGGAGCAGCCATTGATCCAGGGCGGCAGATAGTGATCTTTAATGCCGCCAGTAGTCTCACTATAACAGTTAAAAGTTAATTCCCGTGGCCGGGCCACAGAGGCTGCCCAGGGATTGGAAGTCGTGACACGCAAGTGGGAGGCTTCACAACTGCGGTGCAGGCGAAGCACCGACGGCCAGCGGGGGGCTCCCTCACCTGGTGGAACTTGAACTTGAAGCCCAGGATGTGGCAGAGAGTCTGATGCTCGCACATGTAGGATTTAATGAGAGGCAGGAAGAACTCGTCCTGGTCGGAGCGACACTCGTACACCTGCAGGATGATGTCCAGCACGCGGTTGGGGTCCAGGTTGAAGCAACCTGGAGGGAGACAAGGTGAAGTCATCACACCGCTCAGGCTGTGACAGAGCACCTGTCCTCTACAGCGGGTGGGGTGACCTCTGACCCGGCTGCCTCATGACTCACAGAGAGCGTTTTTCAAGCGGCACGATTTGGATTAGGAAATTCATTTATTTTTAAAGCCCAAAAGCCTGTCAGGTGCATTTTTTTGGCATCAGTCCCAAAACATTTCATCATGTCCCATTCAGGACACACATTTGCTGAAACAAACGGCACAGATGTCCGTACCGTGGCGGACACGGGTGCCTGATCACTGCATTCGCTCAATAACCAGACCTGGACTAAAAAAAAACACGGTACACCCAAGATAATCACTTTTGACATCTATTATTCTTGAGCCGTCTCTAGCCGCAATTAACAGAGCCGTCACACGCACGCCGCATGGCAAAGGGCGCAGCGCACGGCATCTCGGAAACGGCAGCGGCCAGCAGAGGGAGTAAAAAATGCACGATTAGCACTGAGATTTCACTGTACCGTTTCGGAAACTGACAGTGAAGTCCATGATAACACATAGCTGGGCATACAGCTGCATCATTCTGATTTATTTACAGAAATCTGGAGGGGGCTTTTCTGCAGATTTACGCTCAAATTAGAACATAAGCTGGGTTTAAGTAAAGGACAGATATTCTAGAGATGCCACTGAAGAGCCTGGGATGACGCGGGAAGGATGCTGTAAGGCGGACGGCAGGCGCGGATGGCACCGAGGCGAGGCGCCTGACGACACCCTACCTATGAGCGACTTGATGCTCTCCAGCATGAGGTGGCTGGTGATGCTGCCTGAAAGGTCCTGACCCAGCTCAGTGATCAGCTTAGCATAGCCCTCATTCTCCTCCCGTAACAGGTTGAACTTCTGCTGCTTGTAGCTGTGGCAGATGGGGCAGGAAAAGCAGAGGGTTCAGGCGTTTAGACAGTCATAAATCACGGGCATGTGGCGTAGAGAGGGGGGGGCGCTGCTATCTCAGGTAACCCCGGTGGAAACTTGACACATTCCACCTCAGGGAAGCAGACTGTGTTCAAGAAGGACGACAGGAAAAGTATAGCTTAGCACTCAGGGATTTGTCTACGGACCTCATTCTGCAAAAGAGAAAACCAATTTTCTATGAAGTGTATTTGTCAACTGCTGCCCCCCCCTCAGAAAGTCCAGGACTTCAAGGCACTGAGGCAGTACAAGAAGCTTTCTAGACTTAGCGAGGTTCAAAGAAACAGGCTCCACACAAAAACATAAGACAGGACAGATTTTGGAGACTCATATTCTTGAAGCTCAAATAATCCATAGCTTCTGCACCCTGGTCTGCCCAGCATGTCCAAAAGCTGCCAGTCTGCAAAAGGCCCAAACACAGGCAAGGCTACGTCGAGCAAAAGCACAGCATTGTGATTTTTCACACTCAGAATGACTCTCAGGCTGCCAAGAAGGGAAATGAGGTAAACAGATGTTCTGATCCGAGACGGTCATCTCCTGACACCACACGCCCCAACACAGCATCACACTCACAACAGCTTAGTCTTGATCTTGACGATCTTCTGGTTGAACTGCTGGGCCTGCTTGATGAGGCCCAGGGTCTCCAGTGTCTCGGGATCCAGCCGCTCCTTCAGGACAGCGTCTGACACGAAGAACTGAGGCATGAAGGGGAGAGCAGTATGAGCGGGGGTGTGCGCGTACACGCCGAAAGGCCGCGGCCTTGGGGGATGGCCGACGAGCTCGCAAACGCCACATAACTAGACGGCCCCAGCACACGTGGCACAATCTAATGTGAAAGTGGAGAATGAAAAAGGTTAAACCTCAAAAACAGAGGATGGCTTCCAACAGCTGCATACTGCCATCCTGCCAACCAGCTCCTGTTTCCATTCTTGCCCCCCCCATGTACATAACCAAAGATACATAGCATAACACAGACATAACCCATAAGTAATTATTCCGCTCTCTGAGGACAGAATGGGTGAAAAACTGCTTAGTTTCAAAGCTTATACAAGCTGCTAATGCATTCTAAAAGGCTGGACTTTTCTCAGCCTGTTCCTAACTTTATCACAACATTAAAGCTTCTCTAAAGAACTCTATTTCATGTCAAAGAGATGCAAGCCTTTGCCAGCAGAGAATGTGTTTCTCTAGCAGGGCAGAATGTAGGTCAATCATACTAACTGAGGCAATCTTCAGAGTTTAGAGGACAGCAATGCAAGTGCATACATCAGTAAGAAAATATTTACGTCAAACATAAAGCTTAAAAAAAACTACTGATGTTATATTTTATAAATGACTCGCTAGACGTTTGTTTTGCTTGAGCAATGCTGCCACCCAGTGGTAAACGGGAATATTGCTATGCCCCTGCAGGCTTACTTAGGTACACAGGCCTTCTCTGCAGCAGATATTTCCTGCTGCAATACAGTCAGAAACACCCACACTCACCAAGCAGGCTCCCACCAACTGAGTAAAATGGTCACGTTTGGATTTTTCTTCCAAGCAGCCAGTTTCAATATCTGCATTAAATACCACAGAAAAAAAGATGGAAATCTCAAAATCACTGATACGCATCATAACTTACTTTTCTATACTTGGATATGTTGGAAATAACTGATTTAATCACTTCATTTCAGATAATGCTGAAATTGCCATGTAAATTCAAATAAAAGCTATATCTGAAGAGAACTTTCACACCTACCTAATACACAGAAGACATCTGCTAAAATGGATGACATATCTTCTCGCAGCTCCTGCAAATAAAACGCAAATTGGTTATGTTCCCATAGGCAATACATTAATCTCAAATACATTTAAAAAAAAGCGTAAGAGAAAAGAATTTTTCCACATCACCGGAAAAGTACACCTCATAAAAACAATGGTGAGAATAAGGGAAAAAGCAACAAGGAAGTAGTGTTTACTTTGCAATGTGAAACCTATCATCAAAAAAGAACAAAAAATGCTATAAAATACTACAATCAATAATTATACATCCAGAGAAAAAAAGTTAACTTATTTTGTTTTCAGGTTTTCAGGTCTTAATAGACATTAAGAGCCAGGCTATGAATCATCTGGGGAAAATGTTTCAGAAAGTCACACTACAATGCCGGCATGGCATTCAGAAGAGCTGAGGCTATCCTTACTCGCTGGATTGTTTGTTTACCTTCATTCATGTGCCAGCAGGTACCAGCAGTTGTACTATTGAGGTTAGAGAAATTGGGCCCTGCGCTGTCAGTAGGCTGTGTTACCTGCCAGGCCACTACAAGAGCTATAAACCAAACTTGTTTACTTATTGAGACAGAAGCGCTGCATCCATCACAGTGATACGGTGGGTTAAGCAGACCCCCAGCACGCCACCTGGTCACACGGTACATACCATGACGTCAGCCAGGGCGCTAGCGGCCAGTTCCAGCTTCAGGGTTCCGCGGATGACGTGCGAGGAGAGGTCATAGAGGGCAGCTTGGAGCTCTGTGACAAAGCGAGCAGAAAGCGGAGCAAGCTTACTACGGTAACCCTTCGTGAGTTACCACCTCAGTACGAGGCACATGCGCAAAACACGCCACCAGACAGGACAAGTATTCAGAGAAAACTTCTCTTCGTCTAAAAGGCAGCAGGAACTGAGATAAGATCCAATCGTGAAGGCAGAGGAGAAGGCATTTATTTATCACTCATTCAAAGCAGAATAACAAGGACTACTTTGATGCTAATTCAGACATACTGTAACCTCCCATTCTTGAAAAACCTCCATGTGCACATTTCATGCAAGAACCCTAATACAAGGTAGGCTTTGGGCACAGGGCAGGAATTTCAGCAGAGATAATGATGTAATGAATCCAGCACCAATCTACAACTTCTCATTAATGATGCTGAGTAGGCCTCGCTGACTTCATTATTTAACGTACTGCTGGCTACTTTTAATTTCTATAGTCTGAATATGACCAACATCTTAGGATTTTTATGCATTTTATAATTCTGTAATGTATCAAAGGGATGTACCAGAAGTGAGACGGGATGGAGAAAGTAGAGGAGTGATATCACAGAAAATGCTCAAGCCAGAATTTAATACAACTTTTCAGACTAAAATTTACAGGATGATGCTACCACTCCTCACTTCTAACACACCTCTAGGCACCACTTGGTATGCTGTGCTGACAGACATTACAAACTGAAACGTAAGTGTTAATTACATACAGAGGACAGTTCTTTACCCTTAGTCATCATAAAGCAATATCTGTAACAACCACACCGCCACAAAGAGTTGTGGAAGTGAGCACAACAGCGATATTAAAGTTGTAAATCACGACAAAACAATACCACCACCTCCAAAAAAAGGGATTTTAACCAATAAAGAGTATTTCAGAGGTCTACTGTAAAAATTTAGTGGGGAGAATAAGTTAAAAAATATCCTTCAGAAAACTAGCTAAAATATGAGAAATTAACCCAGAGGTTGGCCTTATTTTTAAGCAAATTAAGATAAGCCGGAGTAAAAAATGCAGTTTAAGACTCGAAACATCAACCCTGCATCACAGGGTGTGGCCTTATCGTCTCTAAACACCGAGATCCCCTTGAGAGAACAGGCCGTAAAACATGTGAAACAACATACTCCAGTCTCAGCAAGCTGCAACTCCTGTTACCTAGAAACCACTGAAGAAATACAGAATCCAGAGAGACCCCGATGGCTCATCTCTGAATATTTTGTACCCTGATCTAAAAAAAGTAGCTTAAACCCGACATTTAAAAAAAAATATGTCCCTTTTGTGTCAGCTAATGTGATAAGATATGTCACAAAGTTTGGATACATAGATTAAAATTATTTTTTTAATGATCATGCTGTACACAGCTGGAACATATTCCATGGCTTCTGCAATGCTCTCTCGACAAGTTGCAAAAACTAGTCATAGGCATGGCAAATGAAATAATATTTCATATTAAAATAAATCTATTTTTCAAGAATGTGACAGAAGAAATTCAAAGATATACATGTACCAGAGTTATCTAAAAGGTTGATCAACTAAAGGGGAGCTCACTGTTATTTTCAACTTTTAAATTCTCGTGTTGCTGGCTAAAAACTGGTCTGCTACAAAAATGCAATGTCTGCAAATAAAAAAAGGGGGAAATGGTTTAAATTTCAAGAGGTACACACAATGTACAGAGTAGTACTACATTTTGGAAATAAAGCTAAATTTCTTGTGTGAGAACAAATAATTTAACCACAAATATTTGAAAAGTTCAGTAACCTCTTACCTTTCTGTGACACATCATCGGGTCTATCTGACAGATTCCGACATAGCTGAAGACTGAAGAAAACAAAATGATAAATGCTTAAAGAACATCATGTTGCTCTAAACAGTTCTCTCAACAGTGTTCGGATAGATGGTATTCATAGCTTGGGTCCTTATTGAGCTAGTATCGGGAAAATTCATCGCAGCGTCTTAAAGCACTTATGTAAGTCACTCTGGCTAAGGGCGTCTGCCAAATACTGTAAATGTAAATGTAAACACAGTAAAGGTCATTATAGATGAGTACTGCATAAATCATCAGATGTAAAAATAACAATGCTGGTAAAAAATAAGCTTTTCAGGAGAAAAATGTTAAACATTCGAAAGGAATCCCAGGTAAAACAGAACACTTAAAAGTAACTCCCAATTATTTTCTAAAACTTTAAGAAATGTAATTCTAGTGAAAATTGTTGTTTTTGTAATACAAATATCTCGGTAAAATGTGAAGAATTCCATACCGAAATTAAATATTGGTAGGAAGACTCTAACGAATTCTCAATCAAGCAGGTCCCTCCCCCACACACACATACACAAAGGGGGAATTTACACATTCCACAAAAACTTTTATTTCAAAGGTCAACAGAAAAGTACTGCATGCATTATATTCCAAAACGAGTCCCGATTTTCCAAGGCAGATGGGTTTTTGTATCATCTGAGAGCATTTAGTGGGATTCGCTGTCGGTGGTATAATGCAAGGAAAAGGCGGCCTGATTCCATTTAATTTTGGCTATGCCACTGCAGAAATATATGAGTACTAATAGATGGAGAAGAAGAACAGGCCACGGATATATTGGTACCACCAGGCAAGTTAGAAAATACTCCACCGGGACAAACTGTAGCCACACAATATGGACTACAGCGGACGGGCGGCAGAAAATTAATTCGAGTGTAATTTGGTGTCTCTAACAGGATGTTTTAAGAAAATACCGAGTATATGTCTGCTGGTAAAGCAAAGTGCTTAGATCGTACTGTCTTACATCTCACCCTGGAACCCCAACGCCCTGTTTAAATGCCTCGGACCGGCTACGTATTACACTCAAGGCTCGGTCCGCGCAGCTAGCCGGCCGGCTAACTTGATTTTTCATCAACCCCGTCGTAAGCAGCGACAGACGCTACCAGACGGAGACATGCTGGCTTAAAAGAGAATAAAGAATGTTATCTGGACACATCTGTCCGCGTCGACGGAAAGACAGTGTGCGCCACGGCCAGCGAAAACCTCCGGGGAGGCTATCTAGCGCGGCTCATATGCTACACGCTAGTTCGCCATCCAGTCTCTGCTACGCGCGTTTATTCCATAGAATACTTCGGGTTGTTTAAAAGTAACCGCTCGGATTAAAATTTCTCATTTTAAAACACAACTCGGTGTTTTACTGTACTGCTCCGGTGAAGCTGGTCAAATGGACACAATGCAGAAAGTACTACTAGAAATCAGTCAGTCGAAAACTTGACGAGGCGAACCGAACACACAGAAACAACTTTCACAAAACTGGGAACATAACGCTCCCGTTGTCTCGGATCGTATATCGGAGGATCACTTACAACTCGCTTTTTCCCGATTTTTCCCAGTTTTTGATCCAGTCAGTAGGGAGGACCAATGCCGCCATCTTCCCCACCATACCGCACATGTAGCCCGGATGTTTAGCAGAACACACCGGGTCAAAGGACGTCAGTTAGCGGTGCATGGCGGGACGCGCATGCACGCGCGTGGCGGGGCGCGCGAGGGCCCCGTGTCCCCGGCCGAGTGCATCGAGGCGCGTGCTGAACGTTAACGCAATGCATTTTTATTATAATTACGTGCATTATATAATTCTCAGTTTATGATTAATAAGCGTAGTTGCGTCGGGGGGTCCTTTTGCGCGGGACCTCCTAAAGCCCGTATGCGCGGTCTTTTGCTTCCTGTCAGCGGAAAAGGCCGACTAAACGACGTCGCCGAGGATAATAAAGTAGATTTCATATTCACAAAGCACTGTTCTTGTACAAAACGGTGAGGATAGTACGTAGGTCACGTTTTAAACTTAAACTTTTGTGAAACTCGTGAAGTATAGATTCATTTTTAGTGATTTCTATTTTAAGCCAGTTTGCCAGTAATGAATCATTTAAGTATGGGTTTTAACACATCAGGGTCATTTAATATCTTAGAATGGCTGCTGGGCAAAAGAAAAATGTTAGTGTTGTAAACTTAAGTTTTGAGCGTTAAATACCTTGTTAAGTGCTCCCCATATTCGCCGACCTTTCTTCCGGTCCCATGCTCTTGCAAAGCCTTGACCTTAATTGCAGGGTTGCCAGCCAATTCGAAACAAGTCTGAACACACACGGACACGTTTTTACATGTATGTAACAGTTTTATTAACCTGTAAATAGTCTGTAGGGTTTGCAAACTGCCCTAGGCTGTTGACGTCGCTGATTTTAGGTTTATAATGAAATAATACAGATATTTCGTAAGATTTCATGCGTGAGAGTCTGAAAGCGTGAGTGTCGGTTCAGATGCTTGAGAGCTGGCAACCCTGTAATAGGGATGAAGATTAACCCGGTGGCCGAAATGGATGGGAACATGTCTGATGGTTATGCAGCAGAGGTTGCGCTGACGTCAGGTCGAAAGATACTCCAATAAAGGGCGTAGAAGAGAATTGATTTCTAGGTTCTTGAAATTGGAGTGACGGTAAAATTTAACTAAACATTAGCAACCACTATTTTCAATCAGAATATGTGCTGTTGTATTATAGACTTTAACTGGTTTGAACTTAATAGTGTTTTTTTTGTTATATAATCATCCAGTGCTTCTAAATGTTGTTGCTAAATCTGTAAGGGGGGATTTGTCAGGAATGGTTATAGTAAAGCTAAAATGTAATTAGTGTTATATTGTGAAATGTTTTGAAATATAATTGAAGTGTTCCCTGCCCTGTATTTCCTGGGGTAGGCTCCAAACTCACTGTGACCCTATACTAGCTAAGCAGTTTTGGAATACGGACAGGCCATTCACATATTCTCTGTTATATTCTCTGTATTCATGAACGAAATCCCAGGTGGGAAGGAGGGAGTGGAGCAGGGGGGGGGGCGCACCTCATCTGAAAGCCAAGTGGAGCATGCAAGTTATGCAGCATGAGAGGAAGAGTGAAAGTATAGCAGGGCTGGGGGAGGGAAGACATACACACAGTGCTTTGAAAATTCACTTCAACAATACTGATAGAGATGTTAGAAACATGATTAAACTGAAAAAGCTGCACTTCAAAACTTTTAGTTACCATTTATGGTTGCAGGTACAGTGAACATGCCACATCGATCGGGGCTATTCACCTCTACTAGCAAGTGGGCCAAATAAAATCTCTACCTTTTGTAAAGATCACTACCTTTTGTTTCGCTTTAATTTCTATCAATATGCACTTTCATACTGCAGCCAGTCCATTTGATAAATGTTATGTGTTTTTCTGTCAGGTCCATAAAGAATACAACATGAATATAAGAATAGCATTTGTCAGGCTAAAGGAGACGACTGTTTATAGTAATATGAACAGCAATCACATGGAGATAAAGTACCTATAACAGGTCCATATTCATAAATATGAAGCGGTATTCAGCGTAACAAAGCAGGCCCGATTATAGTACCACCAACAGCTGTTCCAAGCAGACATATTTAAGGTACACTAGCAATAACGGGACTTATCCATAATATTACAACCCCGTTTCCAAAACTGTTGGGACACTAAAATCTAAATAACAGAATTCAATGATTTACAAATTATAAACCCATATTTAATTGAAAATAGAATTAAGACAAGATATATGTTGAAACTGAGAAACTTAATTGTTTCATAATAAATATATTCTCAGTTTTAATTTGATGGCAGCAACGCATTTTAAAAAAACTGATATATGATATAGATAAAAAACTGAAAATATGTTGCTTCAAAACCTGTATATATTCAGCATTAATGGTGCCTTCCCAGATGTGCAAGCTACCCAAGCAATGGGCACTAATGCACCCCCATACCATCACGGATGCTGGCTTTTGAACTGTCCACCGATAACAAGCTGGACGGTCCCTCTCTTTAGCCTGGAGGATACGGCATCCATGATTTCCAAAAATAATCTGAAATTTTGATTCATCAGACCACAGTTTTCCATTTTGACTCAGTCCATCTTAAATGAGCTTGGGCTCAGAGAAGCCAGCGGCTTTCCCGGGTCATGGTTAGATGTGGCTTCTTCATTGCACGGTAAGTTTCATCCTGCATTTGCATCTGTGTTTTCAGACAGTGGTTTTCGGAAGTGTTCCTGAGCCCATGCAGTGATTTCCACTATAGAATCATGTCTGTTTTTAATGCAGTACCACCTGAAGCTCGAAGATTATGGCTGTCCAATATTGGATTGCAGCCTTGTCCTTTGTGTACAGATTTTTCTCTGGATTCTCTGAATCTTTTAATGATATATGTACCATAGATTATGAAATTCCTAAATTCCTTCCAAAATAACATTGGGGAACATTATCCTTAAATTGTTGCACTATTTGCACACACAGTCTTTCACAGAGTGGTGAACCTCTCCCCACCTTCACTGCAGACACACTCTGGGAGCCTCTTTTAATACTCGATCATCTTACTGACTTCTTCAAGCAGGTGTTTTGTTTTAGTATCACACAGCTTTTCCAGTCTTTTGTTGTCCTTTTCCAAACTTTTTTGAAACATGTGGCTGGCATCAGATTCAAATTGAGCATTTATGCGTCTTAAAACATTTTTCAGTTTCAACATTTGCTGTCTTTGTTCTATTTTCAATTAAATACAGGTTTGTATGATTTGAAAGTCATCACATTCTGTTACAGTTTCCACTGCTTCCCAACTTTTTTGGAGACGGTTGTAGTTTGTGTGTTTCGTTTGGTATTTTAGTATGTATCTTTGTTTATTGTAGAATTCCAGTGTTATACATGAAGAGCTTGTTAGTTTTTGAAGTATGCAGTCAAGCCTCTACATTTACTACTATTTTCCAGGCTAGAATTTAAGCTCAGTAAAGAATTCACATGCAATAAAGAAATCATTCACATCCAATCCACTTGTTGTCCCATTGTGGCAAATGGATAAGCAGTGGCCCACGTGCAGTGGGTGGCTTTGAGTTACTCCTCCACATTCAGAGGATTCAAAGTCATGTGTACAAAATATGGTGAAATTCTTACTGGCATGTTAACCCACACGGCAACAGATATGAAGAGAGCGATTAATAGCGTCACGGTAGACAATCTTACAATGACGTGCATGCGAAACATGAATCAGTGACTTGACCTTTGTCAAGTGAGCTTTATTTGCCACTTGTACGGAGTACATTGGATTTCTCACAACTTTCCATCTCATTTTCTTTACGGAAGGACATTACAAAAGTGACACTCCAGGAGTAGGGTATTAGAAATTACAGTATTGTACCAAAACAGCAGTAGATATACGACACCATATAACAGTAATTCATTGTAAATAGCAATAGACATGGTTGTGAGAAACACAGCGACTCAACTTCCATCATGTTCATAAAAGGTGTAGTTTAGTGGCACAATCCAATAGTGTGTATGATAGTATTCGCGCATTTAACTTAGGATATGTAAGGCCTGACGATAGAAATGGATGTAAAATCTGACAACAATATCTCCTACCAAATGCAAGTAGGAAAATCTTGTGACGATTTGTGTCTTTGAGTTGTTTTTACCCTGCTACAGCAGCAGGGGGCACAGATACAATCGATAAACAGCCGCATAGATCCTATTTGTGGCACTTCAGACTGGGAAGCCACTAGTGAAGACACTTTCCACAGTGCTGTGGGAGCTCACAAGTGCCAGTTTCTGGGTAAAAACTATCCCAGATCCTTGATGTTTGAATGTTTATGGGCCTGGGCCACCAGCTAGAGGAGAAGAGACATAATGTCATCTGCCTTTCGGGAGCAGCATGTGGTGCAAATATCCTGGACTGCTGAGAGCAACGTGAGAGTGATGATTTGTACTGCTTTTAGTCCTCATTGTAGTGCTTTGCAGTGCTATCACGAGAAGTTGGTATACCAGGATGTTCTGCATCCCTTGAGGATGGACTTCACAGCCTACATATAGAAGTTCCTGTGGACTAGAAGTGACATTCAGACCTCCCTCAAATGCGTGAGAAAGTAATGGTGTAGCTGAATTTTCTTGACAGTAGCTGCAGCATGCTGTGCCCACTTAATGGGGAATATATAGGAAGATCAACATAGTGCAGTGTTTCCCACATCAGTCCTCCGGGACCCACAGATGGTCCACATATTTTTGCTCCCTCTCTGCTCCCTGCCAGACAGTCCACATTTTTGCTCCGTCAGCTCCCTACCAGACAGTCCACATTTTTGCTCCGTCCCAGCTCCCTGCCACAGTCCACATTTTTGCTCCCTCTCTGCTCCCTGCCAGATAGTCCATATTTTTGCTCCCTGCCAGATAGTCCATATTTTTGCTCCCTCTCTGCTCCCTGCCAGATAGTCCACACTTTGCTCCCTTCCTGCTCTCAGCAAAATAGTGTACTGTCTGCAGGTCCCCAAGGACTGGAAACACAGAGAGAGGAATCATGAGAGAAAACACATAAACATGGTTTTTGCTTTGAAACCCAGAACCCCTGACCAAAAGAACTGTAATTGTGTATTGTATATGGTCACACTGCTGTAGAATCTGTCACATTTTGTATGCTGAAGTTGGTTGTGGTATTAGGGTACCTATCACATGCTAACATGGTACATTTGCCAACTCCAAGCTATAAAAGGGTCTGAAGGCACCATGCATGCTATGGCAGTTGAGCTCAGGTGCATCCAATTTCATTTGATCATCTTTGCAATGGGAGGAGGTATGGTGGTACCATGTTTAGCACCACCATGGTTCTGTGGGTGGAGTCTGCATGTTCTTCCCATGCAGTTATGGGCGTTCCTGCAGGTGCTCGGTTTACCAAGAACGCACTGGTGACATGGAGGTACAAAATTGCTTGTAGGTGTGTGAGTGTGCCCTGTGATGGGTTGCCCCATCCTGGGTTGTTTCCTGCCCTCACGAGCCTGAATAAGACAAGTGGTTACAGAAAATGAATCTTTCAGATGTCTCTAAACGTTTATTGTAGTCCCCTTGTGACAAATTCACTTTACTGAACATCACTGTCTAATGAAAGAAGCTGGAATGCACAGGACTCTGAGTTGGCAACCTGTCCAGCCAAATTGGGCATTTGGGTAAGGAGCTCTAGTGGAGGTCGAGTTGACCAAGAAGCCAGTGGCCACTGACAGACCTTATAGTTCCAGGGAAAACCTGCTGGAGGCACAACCACCTCAGCAGTACTCCATTATCTAGGTTTCCATGAGTAAGTGGCTCAATGGAATCTATTACTGAGTTACAGGCATATGACAGCCTGCCTGAAGTTTGTCAAATGGTACTTATAGGGCCCTAAACCATGAAGAAATAGATTGTCTGAGACTAAAAGTGAACTCAGCAACTACCAGATACCACTCATCTCCTGGCTAATACAATCCTTATGATGACCCATAGTGGGAGTCCAGCAGTGGTCCAGCAAAAGTCTAGATTTAAAGATCATATATATAAAAAAAAAAAAAAAATTCTCCTGAAGATTGCAGTTTATTGACATGTAAATCAGTGATTTGGCTGAGTTGCTGGAAGTCTGCATACCTAGACTGTCAAAGTACAGTTCAATTTCACAGCAATATCAGCAATATGAAGTATGAGGTTTTCACAGATCAGTCAGGAGGATAAATGAAAAGGTATTTACGGTGGGGGGGGGTAAGAGTGTATAGCGAGGGAAAATTCCTCCATATTGGGCCAGTTTATAAAATTGAACTAGTCTCACAGGTACAATTGTACATTGTTGTAATTCACAAATTTATTTAATAAATAAGTCAGTATAATAGACTACATCAAAACAAATCAAGTTCTTCTCATAGTTGTAAGGGTACAAAAAAAAAAAAAAAAAACAACTTTACAACCCCAGATGATTGTAACGGTTTTCAAGGACTTAGTGATCCATTTTTACTGATCAATATATGTGAGAAATATCTTGTTTTGAGGTGAATCAATTTTGTGTAACTTAATGGTCTGTGCTCACAATTTAAACTAAAAGGTCAATGGGTAACAAGCACCTTTTCACTTATTTGACATTATAGGTTACTTCACAGGATCTTCTCAAAAACAAGATGTTTCATGGAGTGCAGTCATAGGTAAAGGCCAATAAACAGTAAATAAAGCCAAGTGTGTATTAAATCAAAGGAATGTGTATGTGCAGAAAACAAACAAATTGCAATGCTAAATATTCTTTTAATTGAACTTTGTCAAAAAATAGTATTTTCCTCTTGGTGACAAATCATTTGGCAAAATTAATTCAACTGCTAAAATAGCTAATTAGTTTAACATCATATAAGCAACACGATGCACAGATTCCAATTTGAGCCACAAAGGTTTAATTCAAGGGTCATTTAGGGTGGGTAAAGACATCTCAAACAAACCTAATCATACTTCAGATTGTCACAACTCAGGAAGGCTTACATTTTAAAAGAGTCAGACAAATACAATGAAATAAAACAGACAGGGATGGTATATGGGTGGGAAAATGTGTGTGTGTCTGTGTGTGTGTGTGTGAATCTGATTATGTATTTTCACTTCATCCACACATGCTCACCAATGAAGTGGTTGAAAAAGTAAAAGAAAGTGCTCACAAAGACCCTTAAATAGAATAACTGAAATCTAGAACCTTATAATACACAGACACACATACATACACACACACACGCGCGCGCGCACACAGTCTATTCAGTTATTCCATCAATGCAGCGGTAAGAGACTGAACAGCATTTCATAGCATGAAGGTATTTACTTACGTAAAATAATTACGTAAAACACAATATGCCTCACAAATGCCTGCTTATCTACTTTCTGAAAAACTAAGGGTTTTTCATCTGAAACAATTCAGTAACTCAACCTTTGAACATGACTGGTTTTATTTACTTACATGGAAGAGTTCGGCGTGAGAAAACAGTTTAGTATGACAAGCATGTTAAGGCTAAGGCATGGAATGATTAGAAAGAATATACCTCAATAGACAAAACATTTCAGTTAAATGTACATTTTGTACGATAAGTTAGTTATACTTAAGCTTTGTCTAGCTGCCCAAGCATTGC